>NW_027475130.1:6060606-6363636 GCF_051020985.1 Nomia melanderi
TACAGATAGCGCAATAAACCAAAGTGAATTATCTGCAGGAGGCCCTGGCGCATGAATCTGTTCAGCGGGAACGACCTCGGATCACCAGAGGCCGAGAAAACCACCGTCTCATGGCGCCGGACACTCAGGGTCAGGGAAAAATACAATATATACCTGGTGATATCTCGAGTGCTATTAGGGATAGCGCAATAAACCAAAGTGAATTATCGGCCAGAGGCCCTGGCGCATGAATCTGTGCAGCAGGAACGACCTCGGATCACCAGGGTCCGAGAAAACGACCGTCTCATGGAGCCGCACGCTCAGTGTCAGTGAAAAATCCAATATATATCTGGTGATATCTCGGGTGCTATTACAGATAGCGCAATAAACCAAAGTGAATTATCTGCAGGAGGCCCTGGCGCATGAATCTGTGCAGCGGGAACGACCTCGGACCACCAGGGGCCGAGAAAACGACCGTCTCATGGGGACGGACACTCAGGGTCGGGGAAAAATCCAATATATATCTGGTGATATCTCGGGTGCTATTACAGATAGCGCAATAAATCAAAGTGCATTGTCTGTAGGAGGCCCTGGCGCATGATTCTGTGCAGCGGGAACGACTTCGGACGTCCAGGGGCCGAGAAAACCACAGTCTCATGGGGCCGGACACTCAGGGTCAGGGGAAAATACAATATATATCTGGTGATATCTCGGGTGCTATTAGAGATAGCGCAATAAATCAAAGTGCATTGTTTGTAGGAGGCCCTGGCGCATGAATCTGTGCAGCGGGAACGACCACGGAACACCAGGGGCCGAGAAAACCACCGCCACATGGGGCCGGACACTCAGGGTCAGTGAAAAATCCAATATTTATCTGGTGATATCTCGGGTGCTATTACAGATAACGCAATAAATCAAAGTGAATTGTCTGTAGGAGACCCTGGCGCATGAATCTGTGCAGCGGGAACGACCTCGGATCACCAGGGTCCGAGAAAACCACCGTCTCATGGGGCCGGGCACTCAGGGTCGGGGAAAAATCCAAAATATATCTGGTGATATCTCGGGTGCTATTAGAGATAGCGCAATAAATCAAAGTGCATTGTCTGTAGGAGGCACTGGCGAATGAATCTGTGCAGCAGGAACGACCTCGGACCACCAGTGGCCGAGAAAATTACAGATATTCGGAATCCGTCACCCAAGGTCATGTAAAAATCCAGCATATATCTGGTGATATCTCGGGTGCTATTAGAGATAGCGCGATAAATCAAAGTGCATTGTCTGCAGGAGGCCCTGGCGCATGAATCTGTGCAGCGGGAACCACCTCGGTCCACCAGGGGCCGAAAAAACCACCGTCTCATGTGGCCGGACACTCAGGGTCAGTGAAAAATCCAATATATATCTGGTGATATCTCGGGTGCTATTACAGATAGCGCAATAAATCAAAGTGCATTGTCTGTAGGAGACCCTGGCGCATGAATCTGTGCAGCGGGAACGACCTCGGACCACCAGGGGCCGAGAAAACGACCGTCTCATGTGGCCGGACGCTCAGGGTCAGTGAAAAATCCAATATATATCTGGTGATATCTCGGGTGCTATTACAGATAGCGCAATAAATCAAAGTGCATTGTCTGTAGGAGGCCCTGTCGCAAGAATCAGTGCAGCGGGAACGACCTCGGACCACCAGGGGCCGAGAAAACCACAGTCTCATGGGGCCGGACACTCAGGGTCAGGGAAAAATACAATATATACCTGGTGATATCTCGGGTGCTATTAGAGATAGCGCAATAAACCAAAGTGAATTGTCTGTAGGAGACCCTGGCGCATGAATCTGTGCAGCGGGAACGACCTCGGATCACCAGGGTCCGAGAAAACCACCGTCTCATGGGGCCGGACCCTCAGGGTCGGGGAAAAATCCAAAATATATCTGGTGATATCTCGGGTGCTATTAGAGATAGCGCAATAAATCAAAGTGCATTGTCTGTAGGAGGCACTGGCGAATGAATCTGTGCAGCAGGAACGACCTCGGACCACCAGTGGCCGAGAAAATTACAGATATTCGGAATCCGTCACCCAAGGTCATGTAAAAATCCAGCATATATCTGGTGATATCTCGGGTGCTATTAGAGATAGCGCGATAAATCAAAGTGCATTGTCTGCAGGAGGCCCTGGCGCATGAATCTGTGCAGCGGGAACCACCTCGGTCCACCAGGGGCCGAAAAAACCACCGTCTCATGTGGCCGGACACTCAGGGTCAGTGAAAAATCCAATATATATCTGGTGATATCTCGGGTGCTATTACAGATAGCGCAATAAATCAAAGTGCATTGTCTGTAGGAGACCCTGGCGCATGAATCTGTGCAGCGGGAACGACCTCGGACCACCAGGGGCCGAGAAAACGACCGTCTCATGTGGCCGGACGCTCAGGGTCAGTGAAAAATCCAATATATATCTGGTGATATCTCGGGTGCTATTACAGATAGCGCAATAAATCAAAGTGCATTGTCTGTAGGAGGCCCTGTCGCAAGAATCAGTGCAGCGGGAACGACCTCGGACCACCAGGGGCCGAGAAAACCACAGTCTCATGGGGCCGGACACTCATGGTCAGGGGAAAATCCAATATATATCTGGTGATATCTCGGGTGCTATTAGAGATAGTGCAATAAACAAATGTGAATTATCTGCAGGAGGCCCTGGCGCATGAATCTGTGCAGCGGGAACCACCTCGGACAAGCAGGGGCCGAGAAAACGACCGTCTCATGGGGCCGGACACTCAGGGTCAGTGAAAAATCCAATATATATCTGGTGATATCTCGGGTGCTATTACAGATAGCGCAATAAATCAAAGTGCATTGTCTGTAGGAGGCCCTGGCGCATGAATCTGTGCAGCGGGAGCGACCTCGGACCACCAGGGGCCGAGAAAACCACAGTCTCATGGGGCCGGACACTCAGGGTCAGGGGAAAATCCAGTATATATCTGGTGATATCTCGGGTGCTATTACAGATAGCGCAATAAATCAAAGTGCATTGTCTGTAGGAGACCCTGGCGCATGAATCTGTGCAGCGGGAACGACCTCGGACCACCAGGGGCCGAGAAAACGACCGTCTCATGGGGCCGGACGCTCAGGGTCAGTGAAAAATCCAATATATATCTGGTGATATCTCGGGTGCTATTAGAGATAGCGCAATAAATCAAAGTGCATTGTTTGTAGGAGGCCCTGGCGCATGAATCTGGGCAGCGGGAACGACCTCGGACCACCAGGGGCCGAGAAAACCACCGTCTGATGGGGCCGGACACTCAGGGTCAGGGAAAAATCAACTATATATCTGGTGATATCCCTGATGCTATTAGAGATAGCGCAATAAACCATAGTGAATTATCTGCAGGAGGCCCTGGCGTATGAATCTGGGCAGCGGGAACGACCTCGGACCAACAGGGGCCGAGAATACCACCGTCTCATGGAGCCGGGCACTCAGGGACAGGGAAAAATCCAATATATATCTGGTGATATCTATGGTGCTATTACAAATAGCGCAATAATCAAATTGCTTTGTCTGCGGGAGGCCCTGGCGCATGAATCTGTGCAGCGGCAACGACCTCGGACCACCAGGGGCTGAGAAAATCACCGTCTCATGGGGCCGGACTGTCAGGGTCAGGAAAAAATCCAATATAAATCTGGTGATATCTCGGGTGCTATTACAGATAGCGCAATAAATCAAAGTGAATTATCTGCAGGAGGCCCTGGCGCAGGAATCTGTGAAGCAGGAACGACCTCGGACCACCAGGGGCCGAGAAAACAACCGTCTCATGGGGCCGGACACTCAGGGTCAGGGAAAAATCCAATATATATTTGGTGATATCTCGGGTGCTATTACAGATAGCGCAATAAATCAAAGTGCATTGTCTGTAGGAGGCCCTGGCGCATGAATCTGGGCAGCGGGAACGATCTCGGACCACCAGGGGCCGAGAAAACCACCGTCTCATGGGGCCGGACACTCAGGGTCAGGGGAAAATCCAATATATATCTGGTGATATCTTGAACGCTATTACAGATAGCGCAATAAATCAAAGTGCATTGTCTGTAGGAGGCCCTGGCGCGTGAATCTGGGCAGCGGGAACGACCTCGGACCACCAGGGGCCGAGAAAACCACCGTCTGATGGGGCCGGACACTCAGGGTCAGGGAAAAATCAACTATATATCTGGTGATATCCCTGATGCTATTAGAGATAGCGCAATAAACCATAGTGAATTATCTGCAGGAGGCCCTGGCGTATGAATCTGGGCAGCGGGAACGACATCGAACCACCATGGGTCGAGAAAACCACCGTCTCATGGGGCCGGACACTCAGGGTCAGGGAAAAATCCAATATATATCTGGTGATATCTCGGGTGCTATTGCAGATAGCGCAATAAATCAAAGTGCATTGTCTGTAGGAGGCCCTGGCGCATGAATTTGGCCAGCGGGAACGACCTCGGACCACCAGGGGCCGAGAAAACCACAGTCTCATGGGGCCGGACACTCAGGGTCAGGGGAAAATCCAATATATATCTGGTGATATCTCGGGTGCTATTAGAGATAGCGCAATAAACCAAAGTGAATTATCTGCAGGAGGCCCTGGCGCATGAATCTGTGCAGCGGGAACGTCCTCGGACCACCAGGGGCCGAGAAAATCACCGTCTCATGTGTCCGGCACTCAGGGTCAGGGGAAAATCCAATATATATCTGGTGATATCTCGAGCGCTATTACAGATAGCGCAATAAATCAAAGTGCATTGTCTGTAGGAGGCCCTGGCGCATGAATCTGGGCAGCGGGAACGACCTCGGACCACCAGGGGCCGAGAAAACCACCGTCTGATGGGGCCGGACACTCAGGGTCAGGCGAAAATCCAATATATATCTGGTGATATCTTGAACGCTATTACAGATAGCGCAATAAATCAAAGTGCATTGTCTGCAGGAGGCCCTGGCGCATGAATCTGTGCTGCGGGAACGACCTCGGACCACCAGGGGCCGAGAAAACCACCGTCTCATGGGGCCGGACTGTCAGGGTCAGGGAAAAATCAAATATATATCTGGTGATATCTCTGATGCTATTAGAGATAGCGCAATAAACCAAAGTGAATTATCTGCAGGAGGCCCTGGCGCATGCAACTGTGCAGCAGGAACCACATCGAACCACCATGGGTCGAGATAATTACAGATATTCGGAATCCCTCGCCCAAGGTCATGTAAAAATCCAGCATATATCTGGTGATATCTCGAGTGCTATTACAGATAGCGCAATAAATCAAAGTGCATTGTCTGTAGGAGGCCCTGGCGCATGAATCTGTGCAGCGGGAACGACCTCGGACCACCAGGGGCCGAGATAACCACCGTCTCATGGGGCCGGACACTCAGGGTCAGGCGAAAATCCAATATATATCTGGTGATATCTTGAACGCTATTACAGATAGCGCAATAAATCAAAGTGCATTGTCTGTAGGAGGCCCTGGCCCGTGAATCTGGGCAGCGGGGACGACCTCGGACCACCAGGGGCCGAGAAAACCACCGTCTGATGGGGCCGGACACTCAGGGTCAGGGAAAAATCAAATATATATCTGGTGATATCTATGGTGCTATTACAAATAGCGCAATAATCAAATTGCTTTGTCTGCGGGAGGCCCTGGCGCATGAATCTGTGCAGCGGCAACGACCTCGGACCACCAGGGGCTGAGAAAATCACTGTCTCATGGGGCCGGACTGTCAGGGTCAGGGAAAAATCCAATATATATCTGGTGATATCTCGGGTGCTATTAGAGATAGCGCAATAAACCAAAGTGAATTATCTGCAGGAGGCCCTGGTGCAAGAATCTGTGAAGCAGGAACGACCTCGGACCACCAGGGGCCGAGAAAACCACCGTCTCATGGGGCCGGACACTCAGGGTCAGGGAATAATCCAATATATATTTGGTGATATCTCGGGTGCAATTACAGGTAGCGCAATAAATCAAAGTGCATTGTCTGTAGGAGCCCCTGGCGCATGAATCTGGGCAGCGGGAAAGACCTCGGACCACCGGGGGCCGAGAAAACCACCGTCTGATGGGGCCGGACACTCAGGGTCAGGGAAAAATCCAATATATATTTGGTGATATCTAGGGTGCTATTACAGATAGCGCAATAAATCAAAGTGCATTGTCTGCAGGAGGCCCTGGCGCATGAATCTGGGCAGCGGGAACGACCTCGGACCACCAGGGGCCGAGAAAACCACCGTCTCATGGGGCCGGACTGTCAGGGTCAGGAAAAAATCCAATATAAATCTGGTGATATCTCGGCTGCTATTACAGATAGCGCAATAAATCAAAGTGAATTATGTGCAGGAGGCCCTGGCGCAGGAAACTGTGAAGCAGGAACGGCCTCGGACCACTAGGGGCCGAGAAAACCACCGTCTCATGGGGCCGGACACTCAGGGTCAGGGAAAAATCCAATATATATCTGGTGATATCTCGGGTGCTATTACAGATAGCGCAATAAATCAAAGTTCATTGTCTGTAGGAGGCCCTGGCGCATGAATCTGGCCAGCGGGAACGACCTCGGACTCCCAGGGGCCGAGAAAACCACCGTCTCATGGGGCCGGACTGTCAGGGTCAGGGAAAAATCCAATATATATCTGGTGATATCTCGGGTGCTTTTAGAGATAGCGCAATAAACCAAAGTGAATTATCTGCAGGAGGCCCTGGCGCATGCATCTGTGCAGCAGGAACGACATCGAACCACCATGGGTCGAGAAAATTACAGATATTCGGAATCCGTCGCCCAAGGTCATGCAAAAATCCAGCATATATCTGGTGATATCTCGAGTGCTATTACAGATAGCGCAATAAATCAAAGTGCATTGCCTGTAGGAGGCCCTGGCGCATGAATCTCTGCTGCGGGAACGACCTCGGAACACCAGGGGCCGAGAAAACCACCGTCTCATGGGGCCGGACTGTCAGGGTCAGGGAAAAATCCAATATATATCTGGTGATATCTCGGGTGCTATTAGAGATAGCGCAATAAACCAAAGTGAATTATCTGCAGGAGGCCCTGGCGCATGAATCTGTGAAGCAGGAACGACCTCGGACCACCAGGGGCCGAGAAAACCACCGTCTCATGGGGCCGGACACTCAGGGTCAGGGAATATTCCAATATATATTTGGTGATATCTCGGGTGCAATTACAGGTAGCGCAATAAATCAAAGTGCATTGTCTGCAGGAGGCCCTGGCGCATGAATCTGGGCAGCGGGAACGACCTCGGACCACCAGGGGCCGAGAAAACCACCGTCTCATGGGGCCGGACTGTCAGGGTCAGGAAAAAATCCAATATAAATCTGGTGATATCTCGGCTGCTATTACAGATAGCGCAATAAATCAAAGTGAATTATCTGCAGGAGGCCCTGGCGCAGGAATCTGTGAAGCAGGAACGACCTCGGACCACCAGGGGCCGAGAAAACCACCGTCTCATGGGGCCGGACACTCAGGGTCAGGGAAAAATCCAATATATATTTGGTGATATCTCGGGTGCTATTACAGATAGCGCAATAAATCAAAGTGCATTGTCTGTAGGAGGCCCTGGCGCATGAATCTGGGCAGCGGGAACGACCTCGGACCACCAGGGGCCGAGAAAACCACCGTCTGATGGGGCCGGACACTCAGGGTCAGGGAAAAATCAAATATATATCTGGTGATATCTCGAGCGCTATTACAGATAGCGCAATAAATCAAAGTGCATTGTCTGTAGGAGGCCCTGGCGCATGAATCTGGACAGCGGGAACGACCTCGGACCACCAGGGGCCGAGAAAACCACCGTCTGATGGGGCCGGACACTCAGGGTCAGGGAAAAATCAAATATATATCTGGTGATATCCCTGATGCTATTAGAGATAGCGCAATAAACCAAAGTGAATTATCTGCAGGAGGCCCTGGCGCATGCATCTGTGCAGCAGGAACCACATCGAACCACCATGGGTCGAGATAATTACAGATATTCGGAATCCGTCGCCCAAGGTCATGTAAAAATCCAGCATATATCTGGTGATATCTCGAGTGCTATTACAGATAGCGCAATAAATCAAAGTGCATTGTCTGTAGGAGGCCCTGGCGCGTGAATCTGGGCAGCGGGAACGACCTCGGACCACCAGGGGCCGAGAAAACCACCGTCAGATGGGGCCGGACACTCAGGGTCAGGGAAAAATCAAATATATATCTGGTGATATCTTGAACGCTATTACAGATAGCGCAATAAATCAAAGTGCATTGTCTGTAGGAGGCCCTGGCGCGTGAATCTGGGCAGCGGGAACGACCTCGGACCACCAGGGGCCGAGAAAACCACCGTCAGATGGGGCCGGACACTCAGGGTCAGGGAAAAATCAAATATATATCTGGTGATATCCCTGATGCTATTAGAGATAGCGCAATAAACCAAAGTGAATTGTCTGCAGGAGGCCCTGGCGCATGCATCTGTGCAGCAGGAACGACATCGAACCACCATGGGTCGAGAAAACCACCGTCTCATGGGGCCGGACACTCAGGGTCAGGGAAAAATCCAATATATATCTGGTGATATCCCTGATGCTATTAGAGATAGCGCAATAAACCAAAGTGAATTATCTGCAGGAGGCCCTGTCGCATGCATCTGTGCAGCAGGAACGACATCGGACCACCAGGAGCCGACAAAATTATAGATTTTCGGTATCCGTCACCCATGGTCATGTAAAAATCCAGCATATATCTGGTGATATCTCGGGTGCTATTACAGATAGCGCAATATATCGAAGTGCATTGCCTGTAGGAGGCCCTGGCGCATGAATCTGTGGTGCGGGAACGACCTCGGACCACCAGGGGCCGAGAAAACCACCGTCTCATGGGGCCGGACTGTCAGGGTCAGGGAAAAATCAAATATATATCTGGTGATATCTCTGATGCTATTAGAGATAGCGCAATAAACCAAAGTGAATTATCTGCAGGAGGCCCTGGCGCATGCATCTGTGCAGCAGGAACGACATCGAACCACCATGGGTCGAGAAAACCACCGTCTCATGGGGCGGGACACTCAGGGTCAGGGAAAAATCCAATATATATCTGGTGATATCTCTGATGCTATTAGAGATAGCGCAATAAACCAAAGTGAATTATCTGCAGGAGGCCCTGGCGCATGCATCTGTGCAGCAGGAACGACATCGAACCACCATGGGTCGAGAAAACCACCGTCTCATGGGGCGGGACACTCAGGGTCAGGGAAAAATCCAATATATATCTGGTGATATCTCGGGTGCTATTACAGATAGCGCAATAAATCAAAGTGCATTGTCTGTAGGAGGCCCTGGCGCATGCATTTGGCCAGCGGGAACGACCTCGGACCACCAGGGGCCGAGAAAACCACAGTCTCATGGGGCCGGACACTCAGGGTCAGGGGAAAATCCAATATATATCTGGTGATATCTCGGGTGCTATTAGAGATAGCGCAATAAATCAAAGTGCATTGTCTGTAGGAGGCCCTGGCGCATGAATCTGGGCAGCGGGAACGACCTCGGACCACCAGGGGCCGAGAAAACCACCGTCTGATGGGGCCGGACACTCAGGGTCAGGGAAAAATCAAATATATATCTGGTGATATCCCTGATGCTATTAGAGATAGCGCAATAAACCAAAGTGAATTATCTGCAGGAGGCCCTGTCGCATGCATCTGTGCAGCAGGAACGACATCGGACCACCAGGAGCCGACAAAATTATAGATTTTCGGTATCCGTCACCCATGGTCATGTAAAAATCCAGCATATATCTGGTGATATCTCGGGTGCTATTACAGATAGCGCAATATATCGAAGTGCATTGCCTGTAGGAGGCCCTGGCGCATGAATCTGTGCAGCGGGAACGACCTCGGACCACCAGGGGCCGAGACAACCACCGTCTTATTGGGCCGGACACTCAGGGTCAGGGGAAAATCCAATATATATCTGGTGATATCTCGGGTGCTATTAGAGATAGCGCAATAAACAAAAGTGAATTATCTGCAGGAGGCCCTGGCGCATGAATCTGTGCAGCGGGAACGACCTCGGACCACCAGGGGCCGAGAAAACCACAGTCTCATGGGGCCGGACACTCAGGGTCAGGGGAAAATCCAATATATATCTGGTGATATCTCGGGTGCTATTAGAGATAGCGGAATAAACCAAAGTCAATTATCTGCAGGAGGCCCTGGCGCATGAATCTGTGCAGCGGGAACGACCACGGACCAAACGGGGCCGAGACAACCACCGTCTCATGGGGCCCGACTGTCAGGGTCATGGAAAAATCCAATATAAATCTGGTGATATGTCGGGTGCTATTACAGATAGCGCAACAAATCAAAGTGCATTGTCTGTAGGAGGCCCTGGCGCATGAATCTGTGCAGCGGGAACGACCTCGGACCACCAGGGGCCGAGAAAACCAGAGTCTCATGGGGCCGGGCACTCAGGGTCAGGGAAAAATCCAATATATATCTGGTGATATCTCGGGTGCTATTAGAGATAGCGAAATAAATGAAAGTGCATTGTCTGTAGGAGGCCCTGCCGCATGTATCTGTGAAGCGGGAACGACCTCGGACCACCAGGGGCCGAGAAAACCACCGTCTCATGGGGCCGGACACTCAGGGTCAGGGAAAAATCCAATATATATTTGGTGATATCTCGGGTGCTATTACAGATTGCGCAATAAATCAAAGTGCATTGTCTGTAGGAGGCCGTGGCGCATGAATATGGCCAGCGGGAACGGCCTCGGACCACCAGGGGCTGAGAAATCCACAGTCTCATGGGGCCGGGCACTCAGGGTCAGGGGAAAATCCAATATATATCTGGTGATATTTCGGGTGCTATTAGAGATAGCGCAATAAACCAAAGTTAATTATCTTCAGGAGGCCCTGACGCATGAATCTGTGCAGCGGGAACGACCTCGGACCACCAGGGGCCGAGAAAACCACCGTCACATGGGGCCGGACACTCAGGGTAAGGGGAAAATCCAATAGATATCTGGTGATATCTCGGGTGCTATTACAGAAAGCGCAATAAATCAAAATGCATTGTCTGTAGGAGGCCCTGGCGCATGAATCTGTGAAGCGGGAACGACCTCGGACCACCAGGGGCCGAGAAAACCACCGTCTCATGGGGCCGGACACTCAGGGTCAGGGAAAAATCCAATATATATCTGGCGATATCTCGGGTGCTATTACAGATAGCGCAATAAATCAAAGTGCATTGTCTGTAGGAGGCCCTGGCGCATGAATCTGGCCAGCGGGAACAACCTCGGACCATCAGGGGCCGAGAAAACCACCGTCTCATGGGGCCGGGCACTCAGGGTCAGGGGAAAATCCAATATATATCTGGTGATATCTCGGGTGCTATTAGAGATAGCGCAATAAACAAAAGTCAATTATCTGCAGGAGGCCCTGGCGCATGAATCTGTGCAGCTGGAACGACCACGGACCAAACGGGGCCGAGACAACCACCGTCTCATGGGGCCCGACTGTCAGGGTCAGGGAAAAATCCAATATAAATCTGGTGATATGTCGGGTGCTATTACAGATAGCGCAATAAATCAAAGTGAATTATCTGCAGGAGGCCCTGGCGCAGGAATCTGTGAAGCAGGAACGACCTCGGACCACAAGGGGCCGAGAAAACCACCGTCTCATGGGGCCGGACACTCAGGGTCAGGGAAAAATCCAATATATATCTGGTGATATCTCGGGTGCTATTACAGATAGTGCAATAAATCAAAGTGCATTGTCTGTGGGAGGCCCTGGCGCATGAATCTGTGCAGCGGGAACGACCTCGGACCACCAGGGGCCGAGAAAACCACCGTCTCATGGGGCCGGACACTCAGGGTCAGGGAAAAATCCAATATATATCTGGTGATATCTCGGGTGCTATTACAGGTAGCGCAATAAATCAAAGTGCATTGTCTGTAGGAGCCCCTGGCGCATGAATCTGGGCAGCGGGAACGACCTCGGACCACCGGGAGCCGAGAAAACCACCGTCTGATGGGGCCGGACACTCAGGGTCAGGGAAAAATCCAATATATATTTGGTGATATCTCGGGTGCTATTACAGATAGAGCAATAAATCAAAGTGCATTGTCTGCAGGAGGCCCTGGCGCATGAATCTGTGAAGCGGGAACGACCTCGGACCACCAGGGGCCGAGAAAACCACCGTCTCATGAGGCCGGATTGTCAGGGTCAGGAAAAAATCTAATATAAATCTGGTGATATCTCGGCTGCTATTACAGATAGCGCAATAAATCAAAGTGAATTATCGGCAGGAGGCCCTGGCGCATGAATCTGTGCAGCGGGAACGGCCTCGGACCACCAGGGGCCGAGAAATCCACAGTCTCATGGGGCCGGGCACTCAGGGTCAGGGGAAAATCCAATATATATCTGGTGATATCTCGGGTGCTATTAGAGATAGCGCAATAAACCAAAGTTAATTATCTGCAGGAGGCCCTGACGCATGAATCTGTGCAGCGGGAACGACCTCGGACCACCAGGGGCCGAGAAAGCCACCGTCACATGGGGCCGGACACTCAGGGTAAGGGGAAAATCAAATATATATCTGGTGATATCCCTGATGCTATTAGAGATAGCGCAATACACCAAAGTGAATTATCTGCAGGAGGCCCTGGCGCATGAATCTGGGCAGCAGGAACGACCTCGGACCAACAGGGGCCGAGAATACCACCGTCTCATGGAGCCGGGCACTCAGGGACAGGGAAAAATCCAATATATATCTGGTGATATCTAGGGTGCTATTACAAATAGCGCAATAATCAAATCGCTTTGTCTGCGGGAGGCCCTGGCGCATGAATCTGTGAAGCAGGAACGACCTCGGACCACCAGGGGCCGAGAAAACCACCGTCTCATAGGGCCGGACACTCAGGGTCAGGGAAAAATCCAATATATATCTGGTGATATCTCGGGTGCTATTACAGATAGTGCAATAAATCAAAGTGCATTGTCTGTGGGAGGCCCTGGCGCATGAATCTGGGCAGCGGGAACGACCTCGGACCACCAGGGGCCGAGAAAACCACCGTCTCATGGGGCCGGACTGTCAGGGTCAGGGAAAAATCCAATATATATCTGGTGATATCTAGGGTGCTATTAGAGATAGCGCAATAAACCAAAGTGAATTATCTGCAGGAGGCCCTGGCGCATGCATCTGTGCAGCAGGAACGACATCGAAACACCATGGGTCGAGAAAATTACAGATATTCGGAATCCGTCGCCCAAGGTCATGTAAAAATCCAGCATATATCTGGTGATATCTCGAGTGCTATTACAGATAGCGCAATAAATCAAAGTGCATTGCCTGTAGGAGGCCCTGGCGCATGAATCTGTGCAGCGGGAACGACATCGGACCACCAGGAGCCGACAAAATTATAGATTTTCGGTATCCGTCACCCATGGTCATGTAAAAATCCACCATATATCTGATGATATCTCGGGTGCTACTACAGATAGCGCAATATATCGAAGTGCAATGCCTGTAGGAGGCCCTGGCGCATGAATCTGTGCTGCGGGAACGATCTCGGACCACCAGGGGCCGAGAAAACCACCGTCTCATGGGGCCGGACTGTCAGGGTCAGGGAAAAATCCAATATATATCTGGTGATATCTAGGGTGCTATTAGAGATAGCGCAATAAACCAAAGTGAATTATCTGCAGGAGGCCCTGGCGCATGAATCTGTGCAGCGGGAACGACCTCGGACCACCAGGGGCCGAGAAAATCACCGTCTCATGTGGCCGGCACTCAGGGTCAGGGGAAAATCCAATATATATCTGGTGATATCTCGAGCGCTATTACAGATAGCGCAATAAATCAAAGTGCATTGTCTGTAGCAGGCCCTGGCGCATGAATCTGGGCAGCGGGAACGACCTCGGACCACCAGGGGCCGAGAAAACCACCGTCTGATGGGGCCGGACACTCAGGGTCAGGGAAAAATCAAATATATATCTGGTGATATCCCTGATGCTATTAGAGATAGCGCAATAAACCAAAGTGAATTACCTGCCGGAGGCCCTGTCGCATGCATCTGTGCAACAGGAACGACATCGGACCACCAGGAGCCGACAAAATTATAGATTTTCGGTATCCGTCACCCATGGTCATGTAAAAATCCACCATATATCTGGTGATATCTCGGGTGCTACTACAGATAGCGCAATAAATCAAAGTGCATTGTCTGCAGGAGGCCCTGGCGCATGCATCTGTGCAGCAGGAACGACATCGAACCACCATGGGTCGAGAAAACCACCGTCTCATGGGGCCGGACACTCAGGGTCAGGGAAAAATCCAATATATATCTGGTGATATCTCGGGTGCTATTACAGATAGCGCAATAAATCAAAGTGCATTGTCTGTAGGAGTCCCTGGCGCACGAATTTGGCCAGCGGGAACGACCTCGGACCACCAGGGGCCGAGAAAACCACAGTCTCATGGGGCCGGACACTCGGGGTCAGGGGAAAATCCAATATATATCTGATGATATCTCGGGTGCTATTAGAGATAGCGCAATAAACCAAAGTGAATTATCTGCAGGAGGCCCTGGCGCATGAATCTGTGCAGCGGGAACGACCTCGGACCACCAGGAGCCGACAAAATTATAGATTTTCGGTATCCGTCACCCATGGTCATGTAAAAATCCAGCATATATCTGGTGATATCTCGGGTGCTATTACAGATAGCGCAATATATCGAAGTGCATTGCCTGTAGGAGGCCCTGGCGCATGAATCTGTGCAGCGGGAACGACCTCGGACCACCAGGGGCCGGGAAAACCACCGTCTGATGGGGCCGGACACTCAGGGTCAGGGAAAAATCAAATATATATCTGGTGATATCCCTGATGCTATTAGAGATAGCGCAATAAACCATAGTGAATTATCTGCAGGAGGCCCTGGCGCATGAATCTGGGCACTGGGAACGACCTCGGACCAACAGGGGCCGAGAATACCACCGTCTCATGGAGCCGGGCACTCAGGGACAGGGAAAAATCCAATATATATCTGGTGATATCTATGGTGCTATTACAAATAGCGCAATAATCAAATTGCTTTGTCTGCGGGAGGCCCTGGGGCATGAATCTGTGCAGCGGCAACGACCTCGGACCACCAGGGGCTGAGAAAATCACCGTCTCATGGGGCCGGACTGTCAGGGTCAGGGAAAAATCCAATATAAATCTGGTGATATCTCGGGTGCTATTACAGATAGCGCAATAAATCAAAGTGAATTATCTGCAGGAGGCCCTGGCGCAGGAATCTGTGAAGCAGGAACGACCTCGGACCACCAGGGGCCGAGAAAACCACCGTCTCATGGGGCCGGACACTCAGGGTCAGGGAAAAATCCAATATATATTTGGTGATATCTCGGGTGCTATTACATATAGCGCAATAAATCAAAGTGCATTGTCTGTGGGAGGCCCTGGCGCATGAATCTGGGCAGCGGGAACGACCTCGGTCCACCAGGGGCCGAGAAAACCACCGTCTCATGGGGCCGGGCACTCAGGGTCAGGGGAAAATCCAATATATATCTGGTGATATCTCGGGTGCTATTAGAGATAGCGCAATAAACCAGAGTGCATTGTCTGTAGGAGGCCCTGGCGCATGAATCTGTGCAGCGGGAACGACCTCGGACCACCAGGGGCCGAGAAAACCACCGTCTCATGGGGCCGGACACTCAGTGTCAGAGAAAAATCCAATATATATCAGGTGATATCTCGGGTGCTATTACAAATAACGCAATAAATCACAGTGCATTGTCTGTAGGAGGCCCTGGCGCATGAATCTGGCCAGCGGGAACGACCTCGGACCATCAGGGGCCGAGAAAACCACCGTCTCATGGGGCCGGGCACTCAGGGTCAGGGGAAAATCCAATATATATCAGGTGATATCTCGGGTGCTATTACAGATAGCGCAATAAATCAAAGTGCATTGTCTGTAGGGGGCCCTGGCGCATGAATCTGGACATCGGGAACGACCTCGGACCACCAGGGGCCGAGAAAACCACCGTCTCATGGGGCCGGACACTCAGGGTCAGGGGAAAATCCAATATATATCTGGTGATATCTCGGGTGCTATTACAGATAGCGCAATAATCAAATTGCTTTGTCTGCGGGAGGCCCTGGCGCATGAATCTGTGCAGCGGCAACGACCTCGGACCACCAGGGGCTGAGATAATCACAGTTTCATGGGGCCGGACTGTCAGGGTCAGGAAAAAATCCAATATAAATCTGGTGATATCTCGGGTGCTATTACAGATAGCGCAATAAATCAAAGTGCATTGTCTGTAGGAGGCCCTGGCGCATGAATCTGGGCTGCGGGAACGACCTCGGACCACCAGGGGCCGAGAAAACCACCGTCTCATGGGGCCGGACACTCAGGGTCAGGGGAAAATCGAATATATATCTGGTGATATCTCGGGTGCTATTACATATAGCATAATAAATGAAAGTGAATTATCTGCAGGAGGCCCTGGCGCATGCATCTGTGCAGCGGGAACGACCTCGAACCACCAGGGGCCGAGAAAACCACAGTCTCATGGGGCCGGGCACTCAGGTTCCGGGGAAAATCCAATATATATCTGGTGATATCTAGGGTGCTATTAGAGATAGAGCAATAAACCAAAGTGAGTTATCTTCAGAAGGCCCTGGCGCACGAATCTACGCAGCGGGAACGACCTCGGACCACCAGGGGCCGAGAAAACCACGGTCTCATGGGGCCGGACTCTCAGGGACAGGGGAAAATCCAATATATATCTGGTGATATCTCGGATGCTATTAGAGATAGCGCAATAAACCAAAGTGAATTATCTGCAGGATGCCCTGGCGCGTGCATCTGTGAAGCGGGAACGACCTCGGACCGCCAGGGGCCGAGAAAACCACCGTCTCATGGGGCCGGAGACACAGGGTCAGGGAAAAATCCAATATATATCTGGTGATATCTCGGGTGCTATTACAGATAGCGCAATAAATCAAAGTGCATTGTCTGTAGGAGGCCCTGGCGCATGAATCTGGCCTGCGGGAACGACCTCGGACCACCAGGGGCCGAGAAAATCACCGTCTCATGGGGCCGGACAATCAGGGTCAGGGCAAAACCCAATATATATCTGGTCATATCTCGGGTGCTATTACATATAGCATAATAAATCAAAGTGCATTGTCTGTAGGAGGCCCTGGCGCAGGAATCTGGCCAGCTGGAACGACCTCGGACCACCAGGGGCCGAGAAAACCACCGTCTCATGGGGCCGGACACTTAGGGTCAGGGGAAAATCCAATATATATCTGGTTATATCTCGGGTGCTATTAGAGATAGCGCAATAAACCAAAGTGAATTATCTGCAGGAGGCCCTGGCGCATGCATCTGTGCAGCGGGAACGACCTCGGACCACCAGGGGCCGAGAAAACCACCGTATCATGGGGCCGGACACTCAGGGTCAGGGAAAAATCCAATATATATCTGGTGATATCTCGGGTGCTATTAGAGATAGCGCAATAAACCAAAGTGAATTATCTGCAGGATGCCCTGGCGCGTGCATCTGTGAAGCGGGAACGACCTCGGACCGCCAGGGGCCGAGAAAACCACCGTCTCATGGGGCCGGACACTCAGGGTCAGGGAAAAATCCAATATATATCTGGTGATATCTCGGGTGCTATTACAAATAACGCAATAAATCACAGTGCCTTGTCTGTAGGAGGCCATGGCGCATGAATCTGTTCAGCGGGAACGACCTCGGACCACCAGGGGCGGAGAAAACCACCGACTCAAGGGGCCGGACCCTCAGGGTCAGGGGAAAATCCAATATATATCTGGTGATATCTCGGGTGCTATTAGAGATAGAGCAATAAGCCAAACTGAATTATCTGCAGGAGGCCCTGTCGCATGAAGCTGTGCAGCGGGAACGACCTCGGACCACCAGGGGCCGGAAAACCACCTTCTCATGGGGCCGGACACTCAGGGTCAGGGGAAAATCCAATATATATCTGGTCATGTCTCGGGTGCTATTAGAGATAGCGGAATAAACCAAAGTCAATTATCTGCAGGAGGCCCTGGCGCATGAATCTGTGCAGCGGGAACGACCACGGCCCAAAAGGGGCCGAGACAACCACCGTCTCATGGGGCCGGACTCTCAGGGTCATGGAAAAATCCAATATATATCTGGTGTTATCTCGGGTGCTATTACAGATAGCGCAATAAATCAAAATGCATTGTCTGTAGGAGGCCCTGGGGCAGGAATCTGTGCAGCGGGAACGACGTCGGACCACCAGGGGCCGAGAAAACCACAGTCTCATGGGGCCGGACACACAGTGTCAGGGGAAAATCCAATATATATCTGGTGATATCTCGGATGCTATTAGAGATAGCGCAATAAACCAAAGTGAATTATCTGCAGGATGCCCTGGCGCGTGCATCTGTGAAGCGGGAACGACCTCGGACCGCCGGGGGCCGAGAAAACCACCGTCTCATGGGGCCGGACACACAGGGTCAGGGAAAAATCCAATATATATCTGGTGATATCTCGGGTGCTATTACAGATAGCGCAATAAATCAAAGTGCATTGTCTGTAGGAGGCCCTGGCGCATGAATCTGGGCTGCGGGAACGACCTCGGACCACCAGGGGCCGAGAAAACCACCGTCTCATGGGGCCGGACACTCAGGGTCAGGGGAAAATCGAATATATATCTGGTGATATCTCGGGTGCTATTACATATAGCATAATAAATGAAAGTGAATTATCTGCAGGAGGCCCTGGCGCATGCATCTGTGCAGCGGGAACGACCTCGAACCACCAGGGGCCGAGAAAACCACAGTCTCATGGGGCCGGGCACTCAGGTTCCGGGGAAAATCCAATATATATCTGGTGATATCTAGGGTGCTATTAGAGATAGAGCAATAAACCAAAGTGAGTTATCTTCAGAAGGCCCTGGCGCACGAATCTACGCAGCGGGAACGACCTCGGACCACCAGGGGCCGAGAAAACCACGGTCTCATGGGGCCGGACTCTCAGGGACAGGGGAAAATCCAATATATATCTGGTGATATCTCGGATGCTATTAGAGATAGCGCAATAAACCAAAGTGAATTATCTGCAGGATGCCCTGGCGCGTGCATCTGTGAAGCGGGAACGACCTCGGACCGCCAGGGGCCGAGAAAACCACCGTCTCATGGGGCCGGAGACACAGGGTCAGGGAAAAATCCAATATATATCTGGTGATATCTCGGGTGCTATTACAGATAGCGCAATAAATCAAAGTGCATTGTCTGTAGGAGGCCCTGGCGCATGAATCTGGCCTGCGGGAACGACCTCGGACCACCAGGGGCCGAGAAAATCACCGTCTCATGGGGCCGGACAATCAGGGTCAGGGCAAAACCCAATATATATCTGGTCATATCTCGGGTGCTATTACATATAGCATAATAAATCAAAGTGCATTGTCTGTAGGAGGCCCTGGCGCAGGAATCTGGCCAGCTGGAACGACCTCGGACCACCAGGGGCCGAGAAAACCACCGTCTCATGGGGCCGGACACTTAGGGTCAGGGGAAAATCCAATATATATCTGGTTATATCTCGGGTGCTATTAGAGATAGCGCAATAAACCAAAGTGAATTATCTGCAGGAGGCCCTGGCGCATGCATCTGTGCAGCGGGAACGACCTCGGACCACCAGGGGCCGAGAAAACCACCGTATCATGGGGCCGGACACTCAGGGTCAGGGAAAAATCCAATATATATCTGGTGATATCTCGGGTGCTATTAGAGATAGCGCAATAAATCAAAGTGCATTGTCTGTAGGAGGCCCTGGTGCATGAATCTGTGCAGCGGGAGCGCCCTCGGACCCCCACGGGCCGAGAAAACCACCTTCTCATTGGGCCGGACACTCAGGGTCAGGGAAAAATCCAATATATATCTGGTTATATCTCGGATGCTATTACAGATAGCGCAATAAATCAAAGGGCATTGTCTGTAGAAGGCCCTGGCGCATGCATCTGTGCAGCGGGAACGACCTCAGACCACCAGGGGCCGAGAAAATGACAGATTTTCGGTATCCGTCAGCAAATGTCATGTACAAATCCAGTATATATATGGTGCTTTCTCGGGTGCTATTACAGATAGCGCAATAAATCAAAGTGTATTGTCTGTAGGAGGCCCTGGCGCATGAATCTGTGCAGCGGGAACGACCTCGGACCACCAGGGGCCGAGAAAACCACCGTCTCATGGGGCCGGACACTCAGGGTCAGGGAAAAATCCAATATATATCTGGTGATATCTCCGGTGCTATTAGAGATAGCGCAATAAATCAAAGTGCATTGTCTGTAGGAGGCCCTGGCGCATGAATCTGTGAAGCGGGAACGACCTCGGACCACCAGGGGCCGAGAAAACCACCGTCTCATTGGGCCGGCCACTCAGGGTCAGGGAAAAATCAAATATATATCTGGTGATATCTCGGGTGCTATTACAGATAGCGCAATAAATCAAAGTGCATTGTCCGTCGGAGGTCCTGGCGCATAAATCTGGCCTGCGGGAACGACCTCGGACCACCAGGGGCCGAGAAAATCACCGTCTCATGGGGCCGGACAATCAGGGTCCGGGGAAAATCCAATATATATCTGGTGATATCTAGGGTGCTATTAGAGATAGAGCAATAAACCAAAGTGAGTTATCTTCAGAAGGCCCTGGCGCATGAATCTACGCAGCGGGAACGACCTCGGACCACCAGGGGCCGAGAAAACCATGGTCTCATGGGGCCGGACTCTCAGGGACAGGGGAAAATCCAATATATATCTGGTGATATCTTGGATGCTATTAGAGATAGCGCAATAAACCAAAGTGAATTATCTGCAGGATGCCCTGGCGCGTGCATCTGTGAAGCGGGAACGACCTCGGACCGCCAGGGGCCGAGAAAACCACCGTCTCATGGGGCCGGACACACAGGGTCAGGGAAATATCCAATATATATCTGGTGATATCTCGGGTGCTATTACAGATAGCGCAATAAATCAAAGTGCATTGTCTGTAGGAGGCCCTGGCGCCTGAATCTGGAGAGCGGGAACGACCTCGGACCACCAGGGGCCGAGAAAATCACCGTCTCATGGGGCCGGACAATCAGGGTCAGGGCAAAATCCAATATATATCTGGTCATATCTCGGGTGCTATTACATATAGCATAATAAATCAAAGTGCATTGTCTGTAGGAGGCCCTGGCGCAGGAATCTGGCCAGCTGGAACGACCTCGGACCACCAGGGGCCGAGAAAACCACCGTCTCATGGGGCCGGACACTTAGGGTCAGGGGAAAATCCAATATATATCTGGTTATATCTCGGGTGCTATTAGAGATAGCGCAATAAACCAAAGTGAATTATCTGCAGGAGGCCCTGGCGCATGCATCTGTGCAGCGGGAACGACCTCGGACCACCAGGGGCCGAGAAAACCACCGTATCATGGGGCCGGACACTCAGGGTCAGGGAAAAATCCAATATATATCTGGTGATATCTCGGGTGCTATTAGAGATAGCGCAATAAATCAAAGTGCATTGTCCGTCGGAGGTCCTGGCGCATAAATCTGGCCTGCGGGAACGACCTCGGACCACCAGGGGCCGAGAAAATCACCGTCTCATGGGGCCGGACAATCAGGGTCCGGGGAAAATCCAATATATATCTGGTGATATCTAGGGTGCTATTAGAGATAGAGCAATAAACCAAAGTGAGTTATCTTCAGAAGGCCCTGGCGCATGAATCTACGCAGCGGGAACGACCTCGGACCACCAGGGGCCGAGAAAACCATGGTCTCATGGGGCCGGACTCTCAGGGACAGGGGAAAATCCAATATATATCTGGTGATATCTTGGATGCTATTAGAGATAGCGCAATAAACCAAAGTGAATTATCTGCAGGATGCCCTGGCGCGTGCATCTGTGAAGCGGGAACGACCTCGGACCGCCAGGGGCCGAGAAAACCACCGTCTCATGGGGCCGGACACACAGGGTCAGGGAAATATCCAATATATATCTGGTGATATCTCGGGTGCTATTACAGATAGCGCAATGAATCAAAGTGCATTGTCTGTAGGAGGCCCTGGCGCCTGAATCTGGAGAGCGGGAACGACCTCGGACCACCAGGGGCCGAGAAAATCACCGTCTCATGGGGCCGGACAATCAGGGTCAGGGCAAAATCCAATATATATCTGGTCATATCTCGGGTGCTATTACATATAGCATAATAAATCAAAGTGCATTGTCTGTAGGAGGCCCTGGCGCAGGAATCTGGCCAGCTGGAACGACCTCGGACCACCAGGGGCCGAGAAAACCACCGTCTCATGGGGCCGGACACTTAGGGTCAGGGGAAAATCCAATATATATCTGGTTATATCTCGGGTGCTATTAGAGATAGCGCAATAAACCAAAGTGAATTATCTGCAGGAGGCCCTGGCGCATGCATCTGTGCAGCGGGAACGACCTCGGACCACCAGGGGCCGAGAAAACCACCGTATCATGGGGCCGGACACTCAGGGTCAGGGAAAAATCCAATATATATCTGGTGATATCTCGGGTGCTATTAGAGATAGCGCAATAAATCAAAGTGCATTGTCTGTAGGAGGCCCTGGTGCATGAATCTGTGCAGCGGGAACGACCTCGGACCCCCACGGGCCGAGATAACCACCTTCTCATTGGGCCGGACACTCAGGGTCAGGGAAAAATCCAATATATATCTGGTTATATCTCGGGTGCTATTACAGATAGCGCAATAAATCAAAGTGCATTGTCTGTAGGAGGCCCTGGCGCATGAATCTGGCCACCGGGAACGACCTCGGACCACCAGGGGCCGAGAAAACCACCGTCTCATGGGGCCGGACACTCAGGGTCAGGGGAAAATCCAATATATATCTGGTGATATCTCGGGTGCTATTACAGATAGCGCAATAAACCAAAGTGAGTTATCTTCAGGAGGCCCTGGCGCATGAATCTACGCAGCGGGAACGACCTCGGACCACCAGGGGCCGAGAAAACCACAGTCTCATGGGGCCGGACACTCAGGGTCAGGGGAAAATCCAATATATATCTGGTGATATCTCGGGTGCTATTACATATAGCGCAATAAATCAAAGTGCATTGTCTGTAGGAGGCCCTGGCGCATGAATCTGGCCAGCGGGAACAACCTCGGACCATCAGGGGCCGAGAAAACCACCGTCACATGGGCCCGGGCACTCAGGGTCAGGGGAAAATCCAATATATATCTGGTGATATCTCGGGTGCTATTAGAGATAGCGCAATAAACAAAAGTGAATTATCTGCAGGAGGCCCTGGCGCATGAATCTGTGCAGCGGGAACGACCTCGGACCACCAGGGGCCGAGAAAACCACAGTCTCATGGGGCCGGACACTCAGGGTCAGGGGAAAATCCAATATATATCTGGTGATATCTCGGGTGCTACTAGAGATAGCGCAATAAACCAAAGTGAATTATCTGCAGGAGGCCCTGGCGCATGAATCTGTGCAGCGGGAACGACATCGGACCACCAGGGGCCGAGAAAATCACCGTCTCATGTGGCCGGACTGTCAGGGTTAGAGAAAAATCCAATATATATCTGGTGATATCTCGGGTGCTATTACAGATAGCGCAATAAATCAAAGTGCATTGTCCGTCGGAGGTCCTGGCGCATAAATCTGTGCAGCCGGAACGACCTCGGACCACCAGGGGCCGAGAAAACCACAGTCTCATGGGGCCGGGCACTCAGGGTCCGGGGAAAATCCAATATATATCTGGTGATATCTAGGGTGCTATTAGAGATAGAGCAATAAACCAAAGTGAGTTATCTTCAGAAGGCCCTGGCGCATGAATCTACGCAGCGGGAACGACCTCGGACCCCCAGGGGCCGAGAAAACCACGGTCTCATGGGGCCGGACTCTCAGGGACAGGGGAAAATCCAATATATATCTGGTGATATCTCGGATGCTATTAGAGATAGCGCAATAAACCAAAGTGAATTATCTGCAGGATGCCCTGGCGCGTGCATCTGTGAAGCGGGAACGACCTCGGACCGC
The DNA here is from genome assembly GCF_051020985.1 of Nomia melanderi. Lineage (NCBI taxonomy): Eukaryota > Metazoa > Arthropoda > Insecta > Hymenoptera > Halictidae > Nomia > Nomia melanderi. The sequence goes on from NW_027475130.1 coordinate 6,084,659, forward strand.
GAGGGGCCGAGAAAACCACCGTCTCATGGGGCCGGACACACAGGGTCAGGGAAATATCCAATATATATCTGGTCATATCTCGGGTGCTATTACATATAGCATAATAAATCAAAGTGCATTGTCTGTAGGAGGCCCTGGCGCAGGAATCTGGCCAGCTGGAACGACCTCGGACCACCAGGGGCCGAGAAAACCACCGTCTCATGGGGCCGGACACTTAGGGTCAGGGGAAAATCCAATATATATCTGGTTATATCTCGGGTGCTATTAGAGATAGCGCAATAAACCAAAGTGAATTATCTGCAGGAGGCCCTGGCGCATGCATCTGTGCAGCGGGAACGACCTCGGACCACCAGGGGCCGAGAAAACCACCGTATCATGGGGCCGGACACTCAGGGTCAGGGAAAAATCCAATATATATCTGGTGATATCTCGGGTGCTATTAGAGATAGCGCAATAAATCAAAGTGCATTGTCTGTAGGAGGCCCTGGTGCATGAATCTGTGCAGCGGGAACGACCTCGGACCCCCACGGGCCGAGAAAACCACCTTCTCATTGGGCCGGACACTCAGGGTCAGGGAAAAATCCAATATATATCTGGTTATATCTCGGGTGCTATTACAGATAGCGCAATAAATCAAAGGGCATTGTCTGTAGAAGGCCCTGGCGCATGCATCTGTGCAGCGGGAACGACCTCAGACCACCAGGGGCCGAGAAAATGACAGATTTTCGGTATCCGTCAGCAAATGTCATGTACAAATCCTGCATATATCTGGTGATATCTCGGGTTCTATTACAGATAGAGCGATAAATCAAACTGCATTGTCTGCAGGAGGCCCTGGCGCATGAATCTGTGAAGCAGGAACGACCTCGGCCATCCAGGGGCCGAGAAACTTACAGATTTTCGGTGTCCGTCGCCCAAAGTCATGTAAAAATCCAGTATATATATGGTTCTTTCTCGGGTGCTATTACAGATAGCGCAATAAATCAAAGTGCATTGTCTGTAGGAGGCCGTGGCGCATGAATCTGGCCACCGGGAACGACCTCGGACCACCAGGGGCCGAGAAAACCACCGTCTCATGGGGCCGGACACTCAGGGTCAGGGGAAAATCCAATATATATCTGGTGATATCTCGGGTGCTATTACAGATAGCGCAATATACCAAAGTGAATTATCTGCAGGAGGCCCTGGCGCATGAATCTGGCCAGCGGGAACGACCTCGGTCCACCAGGGGCCGAGAAAACCACCGTCTCATGGGGCCGGACACTCAGGGTCAGGGGAAAATCCAATATATATCTGGTGATATCCCGGGTGCTATTAGAGATAGCGCACTAAATCAAAGTGCATTGTCTGTAGGAGGCCCTGGCGCATGAATATGTGCAGCGGGAACTACCTCGGACCACCAGGGGCCGAGAAAACCACAGTCTCATGGGGCCGGACACTCAGGGTCAGGGGAAAATCCAACATATATCTGGTGATATCTCGGGTGCTATTAGAGATAGAGCAATAAACCAAAGTGAGTTATCTTCAGGAGGCCCTGGCGCATGAATCTACGCAGCGGGAACGACCTCGGACCACCAGGGGCCGAGAAAACCACAGTCTCATGGGGCCGGACACTCAGGGTCAGGGGAAAATCCAATATATATCTGGTGATATCTCGGGTGCTATTACATATAGCGCAATAAATCAAAGTGCATTATCTGCAGGAGGCCCTGGCGCATGAATCTGTGCAGCGGGAAAGACCACGGCCCAAAAGGGGCCGAGACAACCACCGTCTCATGGGGCCGGACTCTCAGGGTCATGGAAAAATCCAATATATATCTGGTGTTATCTCGGGTGCTATTACAGATAGCGCAATAAATCAAAATGCATTGTCTGTAGGAGGCCCTGGGGCATGAATCTGTGCAGCGGGAACGACGTCGGACCACCAGGGGCCGAGAAAACCACAGTCTCATAGGGCCGGACACACAGTGTCAGGGGAAAATCCAATATATATCTGGTGATATCTCGGGTGCTATTAGAGATAGCGCAATAAAAAAAGTGAATTATCTGCAGGAGGCCCTGGCGCATGAATCTGTGCAGCGGGAACGACCTCGGACCACCAGGGGCCGACAAAATTATAGATTTTCGGTATCCGTCACCCATGGTCATGTAAAAATCCAGCATATATCTGGTGATATCTCGGGTGTTATTACAGATAGCGCAATAAATCAAAGTGCATTGCCTGTAGGAGGCCCTGGCGCATGAATCTGTGCAGCGGGAACGACCTCGGACCACCAGGGGCCGAGAAAACCACCGTCTCATGGGGCCGGACACTCAGGGTCAGGGGAAAATCCAATATGTATCTGGTGATATCTCGGGTGCTATTAGAGATAGCGCAATAAACCAAAGTGAATTATCTGCAGCAGGCCCTGGCGCATGGATCTGTGCAGCGGGAACGACCTCGGACCACCAGGGGCCGAGAAAATCACCGTCTCATGTGGCCGGACTGTCAGGGTCAGGGAAAAATCCAATATATATCTGGTGATATCTCGGGTGCTATTACAGATAGCACAATAATCAAAAGTGCATTGTCTGTAGGAGGCCCTGGCGCATGAATCTGTGCAGCGGGAACGACCTCGGACCACCAGGGGCCGAGAAAACCACAGTCACATGGGGCCGGACACTCGGGGTCAGGGGAAAATCCAATATATATCTGGTGATATCTCGGGTGCTATTACAGATAGCGCAATAAATCAAAGTGCATTGTCTGTAGGAGGCCGTGGCGCATGAATATGGCCAGCGGGAACGGCCTCGGACCACCAGGGGCCGAGAAATCCACAGTCTCATGGGGCCGGACACTCAGGGTCAGGGGAAAATCCAATATATATCTGGTGATAGTTCGGGTGCTATTAGAGATAGCACAATAAACCAAAGTTAATTATCTGCAGGAGGCCCTGACGCATGAATCTGTGCAGCGGGAACGATCTCGGACCACCAGGGGCCGAGAAATCCAGAGTCTCATGGGGCCGGACACTCAGGGTCAGGGAAAAATCCAATATATATCTGGTGATATCTCGGGTGCTATTAGAGATAGCGCAATAAACCAAAGTGAATTATCTGCAGGATGCCCTGGCGCGTGCATCTGTGAAGCGGGAACGACCTCGGACCGCCAGGGGCCGAGAAAACCACAGTCTCATGGGGCCGGACACTCAGGGTCAGGGCAAAATCCAATATATATCTGGTGATATCTCGGGTGCTATTAGAGATAGCGCAATAATGCAAAGTGAATTATGTGCAGGAGGCCCTGGCGCATGCATCTGTGCAGCCAGAACGACCTCGGACCACCAGGGGCCGAGAAAAAAACCGTATCATGGGGCCGGACACTCAGGGTCAGGGAAAAATCCAATATATATCTGGTGATATCTTGGATGCTATTACAGATAGCGCAATAAGTCAAAGTGCATTGTCTGTAGGAGGCCCTGGCGCATGAATCTGTGCAGCGGGAACGACCTCGGACCACCAGGGGCCGAGAAAACCACAGTCTCATGGGGCCGGACACTCAGGGTCAGGGGAAAATCCAATATATATCTGGTGATATCTCGGGTGCTATTACATATAGCGCAATAAATCAAAGTGCATTGTCTGTAGGAGGCCCTGGCGCAGGAATCTGGCCAGCTGGAACGACCTCGGACCACCAGGGGCCGAGAAAACCACCGTCTCATGGGGCCGGACACTCAGGGTCAGGGGAAAATCCAATATATATCTGGTGATATCTAGGGTGCTATTAGAGATAGCGCAATAAACCAAAGTGAATTATCTGCACGAGGCCCTGGCGCATGCATCTGTGCAGCGGGAACGACCTCGGACCACCAGGGGCCGAGAAAACCACCGTATCATGGGGCCGGACACTGAGGGTCAGGGAAAAATCCAATATATATCTGGTGATATCTCGGGTGCTATTAGAGATAGCGCAATAAATCAAAGTGCATTGTCTGTAGGAGGCCCTGGCGCATGAATCTGGGCAGCGGGAACGACCTCGGACCACCAGGGGCCAAGAAAACCACCGTCTCATGGGGCCGGACACTCAGGGTCAGGGGAAAATCCAATATATATCTGGTGATATCTTGGATGCTATTACAGATAGCGCAATAAGTCAAAGTGCATTGTCTGTAGGAGGCCCTGGCGCATGAATATGTGCAGCGGGAACTACCTCGGACCACCAAGTGCCGAGAAAACCACAGCCTCATGGGGCCGGACACTCAGGGTCAGGGGAAAATCCAATATATATCTGGTGATATCTCGGGCGCTATTAGAGATAGCGCAATAAACCACAGTGAATTATGTGCAGGAGGCCCTGGCGCATGCATCTGTGCAGCGAGAACGACCTCGGACCACCAGGGGCCGAGAAAACCACAGTCTCATGGGTCCGGACACTCAGGGTCAGGGGAAAATCCAATATATATCTGGTGATATCTCGGGTGCTATTAGAGATAGCGCAATAAATCAAAGTGCATTGTCTGTAGGAGGCACTGGCGCATGAATCTGTGCAGCGGGAGCGACCTCGGACCACCAGGGGCCGAGAAAACCACAGTCTCATGGGGCCGGACACTCAGGGTCAGGGGAAAATCCTATACATATCTGGTGATATCTCGGGTGCTATTACAGATAGCGCAATAAATCAAAGTGCATTGTCTGTAGGAGGCCCTGGCGCATGAATGTGGCCCGCGGGAACGACCTCGGACCACCAGGGGCCGAGAAAACGACCGTCTCATGGGGCCGGACACTCAGGGTCAGGGGAAAATCCAATATATATCTGGTGATATCTCGGGTGCTATTACAGATAGCGCAATAAATCAAAGTGCATTGTCTGTAGGAGGCACTGGCGAATGAATCTGTGCAGTAGGAACGACCTCGGGCCACCAGGGGCCGAGAAAATTACAGAGATTCGGAATCCGTCACCCAAGGTCATGTAAAAATCCAGTATATATCTAGTGATATCTCGGGTGCTATTACAGATAGCGCAATAAATCAAAGTGCATTGTCTGTAGGAGGCGCTTGCGCATGAATCTGGGCAGCGGGAACGACCTCGTACCACCAGGGGCCGAGAAAACCACCGTCTCATGGGGCCGGACACTCAGGGTCAGGGGAAAATCCAATATATATCTGGTGATATATCGGGTGCTGTTACATATAGCGCAATAAATCAAAGTGCATTGTCTGTAGGAGGCCCTGGCGCATGAATCTGGCCAGCGGGAACGACCTCGGACCACCAGGGGCCGAGAAAACCACCGTCTCATGGGGCCGGACACTCAGGGTCAGGGCAAAATCCAATATATATCTGGTGATATCTCGGGCGCTATTAGAGATAGCGCAATAAACCACAGTGAATTATGTGCAGGAGGCCCTGGCGCATGCATCTGTGCAGCGAGAACGACCTCGGACCACCAGGGGTCGAGAAAAAAACCGTATCATGGGGCCGGACACTCAGGGTCAGGGAAAAATCCAATATATATCTGGTGATATCTTGGGTGCTATTACAGATAGCGCAATAGGTCAAAGTGCATTGTCTGTAGGAGGCCCTGGCGCATGAATCTGTGCAGCGGGAGCGACCTCGGACTACCAGGGGCCGAGAAAACCACAGTCTCATGGGGCCGGACACTCAGGGTCAGGGGAAAATCCAATATATATCTGGTGATATCTCGGGTGCTATTACAGATAGCGCAATGAATCAAAGTGCATTGCCTGTAGGAGGCCCTGGCGCATGAATCTGGCCAGCGGGAACGACCTCGGACGACCAGGGGTCGAGAAAACCACCGTCTCATGGGGCCGGACACTCAGGGTCAGGGGAAAATCCAATATATATCTGGTGATATCTCGGATGCTATTAGAGATAGAGCAATAAACCAAAGTGAATTATCTGCAGGAGGCCCTGGCGCATGCATCTGTGCAGCGGGAACGACCTCGGACCACCTGGGGCCGAGAAAACCACCGTCTCATGGGGGCGGGCACTCAGGATCAGGGAAAAATCCAATATATATCTGGTCATATCTCGGGTGCTATTAGAGATAGCGCAATAAACCAAAGTGAATTATCTGCAGGAGGCCCTGGCGCATGCATCTGTGCAGCGGGAACGACCTCGGACCACCAGGGGCCGAGAAAACCATCGTCTCATGGGGCCGGGCACTCAGGGTCAGGGGAAAATCCAATATATATCTGGTGATATCTCGGGTGCTATTAGAGATAGCGCAAGAAACTAAAGTGAATTACCTGCAGGAGGCCCTGGAGCATGAATCTGTGCAGCGGGAACGATCTCGAACCACCAGGAGCAGAGAAAACCACCGTTTCATGGGGCTGGACACTCAGGGTCAGTGAAAAATCCAATATATATCTGGTGATATCTCGGGTGCTATTACAGATAGAGCAATAAATCAAAGTGCATTGTCTGTGGGTGGCCCCGGCTCATGAATCTGTGCAGCGGGAACGACCTCGGACCACCAGGGGATGAGAAAACCACAGTCTCATGGGGCCGGACACTCAGGGTCATGGGAAAATCCAATATATATCTGGTGATATCTCGGGTGCTATTAGAGATAGCGCAATAGTCCGAAGTGAATTATCTTCAGGAGGCCCTGGCGCATGAATCTGCGCAGCGGGAACGACCTCGGACCACCAGGGGCCGAGAAAACCACCGTCTCATGGGGCCGGACACTCAGGGTCAGGGGAAAATCCAATATATATCTGGTGATATCTCGGGTGCTATTACATATAGCGCAATAAATCAAAGTGCATTGTCTGTAGGAGGCCCTGGCGCATGAATATGGGCAGCGGGAACTACCTCGGACCACCAGGGGCCCAGAAAACCACAGTCTCATGGGGCCGGACACTCAGGGTCAGGGGAAAATCCAATATATATCTGGTGATATCTCGGGTGCTATTAGAGATAGAGCAATAAACCAAAGTGAATTATCTGCAGGAGGCCCTGGCGCATGCATCTGTGCAGCGGGAACGACCTCGGACCACCTGGGGCCGAGAAAACCACCGTCTCATGGGGGCGGGCACTCAGGATCAGATAAAAATCCAATATATATCTGGTCATATCTCGGGTGCTATTAGAGATAGCGCAATGAACCAAAGTGAATTATCTGCAGGAGGCCCTGGCGCATGCATCTGTGCAGCGGGAACGACCTCGGACCACCAGGGGCCGAGAAAACCATCGTCTCATGGGGCCGGGCACTCAGGGTCAGGGGAAAATCCAATATATATCTGATGATATCTCGGGTGCTATTAGAGACAGCGCAATAAACCAAAGTGAATTATCAGCAGGAGGCCCTGACGCATGAATCTGTGCAGCGGGAACGACCTCGGACCACTAGGGGCCGAGAAAACAACCGTCTCATGGGGCCGGACACTCAGCGCCAGGGAAAAATCCAATATATATCTGGTGATATCTCGGGTGCTATTACAGATATCGCAATAAATCAAAGTGCATTGTCTGTAGGAGGCCCTGGCGCATGAATCTGTGCAGCGGGAACGACCTCGGACCACCAGGGGCCGAGAAAACCACAGTCTCATGGGGCCGGACACTCAGGGTCAGGGGAAAATCCAATATATATCTGGTGATATCTCGGGTGCTATTACAGATAGCGCAATAAATCAAAGTGCATTGTCTGTAGGAGGCACTGGCGCATGAATTTCGGCAGCGGGAACGACCTCGGACCACCGGTGGCCGAGAAAACCGCCGTCTCATGGGGCCGGACACTCAGGGTCAGGGAAAACTCCAATATATATCTGGTGATATCTCGGGTGCTATTAGAGATACGGCAATAAATCAAAGTGCATTGTCTGTAGGAGGCCCTGGCGCATGAATCTGGCCAGCGGGAACGACCTCGGACCACCAGGGGCCGAGAAAACTACCGTCTCATGGGGCTTGACACTCAGGGTCAGGGGAAAATCCAATATATATCTGGTGATATCTCGGGTGCTATTACATATAGCGCAATAAATCAAAGTGCATTGTCTGTAGGAGGCCCTGGCGCATCAATCTGGCCAGCGGGAACGACCTCGGACCACCAGGGGCCGAGAAAACTACCGTCTCATGGGGCTTGACACTCAGGGTCAGGGGAAAATCCAATATATATCTGGTGATATCTCAGGTGCTATTAGAGATAGCGCAATAAACCAAAGTGAATTATCAGCAGGAGGCCCTGGCGCATGAATCTGTGCATCAGGAACGACCTCGGACCACCAGGGGCCGAGAAAACAACCGTCTCATGGGGCCGGACACTCAGGGTCAGGGAAAAATCCAATATATATCTGGTGATATCTCGGGTGCTATTACATATAGCGCAATAAATCAAAGTGCATTGTCTGTAGGAGGCCCTGGCGCATGAATCTGGTCAGCGGGAACGACCTCGGACCACCAGGGGCCGAGAAAACCACAGTCTCATGGGGCCGGACACTCAGGGTCAGGGGAAAATCCAATATATATCTGGTGATATCTCGGGTGCTATTACAGATATCGCAATAAATCAAAGTGCGTTGTCTGTAGGAGGCACTGGTGCATGAATTTGGGCGGCGGGAACGACCTCGGACCACCGGGGGCCGAGAAAACCGCAGTCTCATGGGGCCGGACACTCAGGGTCAGGGGAAAATCCAACATATATCTGGTGATATCTCGGGTGCTATGAGAGATACGGCAATAAACCAAAGAGAATTATCTGCAGGAGGCCCTGGCGCATGAATCTGTGCAGCGGGAACGACCTCGGACCACCAGGGGCCGAGAAAACCACCGTCTCGTGGGGCCGGACACTCAGGGTCAGGGAAAACTCCAATATATATCTGGTGATATCTCGGGTGCTATTAGAGATACAGCAATACATCAAAGTGCATTGTCTGTAGGATGCCCTGGCGCATGAATCTGGCCAGCGGGAACGACCTCGGACCACCAGGGGATGAGAAAACCACAGTCTCATGGGGCCGGACACTCAGGGTCAGGGGAAAATCCAATATATATCTGGTGATATCTCGGGTGCTATTACATATAGCGCAATAAATCAAAGTGCATTGTCTGTAGGAGGCCCTGGCGCATGAATCTGGGCAGCGGGAACTACCTCGGACCACCAGGGGCCCAGAAAACCACAGTCTCATGGGGCCGGACACTCAGGGTCAGGGGAAAATCCAATATATATCAGGTGATATCTCGGGTGCTATTAGAGATAGAGCAATAAACCAAAGTGAATTATCTGCAGGAGGCCCTGGCGCATGCATCTGTGCAGCGGGAACGACCTCGGACCACCTGGGGCCGAGAAAACCACCGTCTCATGGGGGCGGGCACTCAGGATCAGATAAAAATCCAATATATATCTGGTCATATCTCGGGTGCTATTAGAGATAGCGCAATAAACCAAAGTGAATTATCTGCAGGAGGCCCTGGCGCATGCATCTGTGCAGCGGGAACGACCTCGGACCACCAGGGGCCGAGAAAACCATCGTCTCATGGGGCCGGGCACTCAGGGTCAGGGGAAAATCCAATATATATCTGGTGATATCTCGGGTGCTATTAGAGATAGCGCAATAAACAAAAGTGAATTATCTGCAGTAGGCCCTGGCGCATGAATCTGGCCAGCGGGAACGACCTCGGTCCACCAGGGGCCGAGAAAACCACCGTCTCATGGGGCCGGACACTCAGGTTCAGGTGAAAATCCAATATATATCTGGTGATATCTCGGGGGCTATTAGAGATAGCGCCATAAACCAAAGTGAATTATCTCCAGGAGGCCCTGGCGCACGAATCTGGACAGCGAGAACGACCTCGGACCACCAGGGGCCGAGAAAACCACCGTCTCGTGGGGCCGGACACTCAGGGTCAGAGAAAAATCCAATATATATCTGGTGATATCTCGGGTGCTATTACAGATAGCGCAATAAATCAAAGTGCATTGTCTGTAGGAGGTCCTGGCGCATGAATCTGTGCAGCGGGAACGACCTCGGACCACCAGGGGCCGAGAAAACCAGCGTCTCATGGGGCCGGACACTCAGGGTCAGGGAAAAATCCAATATATATCTGGTGATATCTCGGGTGCTATTACAGATAGCGCAATGAATCAAAGTGCATTGTCTGTAGGAGGCCCTGGCGCATGAATTTGGGCAGCGGGAACGACCTCGGACCACCGGTGGCCGAGAAAACCACCGTCTCATGGGGCCGGACACTCAGGGTCAGGGGAAAATCCAATATATATCTGTTGATATCTCGGGTGCTATTAGCGATAGCGCAATAATCGAAAGTGAATTATCTTCAGGAGGCCCTGGCGCATGAATCTGCGCAGCGGGAACGACCTCGGACCACCAGGGGCCGAGAAAACCACCGTCACATGGGGCCGGACACTCAGGGTCAGTGGAAAATGCAATATATATCTGGTGATATCTCGGGTGCTATTACAGATAGCGCAATTAATCAAAGTGCATTGTCTGTAGGAGGCACTGGCTCATGAATTTGGGCAGCGGGAACGACCTCGGACCACCGGTGGCCGAGAAACCCACAGTCTCATGGGGCCGGACACTCAGGGTCAGGGAAAACTCCAATATATATCTGGTGATATCTGGGGTGCTATTACAGATAGCGCAATTAATCAAAGTGCATTGTCTGTAGGAGGCACTGGCTCATGAATTTGGGCAGCGGGAACGACCTCGGACCACCGGTGGCCGAGAAACCCACAGTCTCATGGGGCCGGACACTCAGGGTCAGGGAAAACTCCAATATATATCTGGTGATATCTCGGGTGCTATTACAGATAGAGCAATAAATCAAAGTGCATTGTCTGTGGGTGGCCCCGGCTCATGAATCTGTGCAGCGGGAACGACCTCGGACCACCAGGGGATGAGAAAACCACAGTCTCATGGGGCCGGGCACTCAGGGTCAGGGGAAAATCCAATATATATCTGATGATATCTCGGGTGCTATTAGAGATAGCGCAATAAACCAAAGTGAATTATCAGCAGGAGGCCCTGGCGCATGAATCTGTGCAGCGGGAACGACCTCGGACCACCAGGGGCCGAGAAAACCACCGTCTCATGGGGCCGGACACTCAGGGTCAGGGGAAAATCCTATATATATCTGGTGATATCTCGGGTGCTATTACAGATAGCGCAATAAATCAATGTGCATCGTCTGTAGGAGGCCCTGGCGCATAAATCTGTGCAGCGGGAACAACCTCGGACCACAAGGGGCCGAGAAAACCGCAGTCTCATGGGGCTTGACACTCAGGGTCAGGGGAAAATCCAATATATATCTGGTGATATCTCAGGTGCTATTAGAGATAGCGCAATAAACCAAAGTGAATTATCAGCAGGAGGCCCTGGCGCATGAATCTGTGCATCAGGAGCGACCTCGGACCACCAGGGGCCGAGAAAACAACCGTCTCATGGGGCCGGACACTCAGGGTCAGGGAAAAATCCAATATATATCTGGTGATATCTCGGGTGCTATTACATATAGCGCAATAAATCAAAGTGCATTGTCTGTAGGAGGCACTGGCGCATGAATTTGGGCAGCGGGAACGACCTCGGACCACCGGTGGCCGAGAAAACCACAGTCTCATGGGGCCGGACACTCAGGGTCAGGGGAAAATCCAATATATATCTGTTGATATCTCGGGTGCTATTAGCGATAGCGCAATAATCCAAAGTGAATTATCTTCAGGAGGCCCTGGCGCATGAATCTGCGCAGCGGGAACGACCTCGGACCACCAGGGGCCGAGAAAACCACAGTCTCATGGGGCCGGACACTCAGGGTCAGGGGAAAATCCAATATATATCTGGTGATATCTCGGGTGCTATTACATATAGCGCAATAAATCAAAGTGCATTGTCTGTAGGAGGCCCTGGCGCATGAATCTGTGCAGCGGGAACGACCTCGGACCACCAGGGGCAGAGAAAACCATAGTCTCATGGGGCCGGACACTCAGGGTCAGGGGAAAATCCAATATATATCTGGTGATATCCCGGGTGCTATTACATATAGCGAAATAAATGAAAGTGCATTGTCTGTAGGAGGCCCTGGCGCATGAATCTGGCCAGCGGGAAAGACCTCGGACCACCAGGGACCGAGAAAACCACCGTCTCATGGGGCCGGGCACTCAGGGTCAGGGGAAAATCCAATATATATCTGATGATATCTCGGGTGCTATTAGAGATAGCGCAATAAACCAAAGTGAATTATCAGCAGGAGGCCCTGGCGCATGAATCTGTGCAGCGGGAACGACCTCGGACCACCAGGGGCCGAGAAAACAACCGTCTCATGGGGCCGGACACTCAGGGCCAGGGAAAAATCCAATATATATCTGGTGATATCTCGGGTGCTATTACAGATATCGCAATAAATCAAAGTGCATTGTCTGTAGGAGGCCCTGGCGCATGAATCTGGCCAGCGGGAACGACCACGCACCACCAGGGGCCGAGAAAACCACCGTCTCATGGGGCCGGACACTCAGGGTCAGGGGAAAATCCAATATATATCTGGTGATATCTTGGATGCTATTACAGATAGCGCAATAAGTCAAAGTGCACTGTCTGTAGGAGGCCCTGGCGCATGAATCTGTGCAGCGGGAACGACCTCGGACCACCAGGGGCCGAGAAAACCACAGTCTCATGGGGCCGGACACTCAGGGTCAGGGGAAAATCCAATATATATCTGGTGATATCTCGGGTGCTATTAGAGATACGGCAATAAATCAAAGTGCATTGTCTGTAGGAGGCCCTGGCGCATGAATCTGGCCAGCGGGAACGACCACGCACCACCAGGGGCCGAGAAAACCACCGTCTCATGGGGCCGGACACTCATGGTCAGGGGAAAATCCAATATATATCTGGTGATATCTCGGGTGCTATTAGCGATAGCGCAATAAACCAAAGTGAATTATCTGCAGGAGGCCCTGGCGCATGCATCTGTGCAGCGCGAACGACCTCGGACCACCAAGGGCCGAGAAAACCACCGTCTCATGGTGCCGGACACTCAGGGTCAGGGAAAAATCCAATATATATCTGGTGATATCTCTGGTGCTATTAGATATAGCGCAATAAATCAAAGTGCATTGTCTGTAGGAGGACCTGGCGCATGAATCTGTGAAGCGGGAAGTACCTCGGACCACAAGGGGCAGAGAAAACCACAGTCTAATGGGCCGGACACTCAGGGTCAGGGGAAAATCCAATATATATCTGGTGATATCTTGGATGCTATTACATATAGCGCAATAAACCAAAGTGAATTATCTGCAGGAGGGCCTGGCGCATGCATCTGTGCAGCGGGAACGACCTCGCACCACCAGGGGCCGAGAAAACCACCGTCTCATGGTGCCGGACACTCAGGGTCAGGGAAAAATCCAATATATATCTGGTGATGTCTCTGGTGCTATTAGAGATAGCGCAATAAACCAAAGAGCATTGTCTGTAGGAGGCCCCGGCGCATGAATCTGGCCAGCGGGAACGACCTCGGACCACCAGGGGCCGAGAAAACCACAGTCTCATGGGGCCGGACACTCAGGGTCAGGGGAAAATCCAATATATATCTGGTGATGTCTCAGGTGCTATTAGAGATAGCGCAATAAACCAAAGTTAATTATCAGCAGGAGGACCTGGCGCATGAATCTGTGCAGCAGGAACGACCTCGGACCACCAGGGGCCGAGAAATCAACCGTCTCATGGGGCCGGACACTCAGGGTCAGGGAAAAATCCAATATATATCTGGTGATACCTCGGGTGCTATTACAGATAGCGCAATAAATCAAAGTGCATTGTCTGTAGGAGGCCCTGGCGCATAAATCTGTGCAGCGGGAACAACCTCGGACCACAAGGGGCCGAGAAAACCACAGTCTCATGGGGCCGGACACTCAGGGTCAGGGAGAAATCCAATATATATCTGGTGATATCTCTGGTGCTATTAGAGATAGCGCAATAAACCAAAGTGAATTATCTGCAGGAGGCCCTGCCGCATGAATCTATGCAGCGCGAACGACCTCGGACCACCAGGGGCCGAAGAAACCACCGTCTCATGGGGCCGGACACTCAGAGCCTGGGGAAAATCCAATATATATCTGGTGATATCTCGGGTGCTATTACAGATAGCGCAATAAATCAAAGTGCATTGTCTGTAGGAGGCCCTGGCGCATGAATCTGTGCAGCGCGAACGACCTCGGAACACCAGGGGCCGAGAAAACCACCGTCTCATGGGGCCGGACACTCAGGGTCAGGGAAAAATCCAATATATATCTGGTGATATCTCGGGTGCTATTACAGATAGCGCAATAAATCAAAGTGCATTGTCTGTAGGAGGCCCTGGCGCATGAATCTGTGCAGCGGGAACGACCTCGGACCAGAAGGGGCCGAGAAAACCACAGTCTCATGAGGCCGGACACTCAGGGTCAGAAGAAAATCCAATACATATCTGGTGATATCTCGGGTGTTATTAGAGATAGCGCAATAGTCCGAAGTGAATTATCTTCAGGAGGCCCTGGCGCACGAATCTGCGCAGCGGGAACGACCTCGGACCACCAGGGGCCGAGAAAACCACCGTCTCATGGGGCCGGACACTCAGTGTCAGGGGAAAATCCAATATATATCTGGTGATATCTCGGGTGCTATTACATATAGCGCAATAAATCAAAGTGCATTGTCTGTAGGATGCCCTGGCGCATGAATCTGGCCAGCGGGAACGACCTCGGACCACCAGGGGATGAGAAAACCACAGTCTCATGGGGCCGGACACTCAGGGTCAGGGGAAAATCCAATATATATCTGGTGATATCTTGGATGCTATTACAGATAGCGCAATAAGTCAAAGTGCATTGTCTGTAGGAGGCCCTGGCGCATGAATCTGTGCAGCGGGAACGACCTTGGACCACCAGGGTCCGAGGAAACCACCGTCTCGTGGGGCCGGACACTCAGGGCCTGGGGAAAATCCAATATATATCTGGTGATATCTCGGGTGCTATTACAGATAGCGCAATAAATCAAAGTGCATTGTCTCTAGGAGGCCCTGGCGCATGAATCTGTGCAGCGGGAACGACCTCGGACCACCAGGGGCAGAGAAAACCACAGTCTCATGGGGCCGGACACTCAGGGTCAGGTGAAAATCCAATATATATCTGGTGATATCTCGGGTGCTATTAGAGATAGCGCAATAAACCACAGCGAATTATCAGCAGGAGGCCCTGGCGCATGAATCTGTGCAGCGGGAACGACCTCGGACCACCAGGGGCCGAGAAAACAACCGTCTCATGGGGTCGGACACTCAGGGGCAGGGAAAAATCCAATATATATCTGGTGATATCTTGGATGCTAATACAGATAGCGCAAAAAACCAAAGTGAATTATCAGTAGGAGGCCCCGGCGCATGAATCTGTGCAGCGGGAACGACCTCGGACCACCAGGGGCCGAGAAAACCACCGTCTCATGGGGCCGGACACTCAGGGTCAGGGAAAAATCCAATATATATCTGGTGATATCTCGGTTGCTATTACAGATAGCGCAATAAATCAAAGAGCATTGTCTGTAGGAGGCACTGGCGCACGAATTTCGGCAGCGGGAACGACCTCGGACTACCGGTGGCCGAGAAAACCGCCGTCTCATGGGGCCGGACACTCAGGGTCAGGGGAAAATCCAATATATATCTGGTGATATCTTGGATGCTAATACGGATAGCGCAATAAGTCAAAGTGCATTGTCTGTAGGAGGCCCTGGCGCATGAATCTGTGCAGCGGGAACGACCTCGGACCACCAGGGGCCGAGAAAACCACAGTCTCATGGGGCCGGACACTCAGGGTCAGGGGAAAATCCCATATATATCTGGTGATATCTCGGGTGCTATTACATATAGCGCAATAAACCAAAGTGAATTATCTGCAGGAGGCCCTGGCGCATGCATCTGTGCAGCGGGAACGACCTCAGACCACCAGGGGCCGAGAAAACCACCGTCTCATGGTGCCGGACACTCAGGGTCAGGGAAAAATCCAATATATATCTGGTGATATCTCTGGTGCTATTAGAGATAGCGCAATAAACCAAAGTGCATTGTCTGTAGGAGGCCCTGCCGCATGTATATGTGCAGCGGGAACGACCTCGGACCACCAGGGGCCGAGAAAACCACCGTCTCATGGGGCAGGACACTCAGGGTCAGGGGAAAATCCAATATATATCTGGTGATATCTTGGATGCTA
Organism: Nomia melanderi; assembly: GCF_051020985.1. Taxonomy (NCBI): domain Eukaryota; kingdom Metazoa; phylum Arthropoda; class Insecta; order Hymenoptera; family Halictidae; genus Nomia; species Nomia melanderi. The sequence goes on from NW_027475130.1 coordinate 6,100,846, forward strand.
ATACAGATAGCGCAATAAGTCAAAGTCCATTGTCTGTAGGAGGCCCTGGCGCATGAATCTGTGCAGCGGGAACGACCTCGGACCACCAGGGGCCGAGAAAACAACCGTCTCATGGGGCCGGACACTCAGGGTCAGGGAAAAATCCAATATTTATCTGGTGATATCTCGGGTGCTAGTACAGATAGCGCAATAAATCAAAGTGCATTGTCTGTAGGAGGCCCTGGCGCATGAATCTGTGCAGCGGGAACGACCTCGGACCACCAGGGGCCGAGAAAACCACAGTCACATGGGGCCGGACACTCAGGGTCAGGGAAAAATCCAATATATATCTGGTGATATCTCGGCTGCTATTAGAGATAGCGCAAAAACCAAAGTGAATTATCAGTAGGAGGCCCTGGCGCATGCATCTGTGCAGCGGGAACGACCTCGGACCACCAGGGGCCGAGAAAACCACCGTCTCATGGTGCCGGACACTCAGGGTCAGGGAAAAATCCAATATATATCTGGTGATATCTCTGGTGCTATTAGAGATAGCGCAATAAACCAAAGAGAATTATCTGCAAGAGGCCCTGCCGCATGTATCTGTGCAGCGGGAACGACCTCGGACCACCAGGGGCCGAGAAAACCACAGTCTCATGGGGCCGTGCACTCAGGGTCAGGGGAAAATCCAACATATATCTGGTGATATCTCGGCTGCTATTACAGATAGCGCAATAAATCAAAGTGCATTGTCTGTAGGAGGCACTGGCGCATGAATTTCGGCAGCGGGAACGACCTCGGACTACCGGTGGCCGAGAAAACCGCCGTCTCATGGGGCCGGACACTCAGGGTCAGGGGAAAATCCAATATATATCTGGTGATATCTTGGATGCTAATACGGATAGCGCAATAAGTCAAAGTGCATTGTCTGTAGGAGGCCCTGGCGCATGAATCTGTGCAGCGGGAACGACCTCGGACCACCAGGGGCCGAGAAAACCACAGTCTCATGGGGCCGGACACTCAGGGTCAGGGGAAAATCCCATATATATCTGGTGATATCTCGGGTGCTATTACATATAGCGCAATAAACCAAAGTGAATTATCTGCAGGAGGCCCTGGCGCATGCATCTGTGCAGCGGGAACGACCTCAGACCACCAGGGGCCGAGAAAACCACCGTCTCATGGGGCAGGACACTCAGGGTCAGGGGAAAATCCAATATATATCTGGTGATATCTTGGATGCTAATACAGATAGCGCAATAAGTCAAAGTCCATTGTCTGTAGGAGGCCCTGGCGCATGAATCTGTGCAGCGGGAACGACCTCGGACCACCAGGGGCCGAGAAAACAACCGTCTCATGGGGCCGGACACTCAGGGTCAGGGAAAAATCCAATATATATCTGGTGATATCTCGGGTGCTAGTACAGATAGCGCAATAAATCAAAGTGCATTGTCTGTAGGAGGCCCTGGCGCATGAATCTGTGCAGCGGGAACGACCTCGGACCACCAGGGGCCGAGAAAACCACAGTCACATGGGGCCGGACACTCAGGGTCAGGGAAAAATCCAATATATATCTGGTGATATCTCGGCTGCTATTAGAGATAGCGCAAAAACCAAAGTGAATTATCAGTAGGAGGCCCTGGCGCATGCATCTGTGCAGCGGGAACGACCTCGGACCACCAGGGGCCGAGAAAACCACCGTCTCATGGTGCCGGACACTCAGGGTCAGGGAAAAATCCAATATATATCTGGTGATATCTCTGGTGCTATTAGAGATAGCGCAATAAACCAAAGAGAATTATCTGCAAGAGGCCCTGCCGCATGTATCTGTGCAGCGGGAACGACCTCGGACCACCAGGGGCCGAGAAAACCACAGTCTCATGGGGCCGTGCACTCAGGGTCAGGGGAAAATCCAACATATATCTGGTGATATCTCGGCTGCTATTACAGATAGCGCAATAAATCAAAGTGCATTGTCTGTAGGAGGCACTGGCGCATGAATTTCGGCAGCGGGAACGACCTCGGACCACCGGTGGCCGAGAAAACCGCCGTCTCATGGGGCCGGACACTCATGGTCAGGGGAAAATCCAATATATATCTGGTGATATCTCGGGTGCTATTACAGATAGCGCAATAAATCAAAGTGCATTGTCTGTAGGAGGCCCTGGCGCATAAATCTGTGCAGCGGGAACGACCTCGGACCACCAGGGGCCGAGGAAACGACCGTCTCATGGGGCCGGACACTCAGGGTCAGGGAAAAATCCAATATATATCTGGTGATATCTCGGGTGCTATTACAGATAGCGCAATAAATCAGAGTGCATTGTCTGTAGGAGGCCCTGGCGCATAAATCTGTGCAGCGGGAACGACCTCGGACCACCAGGGGCCGAGAAAACATCCGTCTCATGGGGCCGGACACTCAGGGTCAGGGAAAAATCCAATATATATCTGGTGATATCTCGGGTGCTATTAGAGATAGCGCAATAAATCAAAGTGCATTGTCTGTAGGAGACACTGGCGCATGAATTTCTGCAGCGGGAACGACCTCGGACCACCGGTGGCCGAGAAAATCGCCGTCTCATGGGGCCGGACACTCAGGGTCAGGGAAAACTCCAATATATATCTCGTGATATCTCGGGTGCTATTAGAGATACGGCAATAAATCAAAGTGCATTGTCTGTAGGATGTCCTGGCGCATGAATCTGGCCAGCGGGAACGACCTCGGACCACCAGGGGCCGAGAAAACCACAGTCTCATGGGGCCGGACACTCATGGTCAGGGGAAAATCCAATATATATCTGGTGATATCTCGGGTGCTATTACATATAGCGCAATAAATCAAAGTGTATTGTCTGTAGGAGGCCCTGGCGCATCAATCTGGCCAGCGGGAACGACCTCGGACCACCAGGGGCCGAGAAAACCACCGTCTCATGGTGCCGGACACTCAGGGTCAGGGGTAAATCCAATATATATCTGGTGATATCTCGGGTGCTATTACAGATAGCGCAATAAATCAAAGTGCATTGTCTATAGGAGGCCCTGGCGCATAAATCTGTGCAGCGGGAACAACCTCGGACCACAAGGGGCCGAGAAAACCACAGTCTCATGGGGCTTGACACTCAGAGTCAGGGGAAAATCCAATATATATCTGGTGATATCTCAGGTGCTATTAGAGATAGCGCAATAAACCAAAGTGAATTATCAGCAGGAGGCCCTGGCGCATGAATCTGTGCAGCGGGAACGAGCTCGGACCACCAGGGGCCGAGAAAACCACAGTCTCATGGGGCCGGACACTCAGGGTCAGGGAAAAATCCAATATATATCTGGTGATATCTCGGGTGCTATTACAGATAGCGCAATAAATCAAAGTGCATTGTCTGTCGGAGGCCCTGGCGCATAAATCTGTGCAGCGGGAACGACCTCGGGCCACCAGGGGCCGAGAAAACAACCGTCTCATGAGGCCGGACACTCAGGGTCAGGGAAAAATCCAATATATATCTGGTGATACCTCGGGTGCTAGTACAGATAGCGCAATAAATCAAAGTGCATTGTCTGTAGGAGGCCCTGGCGCATGAATCTGTGCAGCGGGAACGACCTCGGACCACAAGGGGCCGAGAAAACCACAGTCTCATGGGGCCGGACACTCGGGGTCAGGGAAAAATCCAATATATATCTGGTGATATCTCGGGTGCTATTACAGATAGCGCAATAAATCAAAGTGCATTGTCTGTCGGAGGCCCTGGCGCATAAATCTGTGCAGCGGGAACGACCTCGGACCACCAGGGGCCGAGAAAACCACAGTCTCATGGGGCCGGGCACTCAGGGTCAGGGGAAAATCCAACATATATCTGGTGATATCTCGGCTGCTATTAGAGATAGCGCAATAAACCAAAGTGAATTATCAGTAGGAGGCCCTGGCGCATGCATCTGTGCAGCGGGAACGACCTCGGACCACCAGGGGCCGAGAAAACCACCGTCTCATGGTGCCGGACACTCAGGGTCAGGGAAAAATCCAATATATATCTGGTGATATCTCTGGTGCTATTAGAGATAGCGCAATAAACCAAAGAGAATTATCTGCAAGAGGCCCTGCCGCATGTATCTGTGCAGCGGGAACGACCTCGGACCACAAGGGGCCGAGAAAACCACAGTCTCATGGGGCTTGACACTCAGGGTCAGGGGAAAATCCAATATATATCTGGTGATATCTCAGGTGCTATTAGTGATAGCGCAATAAACCAAAGTGAATTATCAGCAGGAGGCCCTGGCGCATGAATCTGTGCAGCGGGAACGACCTCGCACCACCAGGGTCCGAGAAAACAACCGTCTCATGGGGCCGGACACTCGGGGTCAGGGAAAAATCCAATTTATATCAGGTGATTTCTCGGGTGCTATTACAGATAGCGCAATAAATCAAAGTGCATTGTCTGTAGGAGGCACTGGCGCATGAATTTGGGCAGCGGGAACGACCTCGGACCACCGGTGGCCGAGAAAACCACAGTCTCACGGGGCCGGACACTCAGGGTCAGGGGAAAATCCAATATATATCTGTTGATATCTCGGGTGCTATTAGCGATAGCGCAATAATCGAAAGTGAATTACCTTCAGGAGGCCCTGGCGCATGAATCTGCGCAGCGGGAACGACCTCGGACCACCAGGGGCCGAGAAAACCACCGTCTCATGGGGCCGGACACTCAGGGTCAGTGGAAAATGCAATATATATCTGGTGATATCTTGGATGCTATTACAGATAGCGAACTAAGTCAAAGTGCATTGTCTGTAGGATGCCCTGGCGCATGAATCTGGCCAGCGGGAACGACCTCGGACCACCAGGGGCCGAGAAAACCACAGTCTCATGGGGCCGGACACTCATGGACAGGGGAAAATCCAATATATATCTGGTGATATCTCGGGTGCTATTACATATAGCGCAATAAATCAAAGTGCATTGTCTGTAGGAGGCCCTGGCGCATCAATCTGGCCAGCGGGAACGAACTCGGACCACCAGGGGCCGAGAAAACCACCGTCTCATGGTGCCGGACACTCAGGGTCAGGGGTAAATCCAATATATATCTGGTGATATCTCGGGTGCTATTACAGATAGCGCAATAAATCAAAGTGCATTGTCTGTAGGAGGCCCTGGCGCATAAATCTGTGCAGCGGGAACGACCTCGGACCACCAGGGGCCGAGAAAACCACAGTCTCATGGGGCCGTGCACTCAGGGTCAGGGGAAAATCCAACATATATCTGGTGATATCTTGGCTGCTATTACAGATAGCGCAATAAATCAAAGTGCATTGTCTGTAGGAGGCACTGGCGCATGAATTTCGGCAGCGGGAACGACCTCGGACCACCGGTGGCCGAGAAAACCGCCGTCTCATGGGGCCGGACACTCAGGGTCAGGGAAAACTCCAATATATATCTCGTGATATCTCGGGTGCTATTAGAGATACGGCAATAAATCAAAGTGCATTGTCTGTAGGATGCCCTGGCGCATGAATCTGGCCAGCGGGTACGACCTCGGACCACCAGGGGCCGAGAAAACCATAGTCTCATGGGGCCGGACACTCATGGTCAGGGGAAAATCCAATATATATCTGGTGATATCTCGGGTGCTATTACAGATAGCGCAATAAATCAAAGTGCATTGTCTGTAGGAGGCCCTGGCGCATAAATCTGTGCAGCGGGAACGACCTCGGACCACCAGGGGCCGAGAAAACCACAGTCTCATGGGGCCGGGCACTCAGGGTCAGGGGAAAATCCAACATATATCTGGTGATATCTCGGCTGCTATTAGAGATAGCGCAATAAACCAAAGTGAATTATCAGTAGGAGGCCCCGGCGCATGAATCTGTGCAGCGGGAACGACCTCGGACCACCAGGGGCCGAGAAAACGACCGTCTCATGGGGCCGGACACTCAGGGTCAGGGAAAAATCCAATATATATCTGGTGATATCTCGGGTGCTATTACAGATAGCGCAATAAATCAGAGTGCATTGTCTGTAGGAGGCCCTGGCGCATAAATCTGTGCAGCGGGAACGACCTCGGACCACCAGGGGCCGAGAAAACATCCGTCTCATGGGGCCGGACACTCAGGGTCAGGGAAAAATCCAATATATATCTGGTGATATCTCGGGTGCTATTACAGATAGCGCAATAAATCAAAGTATATTGTCTGTAGGAGACACTGGCGCATGAATTTCTGCAGCGGGAACGACCTCGGACCACCGGTGGCCGAGAAAACCGCCGTCTCATGGGGCCGGACACTCAGGGTCAGGGAAAACTCCAATATATATCTCGTGATATCTCGGGTGCTATTAGAGATACGGCAATAAATCAAAGTGCATTGTCTGTAGGATGTCCTGGCGCATGAATCTGGCCAGCGGGAACGACCTCGGAACACCAGGGGCCGAGAAAACCACAGTCTCATGGGGCCGGACACTCATGGTCAGGGGAAAATCCAATATATATCTGGTGATATCTCGGGTGCTATTACATATAGCGCAATAAATCAAAGTGTATTGTCTGTAGGAGGCCCTGGCGCATCAATCTGGCCAGCGGGAACGACCTCCGACCACCAGGGGCCGAGAAAACCACAGTCTCATGTGGCCGGGCACTCAGGGTCAGGGGAAAATCCAACATATATCTGGTGATATCTCGACTGCTATTAGAGATAGCGCAATAAACCAAAGTGAATTATCAGTAGGAGGCCCCGGCGCATGAATCTGTGCAGCGGGAACGACCTCGGACCACCAGGGGCCGAGAAAACATCCGTCTCATGGGGCCGGACACTCAGGGTCAGGGAAAAATCCAATATATATCTGGTGATATCTCGGGTGCTATTACAGATAGCGCAATAAATCAAAGTGCATTGTCTGTAGGAGACACTGGCGCATGAATTTCTGCAGCGGGAACGACCTCGGACCACCGGTGGCCGAGAAAACCGCCGTCTCATGGGGCCGGACACTCAGGGTCAGGGAAAACTCCAATATATATCTCGTGATATCTCGGGTGCTATTAGAGATACGGCAATAAATCAAAGTGCATTGTCTGTAGGATGTCCTGGCGCATGAATCTGGCCAGCGGGAACGACCTCGGACCACCAGGGGCCGAGAAAACCACAGTCTCATGGGGCCGGACACTCATGGTCAGGGGAAAATCCAATATATATCTGGTGATATCTCGGGTGCTATTACATATAGCGCAATAAATCAAAGTGTATTGTCTGTAGGAGGCCCTGGCGCATCAATCTGGCCAGCGGGAACGACCTCGGACCACCAGGGGCCGAGAAAACCACCGTCTCATGGTGCCGGACACTCAGGGTCAGGGGTAAATCCAATATATATCTGGTGATATCTCGGGTGCTATTATAGATAGCGCAATAAATCAAAGTGCATTGTCTATAGGAGGCCCTGGCGCATAAATCTGTGCAGCGGGAACAACCTCGGACCACAAGGGGCCGAGAAAACCACAGTCTCATGGGGCTTGACACTCAGAGTCAGGGGAAAATCCAATATATATCTGGTGATATCTCAGGTGCTATTAGAGATAGCGCAATAAACCAATGTGAATTATCAGCAGGAGGCCCTGGCGCATGAATCTGTGCAGCGGGAACGAGCTCGGACCACCAGGGGCCGAGAAAACCACAGTCTCATGGGGCTGGACACTCAGGGTCAGGGAAAAATCCAATATATATCTGGTGATATCTCGGGTGCTATTACAGATAGCGCAATAAATCAAAGTGCATTGTCTGTCGGAGGCCCTGGCGCATAAATCTGTGCAGCGGGAACGACCTCGGACCACCAGGGGCCGAGAAAACAACCGTCTCATGGGGCCGGACACTCAGGGTCAGGGAAAAATCCAATATATATCTGGTGATATCTCGGGTGCTAGTACAGATAGCGCAATAAATCAAAGTGCATTGTCTGTAGGAGGCCCTGGCGCATGAATCTGTGCAGCGGGAACGACCTCGGACCACAAGGGGCCGAGAAAACCACAGTCTCATGGGGCCGGACACTCGGGGTCAGGGAAAAATCCAATATATATCTGGTGATATCTCGGGTGCTATTACAGATAGCGCAATAAATCAAAGTGCATTGTCTGTCGGAGGCCCTGGCGCATAAATCTGTGCAGCGGGAACGACCTCGGACCACCAGGGGCCGAGAAAACCACAGTCTCATGGGGCCGGGCACTCAGGGTCAGGGGAAAATCCAACATATATCTGGTGATATCTCGGCTGCTATTAGAGATAGCGCAATAAACCAAAGTGAATTATCAGTAGGAGGCCCTGGCGCATGCATCTGTGCAGCGGGAACGACCTCGGACCACCAGGGGCCGAGAAAACCACCGTCTCATGGTGCCGGACACTCAGGGTCAGGGAAAAATCCAATATATATCTGGTGATATCTCTGGTGCTATTAGAGATAGCGCAATAAACCAAAGAGAATTATCTGCAAGAGGCCCTGCCGCATGTATCTGTGCAGCGGGAACGACCTCGGACCACAAGGGGCCGAGAAAACAACCGTCTCATGGGGCCGGACACTCAGGGTCAGGGAAAAATCCAATATATATCTGGTGATATCTCGGGTGCTATTACAGATAGCGCAATAAATCAAAGTGCATTGTCTGTAGGAGGCACTGGCGCATGAATTTCGGCAACGGGAACGACCTCGGACCACCGGTGGCCGAGAAAACCGCCGTCTCATGGGGCCGGACACTCAGGGTCAGGGAAAACTCCAATATATATCTCGTGATATCTCGGTTACTATTAGAGATACGGCAATAAATCAAAGTGCATTGTCTGTAGAATGCCCTGGCGCATGAATCTGGCCAGCGGGAACGACCTCGGACCACAAGGGGCCGAGAAAACCACAGTCTCATGGGGCCGGACACTCAGGGTCAGGGAAAAATCCAATATATATCTGGTGATATCTCGGGTGCTATTACAGATAGCGCAATAAATCAAAGTGCATTGTCTGTCGGAGGCCCTGGCGCATAAATCTGTGCAGCGGGAACGACCTTCGACCACCAGGGGCCGAGAAAACCACAGTCACATGGGGCCGGGCACTCAGGGTCAGGGGAAAATCCAACATATATCTGGTGATATCTCGGCTGCTATTAGAGATAGCGCAATAAACCAAAGTGAATTATCAGTAGGAGGCCCTGGCGCATGCATCTGTGCAGCGGGAACGACCTCGGACCACCAGGGGCCGAGAAAACCACCGTCTCATGGTGCCGGACACTCAGGGTCAGGGAAAAATCCAATATATATCTGGTGATATCTCTGGTGCTATTAGAGATAGCGCAATAAACCAAAGAGAATTATCTGCAAGAGGCCCTGCCGCATGTATCTGTGCAGCGGGAACGACCTCGGACCACCAGGGGCCGAGAAAACAACCGTCTCATGGGGCCGGACACTCAGGGTCAGGGAAAAATCCAATATATATCTGGTGATATCTCGGGTGCTATTACAGATAGCGCAATAAATCAAAGTGCATTGTCTGTAGGAGGCACTGGCGCATGCATTTCGGCAGCGGGAACGACCTCGGACCACCGGTGGCCGAGAAAACCGCCGTCGCATGGGGCCGGACACTCAGGGTCAGGGAAAACTCCAATATATATCTCGTGATATCTCGGGTGCTATTAGAGATACGGCAATAAATCAATGTGCATTGTCTGTAGGATGCCCTGGCGCATGAATCTGGCCAGCGGGAACGACCTCGGACCACCAGGGGCCGAGAAAACCACAGTCTCATGGGGCCGGACACTCATGGACAGGGGAAAATCCAATATATATCTGGTGATATCTCGGGTGCTATTACATATAGCGCAATAAATCAAAGTGCATTGTCTGTAGGAGGCCCTGGCGCATCAATCTGGCCAGCGGGAACGACCTCGGACCACCAGGGGCCGAGAAAACCACAGTCTCATGGTGCCGGACACACAGGGTCAGGGGTAAATCCAATATATATCTGGTGATATCTCGGGTGCTACTACAGATAGCGCAATAAATCAAAGTGAATTATCAGTAGGAGGCCCTGGCGCATAAATCTGTGCAGCGGCAACAACCTCGGACTACAAGGGGCCGAGAAAACCACAGTCTCATGGGGCCGGACACACAGGGTCAGGGAAAAATCCAATATATATCTGGTGATATCTCGGCTGCTATTAGAGATAGCGCAATAAACCAAAGTGAATTATCAGTAGGAGGCCCCGGCGCATGAATCTGTGCAGCGGGAACGACCTCGGACCACCAGGGGCAGAGAAAACGACCGTCTCATGGGGCCGGACACTCAGGGTCAGGGAAAAATCCAATATATATCTGGTGATATCTCGGGTGCTATTACAGATAGCGCAATAAATCAGAGTGCATTGTCTGTAGGAGGCCCTGGCGCATAAATCTGTGCAGCGGGAACGACCTCGGACCACCAGGGGCCGAGAAAACAACCGTCTCATGGGGCCGGACACTCAGGGTCAGGGAAAAATCCAATATATATCTGGTGATATCTCGGGTGCTATTACAGATAGCGCAATAAATCAAAGTGCATTGTCTGTAGGAGACACTGGCGCATGAATTTCTGCAGCGGGAACGACCTCGGACCACCGGTGGCCGAGAAAACCGCCGTCTCATGGGGCCGGACACTCAGGGTCAGGGAAAACTCCAATATATATCTCGTGATATCTCGGGTGCTATTAGAGATACGGCAATAAATCAAAGTGCATTGTCTGTAGGATGTCCTGGCGCATGAATCTGGCCAGCGGGAACGACCTCGGACCACCAGGGGCCGAGAAAACCACAGTCTCATGGGGCCGGACACTCATGGTCAGGGGAAAATCCAATATATATCTGGTGATATCTCGGGTGCTATTACATATAGCGCAATAAATCAAAGTGTATTGTCTGTAGGAGGCCCTGGCGCATCAATCTGGCCAGCGGGAACGACCTCGGACCACCAGGGGCCGAGAAAACCACCGTCTCATGGTGCCGGACACTCAGGGTCAGGGGTAAATCCAATATATATCTGGTGATATCTCGGGTGCTATTACAGATAGCGCAATAAATCAAAGTGCATTGTCTATAGGAAGCCCTGGCGCATAAATCTGTGCAGCGGGAACAACCTCGGACCACAAGGGGCCGAGAAAACCACAGTCTCATGGGGCTTGACACTCAGAGTCAGGGGAAAATCCAATATATATCTGGTGATATCTCAGGTGCTATTAGAGATAGCGCAATAAACCAAAGTGAATTATCAGCAGGAGGCCCTGGCGCATGAATCTGTGCAGCAGGAACGACCTCGGACCACCAGGGGCCGAGAAAACAACCGTCTCATGGGGCCGGACACTCAGGGTCAGGGAAAAATCCAATATATATCTGGTGATATCTCGGGTGCTATTATATATAGCACAATAAATCAAAGTGCATTGTCTGTAGGGGGCCCTGGCGCATGAATCTGGCCAGCGGGAACGATCTCGGACCACCAGGGGCCGAGAAAACCACAGTCTCATGGGGCCGGACCCTCATGGACAGGGGAAAATCCAATATATATCTGGTGATATCTCGGGTGCTATTACATATAGCGCAATAAATCAAAGTGCATTGTCTGTAGGAGGCCCTGGCGCATCAATCTGGCCAGCGGGAACGACCTCGGACCACCAGGGGCCGAGAAAACCACAGTCTCATGGGGCCGGGCACTCAGGGTCAGGGGAAAATCCAACATATATCTGGTGATATCTCGGCTGCTATTAGAGATAGCGCAATAAACCAAAGTGAATTATCAGTAGGAGGCCCCGGCGCATGAATCTGTGCAGCGGGAACGACCTCGGACCACCAGGGGCCGAGAAAACCACAGTCTCATGGGGCCGGACACTCATGGTCAGGGGAAAATCCAATATATATCTGGTGATATCTCGGGTGCTATTACAGATAGCGCAATAAATCAAAGTGCATTGTCTGTAGGAGGCCCTGGCGCATAAATCTGTGCAGCGGGAACGACCTCGGACCACCAGGGGCCGAGAAAACCACAGTCTCATGGGGCCGGGCACTCAGGGTCAGGGGAAAATCCAACATATATCTGGTGATATCTCGGCTGCTATTAGAGATAGCGCAATAAACCAAAGTGAATTATCAGTAGGAGGCCCCGGCGCATGAATCTGTGCAGCGGGAACGACCTCGGACCACCAGGGGCCGAGAAAACGACCGTCTCATGGGGCCGGACACTCAGGGTCAGGGAAAAATCCAATATATATCTGGTGATATCTCGGGTGCTATTACAGATAGCGCAATAAATCAGAGTGCATTGTCTGTAGGAGGCCCTGGCGCATAAATCTGTGCAGCGGGAACGACCTCGGACCACCAGGGGCCGAGAAAACATCCGTCTCATGGGGCCGGACACTCAGGGTCAGGGAAAAATCCAATATATATCTGGTGATATCTCGGATGCTATTACAGATAGCGCAATAAATCAAAGTGCATTGTCTGTAGGAGACACTGGCGCATGAATTTCTGCAGCGGGAACGACCTCGGACCACCGGTGGCCGAGAAAACCGCCGTCTCATGGGGCCGGACACTCAGGGTCAGGGAAAACTCCAATATATATCTCGTGATATCTCGGGTGCTATTAGAGATACGGCAATAAATCAAAGTGCATTGTCTGTAGGATGTCCTGGCGCATGAATCTGGCCAGCGGGAACGACCTCGGACCACCAGGGGCCGAGAAAACCACAGTCTCATGGGGCCGGACACTCATGGTCAGGGGAAAATCCAATATATATCTGGTGATATCTCGGGTGCTATTACATATAGCGCAATAAATCAAAGTGTATTGTCTGTAGGAGGCCCTGGCGCATCAATCTGGCCAGCGGGAACGACCTCGGACCACCAGGGGCCGAGAAAACCACCGTCTCATGGTGCCGGACACTCAGGGTCAGGGGTAAATCCAATATATATCTGGTGATATCTCGGGTGCTATTACAGATAGCGCAATAAATCAAAGTGCATTGTCTATAGGAGGCCCTGGCGCATAAATCTGTGCAGCGGGAACAACCTCGGACCACAAGGGGCCGAGAAAACCACAGTCTCATGGGGCTTGACACTCAGAGTCAGGGGAATATCCAATATATATCTGGTGATATCTCAGGTGCTATTAGAGATAGCGCAATAAACCAAAGTGAATTATCAGCAGGAGGCCCTGGCGCATGAATCTGTGCAGCGGGAACGAGCTCGGACCACCAGGGGCCGAGAAAACCACAGTCTCATGGGGCCGGACACTCAGGGTCAGGGAAAAATCCAATATATATCTGGTGATATCTCGGGTGCTATTACAGATAGCGCAATAAATCAAAGTGCATTGTCTGTCGGAGGCCCTGGCGCATCAATCTGGCCAGCGGGAACGACCTCGGACCACCAGGGGCCGAGAAAACCACAGTCTCATGGGGCTTGACACTCAGAGTCAGGGGAAAATCCAATATATATCTGGTGATATCTCAGGTGCTATTAGAGATAGCGCAATAAACCAAAGTGAATTATCAGCAGGAGGCCCTGGCGCATGAATCTGTGCAGCAGGAACGACCTCGGACCACCAGGGGCCGAGAAAACAACCGTCTCATGGGGCCGGACACTCAGGGTCAGGGAAAAATCCAATATATATCTGGTGATATCTCGGGTGCTATTATATATAGCACAATAAATCAAAGTGCATTGTCTGTAGGGGGCCCTGGCGCATGAATCTGGCCAGCGGGAACGACCTCGGACCACCAGGGGCCGAGAAAACCACAGTCTCATGGGGCCGGACCCTCATGGACAGGGGAAAATCCAATATATATCTGGTGATATCTCGGGTGCTATTACAGATAGCGCAATAAATCAAAGTGCATTGTCTGTAGGAGACACTGGCGCATGAATTTCTGCAGCGGGAACGACCTCGGACCACCGGTGGCCGAGAAAACCGCCGTCTCATGGGGCCGGACACTCAGGGTCAGGGAAAACTCCAATATATATCTCGTGATATCTCGGGTGCTATTAGAGATACGGCAATAAATCAAAGTGCATTGTCTGTAGGATGTCCTGGCGCATGAATCTGGCCAGCGGGAACGACCTCGGACCACAAGGGGCCGAGAAAACCACAGTCTCATGGGGCTTGACACTCAGAGTCAGGGGAAAATCCAATATATATCTGGTGATATCTCAGGTGCTATTAGAGATAGCGCAATAAACCAAAGTGAATTATCAGCAGGAGGCCCTGGCGCATGAATCTGTGCAGCGGGAACGAGCTCGGACCACCAGGGGCCGAGAAAACCACAGTCTCATGGGGCCGGACACTCAGGGTCAGGGAAAAATCCAATATATATCTGGTGATATCTCGGGTGCTATTACAGATAGCGCAATAAATCAAAGTGCATTGTCTGTCGGAGGCCCTGGCGCATAAATCTGTGCAGCGGGAACGACCTCGGACCACCAGGGGCCGAGAAAACAACCGTCTCATGGGGCCGGACACTCAGGGTCAGGGAAAAATCCAATATATATCTGGTGATATCTCGGGTGCTAGTACAGATAGCGCAATAAATCAAAGTGCATTGTCTGTAGGAGGCCCTGGCGCATGAATCTGTGCAGCGGGAACGACCTCGGACCACAAGGGGCCGAGAAAACCACAGTCTCATGGGGCCGGACACTCGGGGTCAGGGAAAAATCCAATATATATCTGGTGATATCTCGGGTGCTATTACAGATAGCGCAATAAATCAAAGTGCATTGTCTGTCGGAGGCCCTGGCGCATAAATCTGTGCAGCGGGAACGACCTCGGACCACCAGGGGCCGAGAAAACCACAGTCTCATGGGGCCGGGCACTCAGGGTCAGGGGAAAATCCAACATATATCTGGTGATATCTCGGCTGCTATTAGAGATAGCGCAATAAACCAAAGTGAATTATCAGTAGGAGGCCCAGGCGCATGCATCTGTGCAGCGGGAACGACCTCGGACCACCAGGGGCCGAGAAAACCACCGTCTCATGGTGCCGGACACTCAGGGTCAGGGAAAAATCCAATATATATCTGGTGATATCTCTGGTGCTATTAGAGATAGCGCAATAAACCAAAGAGAATTATCTGCAAGAGGCCCTGCCGCATGTATCTGTGCAGCGGGAACGACCTCGGACCACCAGGGGCCGAGAAAACCACCGTCTCATGGGGCAGGACACTCAGGGTCAGGGGAAAATCCAATATATATCTGGTGATATCTTGGATGCTAATACAGATAGCGCAATAAGTCAAAGTGCATTGTCTGTAGGAGGCCCTGGCGCATGAATCTGTGCAGCGGGAACGACCTCGGACCACCAGGGGCCGAGAAAACCACAGTCGCATGGTGCCGGACACTCAGGGTCAGGGGAAAATCCAATATATATCTGGTGATATCTCGGGTGCTATTACATATAGCGCAATAAACCAAAGTGAATTATCTGCAGGCGGCCCTGGCGCATGCATCTGTGCAGCGGGAACGACCTCGGACCACCAGGGGACGAGAAAACCACCGTCTCATGGTGCCGGACACTCAGGGTCAGGGAAAAATCCAATATATATCTGGTGATATCTCTGGTGCTATTAGAGATAGCGCAATAAACCAAAGTGAATTATCAGCAGGAGGCCCTGGCGCATGAATCTGTGCAGCGGGAACGAGCTCGGACCACCAGGGGCCGAGAAAACCACAGTCTCATGGGGCCGGACACTCAGGGTCAGGGAAAAATCCAATATATATCTGGTGATATCTCGGGTGCTATTACAGATAGCGCAATAAATCAAAGTGCATTGTCTGTCGGAGGCCCTGGCGCATAAATCTGTGCAGCGGGAACGACCTCGGACCACCAGGGGCCGAGAAAACAACCGTCTCATGGGGCCGGACACTCAGGGTCAGGGAAAAATCCAATATATATCTGGTGATATCTCGGGTGCTAGTACAGATAGCGCAATAAATCAAAGTGCATTGTCTGTAGGAGGCCCTGGCGCATGAATCTGTGCAGCGGGAACGACCTCGGACCGCCAGGGGCCGAGAAAACCAGTCTCATGGGGCCGGACACTCGGGGTCAGGGAAAAATCCAATATATATCTGGTGATATCTCGGGTGCTATTACAGATAGCGCAATAAATCAAAGTGAATTATCAGTAGGAGGCCCAGGCGCATGCATCTGTGCAGCGGGAACGACCTCGGACCGCCAGGGGCCGAGAAAACCACCGTCTCATGGTGCCGGACACTCAGGGTCAGGGAAAAATCCAATATATATCTGGTGATATCTCTGGTGCTATTAGAGATAGCGCAATAAACCAAAGAGAATTATCTGCAAGAGGCCCTGCCGCATGTATCTGTGCAGCGGGAACGACCTCGGACCACCAGGGGCCGAGAAAACCACCGTCTCATGGGGCAGGACACTCAGGGTCAGGGGAAAATCCAATATATATCTGGTGATATCTTGGATGCTAATACAGATAGCGCAATAAGTCAAAGTGCATTGTCTGTAGGAGGCCCTGGCGCATGAATCTGTGCAGCGGGAACGACCTCGGACCACCAGGGGCCGAGAAAACCACCGTCTCATGGTGCCGGACACTCAGGGTCAGGGAAAAATCCAATATATATCTGGTGATATCTGGGGTGCTAGTACAGATAGCGCAATAAATCAAAGTGCATTGTCTGTAGGAGGCCCTGGCGCATGAATCTGGCCAGCGGGAACGACCTCGGACCACAAGGGGCCGAGAAAACCACAGTCTCATGGGGCTTGACACTCAGAGTCAGGGGAAAATCCAATATATATCTGGTGATATCTCAGGTGCTATTAGAGATAGCGCAATAAACCAAAGTGAATTATCAGCAGGAGGCCCTGGCGCATGAATCTGTGCAGCGGGAACGAGCTCGGACCACCAGGGGCCGAGAAAACCACAGTCTCATGGGGCCGGACACTCAGGGTCAGGGAAAAATCCAATATATATCTGGTGATATCTCGGGTGCTATTACAGATAGCGCAATAAATCAAAGTGCATTGTCTGTCGGAGGCCCTGGCGCATAAATCTGTGCAGCGGGAACGACCTCGGACCACCAGGGGCCGAGAAAACAACCGTCTCATGGGGCCGGACACTCAGGGTCAGGGAAAAATCCAATATATATCTGGTGATATCTCGGGTGCTAGTACAGATAGCGCAATAAATCAAAGTGCATTGTCTGTAGGAGGCCCTGGCGCATGAATCTGTGCAGCGGGAACGACCTCGGACCACAAGGGGCCGAGAAAACCAGTCTCATGGGGCCGGACACTCGGGGTCAGGGAAAAATCCAATATATATCTGGTGATATCTCGGGTGCTATTACAGATAGCGCAATAAATCAAAGTGCATTGTCTGTCGGAGGCCCTGGCGCATAAATCTGTGCAGCGGGAACGACCTCGGACCGCCAGGGGCCGAGAAAACCACAGTCTCATGGGGCCGGGCACTCAGGGTCAGGGGAAAATCCAACATATATCTGGTGATATCTCGGCTGCTATTAGAGATAGCGCAATAAACCAAAGTGAATTATCAGTAGGAGGCCCAGGCGCATGCATCTGTGCAGCGGGAACGACCTCGGACCACCAGGGGCCGAGAAAACCACCGTCTCATGGTGCCGGACACTCAGGGTCAGGGAAAAATCCAATATATATCTGGTGATATCTCTGGTGCTATTAGAGATAGCGCAATAAACCAAAGAGAATTATCTGCAAGAGGCCCTGCCGCATGTATCTGTGCAGCGGGAACGACCTCGGACCACCAGGGGCCGAGAAAACCACCGTCTCATGGGGCAGGACACTCAGGGTCAGGGGAAAATCCAATATATATCTGGTGATATCTTGGATGCTAATACAGATAGCGCAATAAGTCAAAGTGCATTGTCTGTAGGAGGCCCTGGCGCATGAATCTGTGCAGCGGGAACGACCTCGGACCACCAGGGGCCGAGAAAACCACAGTCTCATGGTGCCGGACACTCAGGGTCATGGGAAAATCCAATATATATCTGGTGATATCTCGGGTGCTATTACATATAGCGCAATAAACCAAAGTGAATTATCTGCAGGAGGCCCTGGCGCATGCATCTGTGCAGCGGGAACGACCTCGGACCACCAGGGGACGAGAAAACCACCGTCTCATGGTGCCAGACACTCAGGGTCAGGGAAAAATCCAATATATATCTGGTGATATCTCTGGTGCTATTAGAGATAGCGCAATAAACCAAAGAAAATTATCTGCAGGAGGCCCTGCCGCATGTATCTGTGCAGCGGGAACGACCTCGGACCACCAGGGGCCGAGAAAACCACCGTCTCATGGGGACGGACACTCAGGGTCAGGGAAAAATCCAATATATATCTGGTGATATCTCGGGTGCTAGTACAGATAGCGCAATAAATCAAAGTGCATTGTCTGTAGGAGGCCCTGGCGCATGAATCTGTGCAGCGGGAACGACCTCGGACCACAAGGGGCCGAGAAAACCACAGTCTCATAGGGCCGGACACTCAGGGTCAGGGAAAAATCCAATATATATCTGGTGATATCTCGGGTGCTAGTACAGATAGCGCAATAAATCAAAGTGCATTGTCTGTAGGAGGCCCTGGCGCATGAATCTGTGCAGCGGGAACGACCTCGGACCACAAGGGGCCGAGAAAACCACAGTCTCATGGGGCCGGACACTCAGGGTCAGGGAAAAATCCAATATATATCTGGTGATATCTCGGGTGCTATTACAGATAGCGCAATAAATCAAAGTGCATTGTCTGTCGGAGGCCCTGGCGCATAAATCTGTGCAGCGGGAACGACCTCGGACCACCAGGGGCCGAGAAAACCACAGTCTCATGGGGCCGGGCACTCAGGGTCAGGGAAAAATCCAATATATATCTGGTGATATCTCTGGTGCTATTAGAGATAGCGCAATAAACCAAAGAGAATTATCTGCAAGAGGCCCTGCCGCATGTATCTGTGCAGCGGGAACGACCTCGGACCACCAGGGGCCGAGAAAACAACCGTCTCATGGGGCCGGACACTCAGGGTCAGGGAAAAATCCAATATATATCTGGTGATATCTCGGGTGCTATTACAGATAGCGCAATAAATCAAAGTGCATTGTCTGTAGGAGGCACTGGCGCATGAATTTCGGCAGCGGGAACGACCTCGGACCACCGGTGGCCGAGAAAACCGCCGTCTCATGGGGCCGGACACTCAGGGTCAGGGAAAACTCCAATATATATCTCGTGATATCTCGGTTGCTATTAGAGATACGGCAATAAATCAAAGTGCATTGTCTGTAGGATGCCCTGGCGCATGAATCTGGCCAGCGGGAACGACCTCGGACCACAAGGGGCCGAGAAAACCACAGTCTCATGGGGCCGGACACTCAGGGTCAGGGGAAAATCCAACATATATCTGGTGATATCTCGGCTGCTATTAGAGATAGCGCAATAAACCAAAGTGAATTATCAGTAGGAGGCCCTGGCGCATGCATCTGTGCAGCGGGAACGACCTCGGACCACCAGGGGCCGAGAAAACCACCGTCTCATGGTGCCGGACACTCAGGGTCAGGGAAAAATCCAATATATATCTGGTGATATCTGGGGTGCTATTACAGATAGCGCAATAAATCAAAGTGCATTGTCTGTCGGAGGCCCTGGCGCATAAATCTGTGCAGCGGGAACGACCTCGGACCACCAGGGGCCGAGAAAACCACAGTCTCATGGGGCCGGGCACTCAGGGTCAGGGGAAAATCCAACATATATCTGGTGATATCTCGGCTGCTATTAGAGATAGCGCAATAAACCAAAGTGAATTATCAGTAGGAGGCCCTGGCGCATGCATCTGTGCAGCGGGAACGACCTCGGACCACCAGGGGCCGAGAAAACCACCGTCTCATGGTGCCGGACACTCAGGGTCAGGGAAAAATCCAATATATATCTGGTGATATCTCTGGTGCTATTAGAGATAGCGCAATAAACCAAAGAGAATTATCTGCAAGAGGCCCTGCCGCATGTATCTGTGCAGCGGGAACGACCTCGGACCACCAGGGGCCGAGAAAACAACCGTCTCATGGGGCCGGACACTCAGGGTCAGCGAAAAATCCAATATATATCTGGTGATATCTCGGGTGCTATTACAGATAGCGCAATAAATCAAAGTGCATTGTCTGTAGGAGGCACTGGCGCATGAATTTCGGCAACGGGAACGACCTCGGACCACCGGTGGCCGAGAAAACCGCCGTCTCATGGGGCCGGACACTCAGGGTCAGGGAAAACTCGAATATATATCTCGTGATATCTCGGTTGCTATTAGAGATACGGCAATAAATCAAAGTGCATTGTCTGTAGAATGGCCTGGCGCATGAATCTGGCCAGCGGGAACGACCTCGGACCACCAGGGGCCGAGAAAACCACAGTCTCATGGGGCCGGACACTCATGGACAGGGGAAAATCCAATATATATCTGGTGATATCTCGGGTGCTATTACATATAGCGCAATAAATCAAAGTGCATTGTCTGTAGGAGGCCCTGGCGCATCAATCTGGCCAGCGGGAACGACCTCGGACCACCAGGGGCCGAGAAAACCACCGTCTCATGGTGCCGGACACACAGGGTCAGGGGTAAATCCAATATATATCTGGTGATATCTCGGGTGCTACTACAGATAGCGCAATAAATCAAAGTGAATTATCAGTAGGAGGCCCTGGCGCATAAATCAGTGCAGCGGCAACAACCTCGGACTACAAGGGGCCGAGAAAACCACAGTCTCATGGGGCCGGACACACAGGGTCAGGGAAAAATCCAATATATATCTGGTGATATCTCGGCTGCTATTAGAGATAGCGCAATAAACCAAAGTGAATTATCAGTAGGAGGCCCCGGCGCATGAATCTGTGCAGCGGGAACGACCTCGGACCACCAGGGGCCGAGAAAAAGACCGTCTCATGGGGCCGGACACTCAGGGTCAGGGAAAAATCCAATATATATCTGGTGATATATCGGGTGCTATTACAGATAGCGCAATAAATCAGAGTGCATTGTCTGTAGGAGGCCCTGGCGCATAAATCTGTGCAGCGGGAACGACCTCGGACCACCAGGGGCCGAGAAAACAACCGTCTCATGGGGCCGGACACTCAGGGTCAGGGAAAAATCCAATATATATCTGGTGATATCTCGGGTGCTATTACAGATAGCGCAATAAATCAAAGTGCATTGTCTGTAGGAGACACTGGCGCATGAATTTCTGCAGCGGGAACGACCTCGGACCACCGGTGGCCGAGAAAACCGCCGTCTCATGGGGCCGGACACTCAGGGTCAGGGAAAACTCCAATATATATCTCGTGATATCTCGGGTGCTATTAGAGATACGGCAATAAATCAAAGTGCATTGTCTGTAGGATGTCCTGGCGCATGAATCTGGCCAGCGGGAACGACCTCGGACCACCAGGGGCCGAGAAAACCACAGTCTCATGGGGCCGGACACTCATGGTCAGGGGAAAATCCAATATATATCTGGTGATATCTCGGGTGCTATTATATATAGCACAATAAATCAAAGTGCATTGTCTGTAGGGGGCCCTGGCGCATGAATCTGGCCAGCGGGAACGACCTCGGACCACCAGGGGCCGAGAAAACGACAGTCTCATGGGTCCGGACACTCAGGGTCAGGGGAAAATCCAATATATATCTGGTGATATCTCGGGTGCTATTAGCGATAGCGCAATAAACCAAAGTGAGTTATCTGCAGGAGGCCCTGGCGCATGCATCTGTGCAGCGCGAACGACCTCGGACCACCAGGGGCCGAGAAAACCACCGTCTCATGGTGCCGGACACTCAGGGTCAGGGAAAAATCCAATATATATCTGGTGAGATCTCAGGTGCTATTAGAGATAGCGCAATAAACCAAAGTGAATTATCTGCAGGAGGCCCTGCCGCATGAATCTGTGCAGCGGGAACGACCTCGGACCACCAGGTGCCGAGAAAACCACAGTCTCATGGGGCCGGGAACTCAGGGTCAGGGGAAAATCCAACATATATCTGGTGATATCTCGGGTGCTATTAGAGATAGCGCAATAAACCAAAGTGAATTATCTTCAGGAGGCCCTGGCGCATGAATCTACGCAGCGGGAACGACCTCGGACCACCAGGGGCCGAGAAAACCACCGTCTCATGGGGCCGGACATTCAGGGTCAGGGGAAAATCCAATATATATCGGGTGATATCTCGGGTGCTATTAGAGATAGCGCAATAAACCAAAGTGAATTATCTGCAGGAGGCCCTGGCGCATGCATCTGTGCAGCTGGAACGACCTCGGACCACCAGGGGCCGAGAAAACCCCCGTATCATGGGGCCGGACACTCAGGGTCAGGGAAAAATCCAATATATATCTGGTGATATCTCGGGTGCTATTACAGATAGCGCAATAAATCAAAGTGCATTGTCTGTAGGAGGCCCTGGCGCATGCATCTGTGCAGCGGGAACGACCTCGGACCACCAGGGGCCGAGAAAACCACCGTCTCATGGGGCCGGACACTCAGGGTCAGGGAAAAATCCAATATATATCTGGTGATATCTCGGGTGCTATTACAGATAGCGCAATAAATCAAAGTGCATTGTCTGTAGGAGGCACTGGCGCATGAATTTGGGCAGCGGGAACGACCTCGGACCACCAGGGGCCGAGAAAACCACAGTCTCATGGGGCCGGACACTCAGGGTCAGGGGAAAATCCAATATATATCTGGTGATATCTCGGGTGCTATTAGAGATAGCGCAATAAACCAAAGTGAATTATCTGCAGGAGGCCCTGGCGCATGCATCTGTGCAGCGGGAACGACCTCGGACCACCAGGGGCCGAGAAAACCCCCGTATCATGGGGCCGGACACTCAGGGTCAGGGAAAAATCCAATATATATCTGGTGATAACTCGGGTGCTATTACAGATAGCGCAATAAACCAAAGTGAATTATCTGCAGGAGGCCCCGGCGCAAGAATCTGTGCAGCGGGAACGACCTCGGACCACCAGGAGCCGAGAAAACCACCGTCTCATGGGGCCGTGCACTCAGGGTCAGGGGAAAATCCAACATATATCTGGTGATATCCCGGGTGCTATTAGAGATAGCGCAATAAACCAAAGTGAATTATCTTCAGGAGGCCCTGGCGCATGAATCTGTGCAGCGGGAACGACCTCGGACCACCAGGGGCCGAGACAACCACCGTCGCATGGGGCCGGACACTCAGGGTCAGGGAAAAATCTAATATATATCTGGTGATACCTCGGGTGCTATTACAGATAGCGCAATAAATCAAAGTGCATTGTCCGTAGGAGGCCCTATCGCATGAATCTGTGCAGCGGGAACGACCTCGGACCACCAGGGGCCGAGAAAACCACAGTCTCATGGGGCCGGACACTCGGGGTCAGGGAAAAATCCAATATATATCTGGTGATATCTTGGGTGCTATTACAGATAGCGCAATAAGTCAAAGTGCATTGTCTGTAGGAGGCCCTGGCGCATGAATCTGTGCAGCGGGAACGACCTCGGACCACCAGGGGCCGAGAAAACCACAGTCTCATGGGGCCGGACACTCAGGGTCAGGGGAAAATCCAAAATATATCCGGTGATATCTTTGGGTGCTGTTACAAATAGCGCAATGAATAAAAGTGCATTGTCTGCAGGAGGCCCTATCGCATGAATCTGTGCAGCGGGAACGACCTCGGACCACCAGGGGCCGAGAAAACCACAGTCTCATGGGGCCGGACACTCGGGGTCAGGGAAAAATCCAATATATATCTGGTGATATCTTGGGTGCTATTACAGATAGCGCAATAAGTCAAAGTGCATTGTCTGTAGGAGGCCCTGGCGCATGAATCTGTGCAGCGGGAACGACCTCGGACCACCAGGGGCCGAGAAAACCACAGTCTCATGGGGCCGGACACTCAGGGTCAAGGGAAAATCCAAAATATATCCGGTGATATCTTTGGGTGCTGTTACAAATAGCGCAATGAATAAAAGTGCATTGTCTGTAGGAGGCCCTGGCGCATGAATCTCTGCAGCGGGAACGACCTCGGACCACCAGGGGCCGAGAAAACCACAGTCTCATGGGGCCGGACACTCAGGGTCAGGGAAAAATCAAATATATATCTGGTGATATCTCGGGTGCTATTAGAGATAGCGCAATACATCAAAGTGCATTGTCTGTAGGACGCCCTGGCGCATGAATCTGTGCAGCGGGAACGACCGCGGACCACCAGGGGCCGAGAATACCACCGTCTCATGGGCCGAACACTCAGGGTCGGGGAAAAATACAATATATATCTGGTGATATGTTTGGTGCTATTAGAGATAGCGCAATAAACCAAAGTGAATTGTCTGCAGGAGGCCCTGGCGCATAAATCTGTGCAGCGGGAACGACCTCGGACCACCAGGGGCCAAGAAAACCACAGTCTCATGGGGCCGGACACTCAGGGTCAGGGGAAAATCCAATATATATCTGGTGATATCTCGGGTGCTATTAGCGATAGCGCAATAAACCAAAGTGAGTTATCTGCAGGAGGCCCTGGCGCATGCATCTGTGCAGCGCGAACGACCTCGGACCACCAGGGGCCGAGAAAACCACCGTCTCATTGGGCCGGACACTCAGGGCCTGGGGAAAATCCAATATATATCTGGTGATATCTCGGGTGCTATTACAGATAGCGCAATAAATCAGAGTGCATTGTCTGTAGGAGGCCCTGGCGCATAAATCTGTGCAGCGGGAACGACCTCGGACCACCAGGGGCCGAGAAAACAACCGTCTCATGGGGCCGGACACTCAGGGTCAGGGAAAAATCCAATATATATCTGGTGATATCTCGGGTGCTATTACAGATAGCGCAATAAATCAAAGTGCATTGTCTGTAGGAGGCCCTGGCGCATGAACCTGTGCAGCGGGAACGACCTCGGACCACCAGGGGCCGAGAACACCACCGTCTCATGGGGCCGGACACTCAGGGTCAGGGGAAAATCCAATATATATCTGGTGATATCTCGGGTGCTATTACAGATAGCGCAATAAATCAAAGTGCATTGTCTGTAGGAGGCTCTGGCGCATCAATCTGGCCAGCGGGAACGACCTCGGACCACCAGGGGCCGAGAAAACCACCGTCTCATGGGGCCGGACACGCAGGGTCAGGGGAAAATCCAATTTATATCTGGTGATATCTCGGGTGCTATCAGAGATAGCGCAATAAACTAAAGTGCATTGTCTGTAGGAGTCCCTGGCGCATGAATCTGTGTAGCGGGAACGACCTCGGACCACCAGGGGCGGAGAAAACCACCGTCTCATGGGGCCAGACACTCAGGGTCAGGGGAAAATCCTATATATATATGGTGATATCTCGGGTGCTATTACATATAGCGCAATAAATCAAAGTGCATTGTCTGTAGGAGGCCCTGGCGCATGAATCTGGGCAGCGGGAACGACCTTGGACCACCAGGGGCCGAGAAAACCACCGTCTCATGGGGCCGGACACTCAGGGTCAGGGAAAAGTCCAATAAATATATGGTGCTTTCTCGGGTGCTATTACAGATAGCGCAATAAATCAAAGTGCATTGTCTGTAGGAGGCCCTCGCGCGTGAATCTGGCCAGCGGGAGCGACCTCGGACCACCAGGGGCCGAGAAAACCACAGTCTCATGGGGCCAGACACTCAGGGTCAGGGGAAAATCCTATATATATCTGGTGATATCTCGGGTGCTATTACAGATAGCGCAATAAATCAAAGTGCATTGTCTGTAGGAGGCCCTGGCGCATGAATCTGGGCAGCGGGAACGACCTTGGACCACCAGGGGCCGAGAAAACCACCGTCTCATGGGGCCGGACACTCAGGGTCAGGGAAAAGTCCAATAAATATATGGTGCTTTCTCGGGTGCTATTACAGATAGCGCCATAAATCAAAGTGCATTGTCTGTAGGAGGCCCTGGCGCATGAATCTGGCCAGCGGGAACGACCTCGGACCACCAGGGGCCGAGAAAACCACCGTCTCATGGGGCCGGAAACTCAGGTTCAGGGGAAAATCCAATATATATCTGGTGATATCTCGGGTGCTATTACAGATAGCGCAATAAATCAAAGTGCATTGTCTGTAGGATGCACTGGCGCATTAATCTGTGCAGTAGGAACGACCTCGAGCCACCAGGGGCCGAGAAGATTACAGAGATTCGGAATCCGTCACCCAAGGTCATGTAAAAATCCAGTATATATCTGGTGATATCTCGGGTGCTATTACAGATAGCGCAATAAATCAAAGTGCATTGCCTGTAGGAGGCCCTGGCGCATAAATCTGGACAGCGGAAACGACCTCGGACCACCAGGGTCCGAGAAAACCACCGTCTCATGGGGCCGGACACTCAGGGTCAGGGGAAAATCCAATATATATCTGGTGATATCTCGGGTGCTATTACAGATAGCGCAATAAATCAAAGTGCATTCTCTGTAGGAGGCCCTGGCGCATGAAATTGGGCAGCGGGAACGACCTAGGACCACCAGGCGCCGAGAAAACCACCGTCTCATGGGGCCGGACACTCAGGGTCAGGGGAAAATCCAATATATATCTGGTGATATCTCGGGTGCTATTGGAGATAGCGCATTAAACCAAAGTGAATTATCTGCAGGAGGCCCTGGCGCATGCATCTGTGCAGCGGGAACGACCTCGGACCACCAGGGGCCGAGAAAACCACCGTCTCATGGGGCCGGACACTCAGGGTCAGGGGAAAATCCAATATATATCTGGTGATATCTCGGGTGGTATTAGAGATAGCGCAATAAACCAAAGTGAATTATCTGCAGGAGGCCCTGGCGCATGCATCTGTGCAGCGGGAACGACCTCGGACCACCAGGTGCCGAGAAAACCGCCGTCTCATGGGGCCGGACACACAGGGTCAGGGAAAAATCCAATATATATTTGGTGATATCTCGGGTGCTATTACAGATAGCGCAATAAATCAAAGTGCATTGTCTGTAGGAGGCCCTGGCGCATGAATCTGGACAGCGGGAACGACCTCGGACCACCAGGGGCCGAGAAAACCACCGTCACATAGGGCCGGACACTCAGGGTCAGGGGAAAATCCAATATATATCTGGTGATATCTCGGGTGCTATTAGAGATAGCGCAATGAACCAAAGTGAATTATCTGCAGGAGGCCCTGGCACATGCATCAGTGCAGCGGGAACGACCTCGGACCACCATGGGCCGAGAAAACCACCGTCTCATGGGGCCGGACACTCAGGGTCAGGGGAAAATCCAATATATATCTGGTGATATCTCGGGTGCTATTAGAGATAGCGCAATAAATCAAAGTGCATTGTCTGTAGGAGGCCCTCGCGCGTGAATCTGGCCAGCGGGAGCGACCTCGGACCACCAGGGGCCGAGAAAACCACAGTCTCATGGGGCCGGACACTCAGGGTCAGGGGAAAATCCAATATATATCTGGTGATATCTCGGGTGCTATTAGAGATAGCGCAATAAACCAAAGTGAATTATCTGCAGGAGGCCCTGGCGCATGCATCTGTGCAGCGGGAACGACCTCGGACCACCAGGGGCCGAGAAAACCCCCGTATCATGGGGCCGGACACTCAGGGTCAGGGAAAAATCCAATATATATCTGGTGATAACTCGGGTGCTATTACAGATAGCGCAATAAACCAAAGTGAATTATCTGCAGGAGGCCCCGGCGCAAGAATCTGTGCAGCGGGAACGACCTCGGACCACCAGGAGCCGAGAAAACCACCGTCTCATGGGGCCGTGCACTCAGGGTCAGGGGAAAATCCAACATATATCTGGTGATATCCCGGGTGCTATTAGAGATAGCGCAATAAACCAAAGTGAATTATCTTCAGGAGGCCCTGGCGCATGAATCTGTGCAGCGGGAACGACCTCGGACCACCAGGGGCCGAGACAACCACCGTCGCATGGGGCCGGACACTCAGGGTCAGGGAAAAATCTAATATATATCTGGTGATACCTCGGGTGCTATTACAGATAGCGCAATAAATCAAAGTGCATTGTCCGTAGGAGGCCCTATCGCATGAATCTGTGCAGCGGGAACGACCTCGGACCACCAGGGGCCGAGAAAACCACAGTCTCATGGGGCCGGACACTCGGGGTCAGGGAAAAATCCAATATATATCTGGTGATATCTTGGGTGCTATTACAGATAGCGCAATAAGTCAAAGTGCATTGTCTGTAGGAGGCCCTGGCGCATGAATCTGTGCAGCGGGAACGACCTCGGACCACCAGGGGCCGAGAAAACCACAGTCTCATGGGGCCGGACACTCAGGGTCAGGGAAAAATCAAATATATATCTGGTGATATCTCGGGTGCTATTAGAGATAGCGCAATACATCAAAGTGCATTGTCTGTAGGACGCCCTGGCGCATGAATCTGTGCAGCGGGAACGACCGCGGACCACCAGGGGCCGAGAATACCACCGTCTCATGGGCCGAACACTCAGGGTCGGGGAAAAATACAATATATATCTGGTGATATGTTTGGTGCTATTAGAGATAGCGCAATAAACCAAAGTGAATTGTCTGCAGGAGGCCCTGGCGCATAAATCTGTGCAGCGGGAACGACCTCGGACCACCAGGGGCCAAGAAAACCACAGTCTCATGGGGCCGGACACTCAGGGTCAGGGGAAAATCCAATATATATCTGGTGATATCTCGGGTGCTATTAGCGATAGCGCAATAAACCAAAGTGAGTTATCTGCAGGAGGCCCTGGCGCATGCATCTGTGCAGCGCGAACGACCTCGGACCACCAGGGGCCGAGAAAACCACCGTCTCATTGGGCCGGACACTCAGGGCCTGGGGAAAATCCAATATATATCTGGTGATATCTCGGGTGCTATTACAGATAGCGCAATAAATCAGAGTGTATTGTCTGTAGGAGGCCCTGGCGCATAAATCTGTGCAGCGGGAACGACCTCGGACCACCAGGGGCCGAGAAAACAACCGTCTCATGGGGCCGGACACTCAGGGTCAGGGAAAAATCCAATATATATATGGTGATATCTCGGGTGCTATTACAGATAGCGCAATAAATCAAAGTGCATTGTCTGTAGGAGGCCCTGGCGCATGAACCTGTGCAGCGGGAACGACCTCGGACCACCAGGGGCCGAGAACACCACCGTCTCATGGGGCCGGACACTCAGGGTCAGGGGAAAATCCAATATATATCTGGTGATATCTCGGGCGCTATTACAGATAGCGCAATAAATCAAAGTGCATTGTCTGTAGGAGGCTCTGGCGCATCAATCTGGCCAGCGGGAACGACCTCGGACCACCAGGGGCCGAGAAAACCACCGTCTCATGGGGCCGGACACGCAGGGTCAGGGGAAATCCAATTTATATCTGGTGATATCTCGGGTGCTATCAGAGATAGCGCAATAAACTAAAGTGCATTGTCTGTAGGAGTCCCTGGCGCATGAATCTGTGTAGCGGGAACGACCTCGGACCACCAGGGGCGGAGAAAACCACCGTCTCATGGGGCCAGACACTCAGGGTCAGGGGAAAATCCTATATATATCTGGTGATATCTCGGGTGCTATTACATATAGCGCAATAAATCAAAGTGCATTGTCTGTAGGAGGCCCTGGCGCATGAATCTGGGCAGCGGGAACGACCTTGGACCACCAGGGGCCGAGAAAACCACCGTCTCATGGGGCCGGACACTCAGGGTCAGGGAAAAGTCCAATAAATATATGGTGCTTTCTCGGGTGCTATTACAGATAGCGCAATAAATCAAAGTGCATTGTCTGTAGGAGGCCCTCGCGCGTGAATCTGGCCAGCGGGAGCGACCTCGGACCACCAGGGGCCGAGAAAACCACAGTCTCATGGGGCCAGACACTCAGGGTCAGCGGAAAATCCTATATATATCTGGTGATATCTCGGGTGCTATTACAGATAGCGCAATAAATCAAAGTGCATTGTCTGTAGGAGGCCCTGGCGCATGAATCTGGGCAGCGGGAACGACCTTGGACCACCAGGGGCCGAGAAAACGACCGTCTCATGGGGCCGGACACTCAGGGTCAGGGAAAAATCCAATATATATCTGGTGATATATCGGGTGCTATTACAGATAGCGCAATAAATCAGAGTGCATTGTCTGTAGGAGGCCCTGGCGCATAAATCTGTGCAGCGGGAACGACCTCGGACCACCAGGGGCCGAGAAAACAACCGTCTCATGGGGCCGGACACTCAGGGTCAGGGAAAAATCCAATATATATCTGGTGATATCTCGGGTGCTATTACAGATAGCGCAATAAATCAAAGTGCATTGTCTGTAGGAGACACTGGCGCATGAATTTCTGCAGCGGGAACGACCTCGGACCACCGGTGGCCGAGAAAACCGCCGTCTCATGGGGCCGGACACTCAGGGTCAGGGAAAACTCCAATATATATCTCGTGATATCTCGGGTGCTATTAGAGATACGGCAATAAATCAAAGTGCATTGTCTGTAGGATGTCCTGGCGCATGAATCTGGCCAGCGGGAACGACCTCGGACCACCAGGGGCCGAGAAAACCACAGTCTCATGGGGCCGGACACTCATGGTCAGGGGAAAATCCAATATATATCTGGTGATATCTCGGGTGCTATTATATATAGCACAATAAATCAAAGTGCATTGTCTGTAGGGGGCCCTGGCGCATGAATCTGGCCAGCGGGAACGACCTCGGACCACCAGGGGCCGAGAAAACGACAGTCTCATGGGGCCGGACACTCAGGGTCAGGGAAAAATCAAATATATATCTGGTGATATCTCGGGTGCTATTAGAGATAGCGCAATACATCAAAGTGCATTGTCTGTAGGACGCCCTGGCGCATGAATCTGTGCAGCGGGAACGACCGCGGACCACCAGGGGCCGAGAATACCACCGTCTCATGGGCCGAACACTCAGGGTCGGGGAAAAATACAATATATATCTGGTGATATGTTTGGTGCTATTAGAGATAGCGCAATAAACCAAAGTGAATTGTCTGCAGGAGGCCCTGGCGCATAAATCTGTGCAGCGGGAACGACCTCGGACCACCAGGGGCCAAGAAAACCACAGTCTCATGGGGCCGGACACTCAGGGTCAGGGGAAAATCCAATATATATCTGGTGATATCTCGGGTGCTATTAGCGATAGCGCAATAAACCAAAGTGAGTTATCTGCAGGAGGCCCTGGCGCATGCATCTGTGCAGCGCGAACGACCTCGGACCACCAGGGGCCGAGAAAACCACCGTCTCATTGGGCCGGACACTCAGGGCCTGGGGAAAATCCAATATATATCTGGTGATATCTCGGGTGCTATTACAGATAGCGCAATAAATCAGAGTGCATTGTCTGTAGGAGGCCCTGGCGCATAAATCTGTGCAGCGGGAACGACCTCGGACCACCAGGGGCCGAGAAAACAACCGTCTCATGGGGCCGGACACTCAGGGTCAGGGAAAAATCCAATATATATCTGGTGATATCTCGGGTGCTATTACAGATAGCGCAATAAATCAAAGTGCATTGTCTGTAGGAGGCCCTGGCGCATGAATCTGGGCAGCGGGAACGACCTTGGACCACCAGGGGCCGAGAAAACCACCGTCTCATGGGGCCGGACACTCAGGGTCAGGGAAAAGTCCAATAAATATATGGTGCTTTCTCGGGTGCTATTACAGATAGCGCAATAAATCAAAGTGCATTGTCTGTAGGAGGCCCTCGCGCGTGAATCTGGCCAGCGGGAGCGACCTCGGACCACCAGGGGCCGAGAAAACCACAGTCTCATGGGGCCAGACACTCAGGGTCAGGGGAAAATCCTATATATATCTGGTGATATCTCGGGTGCTATTACAGATAGCGCAATAAATCAAAGTGCATTGTCTGTAGGAGGCCCTGGCGCATGAATCTGGGCAGCGGGAACGACCTTGGACCACCAGGGGCCGAGAAAACCACCGTCTCATGGGGCCGGACACTCAGGGTCAGGGAAAAGTCCAATAAATATATGGTGCTTTCTCGGGTGCTATTACAGATAGCGCCATAAATCAAAGTGCATTGTCTGTAGGAGGCCCTGGCGCATGCATCTGTGCAGCGGGAACGACCTCGGACCACCAGGTGCCGAGAAAACCACCGTCTCATGGGGCCGGACACACAGGGTCAGGGAAAAATCCAATATATATTTGGTGATATCTCGGGTGCTATTACAGATAGCGCAATAAATCAAAGTGCATTGTCTGTAGGAGGCCCTGGCGCATGAATCTGGACAGCGGGAACGACCTCGGACCACCAGGGGCCGAGAAAACCACCGTCACATAGGGCCGGACACTCAGGGTCAGGGGAAAATCCAATATATATCTGGTGATATCTCGGGTGCTATTAGAGATAGCGCAATGAACCAAAGTGAATTATCTGCAGGAGGCCCTGGCACATGCATCAGTGCAGCGGGAACGACCTCGGACCACCATGGGCCGAGAAAACCACCGTCTCATGGGGCCGGACACTCAGGGTCAGGGGAAAATCCAATATATATCTGGTGATATCTCGGGTGCTATTAGAGATAGCGCAATAAATCAAAGTGCATTGTCTGTAGGAGGCCCTCGCGCGTGAATCTGGCCAGCGGGAGCGACCTCGGACCACCAGGGGCCGAGAAAACCACAGTCTCATGGGGCCGGACACTCAGGGTCAGGGGAAAATCCAATATATATCTGGTGATATCTCGGGTGCTATTAGAGATAGCGCAATAAACCAAAGTGAATTATCTGCAGGAGGCCCTGGCGCATGCATCTGTGCAGCGGGAACGACCTCGGACCACCAGGGGCCGAGAAAACCCCCGTATCATGGGGCCGGACACTCAGGGTCAGGGAAAAATCCAATATATATCTGGTGATAACTCGGGTGCTATTACAGATAGCGCAATAAACCAAAGTGAATTATCTGCAGGAGGCCCCGGCGCAAGAATCTGTGCAGCGGGAACGACCTCGGACCACCAGGAGCCGAGAAAACCACCGTCTCATGGGGCCGTGCACTCAGGGTCAGGGGAAAATCCAACATATATCTGGTGATATCCCGGGTGCTATTAGAGATAGCGCAATAAACCAAAGTGAATTATCTTCAGGAGGCCCTGGCGCATGAATCTGTGCAGCGGGAACGACCTCGGACCACCAGGGGCCGAGACAACCACCGTCGCATGGGGCCGGACACTCAGGGTCAGGGAAAAATCTAATATATATCTGGTGATACCTCGGGTGCTATTACAGATAGCGCAATAAATCAAAGTGCATTGTCCGTAGGAGGCCCTATCGCATGAATCTGTGCAGCGGGAACGACCTCGGACCACCAGGGGCCGAGAAAACCACAGTCTCATGGGGCCGGACACTCGGGGTCAGGGAAAAATCCAATATATATCTGGTGATATCTTGGGTGCTATTACAGATAGCGCAATAAGTCAAAGTGCATTGTCTGTAGGAGGCCCTGGCGCATGAATCTGTGCAGCGGGAACGACCTCGGACCACCAGGGGCCGAGAAAACCACAGTCTCATGGGGCCGGACACTCAGGGTCAGGGGAAAATCCAAAATATATCCGGTGATATCTTTGGGTGCTGTTACAAATAGCGCAATGAATAAAAGTGCATTGTCTGTAGGAGGCCCTGGCGCATGAATCTCTGCAGCGGGAACGACCTCGGACCACCAGGGGCCGAGAAAACCACAGTCTCATGGGGCCGGACACTCAGGGTCAGGGAAAAATCAAATATATATCTGGTGATATCTCGGGTGCTATTAGAGATAGCGCAATACATCAAAGTGCATTGTCTGTAGGAGGCCCTGGCGCATGAACCTGTGCAGCGGGAACGACCTCGGACCACCAGGGGCCGAGAACACCACCGTCTCATGGGGCCGGACACTCAGGGTCAGGGGAAAATCCAATATATATCTGGTGATATCTCGGGCGCTATTACAGATAGCGCAATAAATCAAAGTGCATTGTCTGTAGGAGGCTCTGGCGCATCAATCTGGCCAGCGGGAACGACCTCGGACCACCAGGGGCCGAGAAAACCACCGTCTCATGGGGCCGGACACGCAGGGTCAGGGGAAAATCCAATTTATATCTGGTGATATCTCGGGTGCTATCAGAGATAGCGCAATAAACTAAAGTGCATTGTCTGTAGGAGTCCCTGGCGCATGAATCTGTGTAGCGGGAACGACCTCGGACCACCAGGGGCGGAGAAAACCACCGTCTCATGGGGCCAGACACTCAGGGTCAGGGGAAAATCCTATATATATCTGGTGATATCTCGGGTGCTATTACATATAGCGCAATAAATCAAAGTGCATTGTCTGTAGGAGGCCCTGGCGCATGAATCTGGGCAGCGGGAACGACCTTGGACCACCAGGGGCCGAGAAAACCACCGTCTCATGGGGCCGGACACTCAGGGTCAGGGAAAAGTCCAATAAATATATGGTGCTTTCTCGGGTGCTATTACAGATAGCGCAATAAATCAAAGTGCATTGTCTGTAGGAGGCCCTCGCGCGTGAATCTGGCCAGCGGGAGCGACCTCGGACCACCAGGGGCCGAGAAAACCACAGTCTCATGGGGCCAGACACTCAGGGTCAGGGGAAAATCCTATATATATCTGGTGATATCTCGGGTGCTATTACAGATAGCGCAATAAATCAAAGTGCATTGTCTGTAGGAGGCCCTGGCGCATGAATCTGGGCAGCGGGAACGACCTTGGACCACCAGGGGCCGAGAAAACCACCGTCTCATGGGGCCGGACACTCAGGGTCAGGGAAAAGTCCAATAAATATATGGTGCTTTCTCGGGTGCTATTACAGATAGCGCCATAAATCAAAGTGCATTGTCTGTAGGAGGCCCTGGCGCATGAATCTGGCCAGCGGGAACGACCTCGGACCACCAGGGGCCGAGAAAACCACCGTCTCATGGGGCCGGAAACTCAGGTTCAGGGGAAAATGCAATATATATCTGGTGATATCTCGGGTGCTATTACAGATAGCGCAATAAATCAAAGTGCATTGTCTGTAGGATGCACTGGCGCATTAATCTGTGCAGTAGGAACGACCTCGAGCCACCAGGGGCCGAGAAGATTACAGAGATTCGGAATCCGTCACCCAAGGTCATGTAAAAATCCAGTATATATCTGGTGATATCTCGGGTGCTATTACAGATAGCGCAATAAATCAAAGTGCATTGCCTGTAGGAGGCCCTGGCGCATAAATCTGGACAGCGGAAACGACCTCGGACCACCAGGGTCCGAGAAAACCACCGTCTCATGGGGCCGGACACTCAGGGTCAGGGGAAAATCCAATATATATCTGGTGATATCTCGGGTGCTATTACAGATAGCGCAATAAATCAAAGTGCATTCTCTGTAGGAGGCCCTGGCGCATGAAATTGGGCAGCGGGAACGACCTCGGACCACCAGGCGCCGAGAAAACCACCGTCTCATGGGGCCGGACACTCAGGGTCAGGGGAAAATCCAATATATATCTGGTGATATCTCGGGTGCTATTGGAGATAGCGCAATAAACCAAAGTGAATTATCTGCAGGAGGCCCTGGCGCATGCATCTGTGCAGCGGGAACGACCTCGGACCACCAGGGGCCGAGAAAACCACCGTCTCATGGGGCCGGACACTCAGGGTCAGGGGAAAATCCAATATATATCTGGTGATATCTCGGGTGGTATTAGAGATAGCGCAATAAACCAAAGTGAATTATCTGCAGGAGGCCCTGGCGCATGCATCTGTGCAGCGGGAACGACCTCGGACCACCAGGTGCCGAGAAAACCACCGTCTCATGGGGCCGGACACACAGGGTCAGGGAAAAATCCAATATATATTTGGTGATATCTCGGGTGCTATTACAGATAGCGCAATAAATCAAAGTGCATTGTCTGTAGGAGGCCCTGGCGCATGAATCTGGACAGCGGGAACGACCTCGGACCACCAGGGGCCGAGAAAACCACCGTCACATAGGGCCGGACACTCAGGGTCAGGGGAAAATCCAATATATATCTGGTGATATCTCGGGTGCTATTAGAGATAGCGCAATGAACCAAAGTGAATTATCTGCAGGAGGCCCTGGCACATGCATCAGTGCAGCGGGAACGACCTCGGACCACCATGGGCCGAGAAAACCACCGTCTCATGGGGCCGGACACTCAGGGTCAGGGGAAAATCCAATATATATCTGGTGATATCTCGGGTGCTATTAGAGATAGCGCAATAAATCAAAGTGCATTGTCTGTAGGAGGCCCTCGCGCGTGAATCTGGCCAGCGGGAGCGACCTCGGACCACCAGGGGCCGAGAAAACCACAGTCTCATGGGGCCGGACACTCAGGGTCAGGGAAAAATCCAATATATATCTGGTGATATCTTGGATGCTAATACAGATAGCGCAATAAGTCAAAGTGCATTGTCTGTAGGAGGCCCTGGCGCATGCATCAGTGCAGCGGGAACGACCTCGGACCACCAGGGGCCGACAATACCACCTTCTCATCGGGCCGGACACTCAGGGTCAGGGGAAAATCCAATATATATCTGGTGATATCTCGGGTGCTATTAGATATAGCGCAATAAACCAAAGTGAATTATCTGCTGGAGGCCCTGGCGCATGAATCTGTGCAGCGGGAACGACCTCGGACCACCAGGGGCTGAGACAACAACCGTCTCATGGGGCCGGAAACTCAGGGTCAGGGGAAAATCCATTATATATCTGGTGATATCTCGGGTGCTATTAGAGATAGCGCGATAAATCAAAGTGCATTGTCTGCAGGAAGCCCTGGCGCATGATTCTCTGCAGCGGGAACGACCTCCGACCACCAGGGGCCGAGAAAATCACCGTCTCATGGGGCCGGACTGTCAGGGTCAGGGGAAAATCAAATATATATCTGGTGATATCTTGGGTGCTATTACAGATAGCGCAATAAGTCAAAGTGCATTGTCTGTAGGAGGCCCTGGCGCATGCATCAGTGCAGCAGGAACGACCTCGGACCACCGGGGGCCGAGAAAACCACCGTCTCATTGGGCCGGACACTCAGGGTCAGGGGAAAATCCAATATATATCTGGTGATATCTCGGGTGCTATTAGAGATAGCGCAATAAACCAAAGTGAATTATCTGCAGGAGGCCCTGGCGCATGAATCTGTGCAGCGGGAACGACCTGGGACCACCAGGGGCCGAGAAAACCACCGTCTCATGGGGCCGGACACTCAGGGTCGGGGAAAAATCCATTATATATCTGGTGATATCTCGGGTGCTATTACAGATAGCGCAATAAATCAAAGTGAATTATCTGCAGGAGGCCCTGGCGCATGCATCTGTGCAGCAGGAACGACCTCGGACCACCGGGGGCCGAGAAAACCACCGTCTCATGGGGCCGGACACTCAGGGTCAGGGAAAAATCCAATATATATCTGGTTATATCTTGGGTGCTATTACAGATAGCGCAATAAGTCAAAGTGCATTGTCTGTAGGAGGCCCTGGCGCATGAATCTCTGCAGCGGGAACGACCTCGGACCACCAGGGGCCGAGACAACCACCGTCTCATGGGGCCGGACAATCAGGGTCAGGGGAAAATCCAATATATATCCGGTGATATCTCGGGTGCTATTAGAGATACGGCAATAAACCAAAGTGAATTATCCGCAGGAGGCCCTGGCGCATGAATCTGTGCAGCGGGGACGACCTCGGACCACCAGGGGCCGACAAAACCACCGTCTCATGGGGCCGGACACTCAGGGTCAGGGGAAAATCCAATATATATCTGGTGATATCTCGGGTGCTATTAGAGATAGCGCAATAAGACAAAGTGATATATCTGCAGGAGGCCCTGGCGCATGCATATGTGCAGCGGAAACGACCTCGGACCACCATGGGCCGAGAAAACCACCGTCTCATGGGGCCGGACACTCAGGGTCAGGGAAAAATCCAATATATATCTGGTGATATCTCGGGTGCTATTACAGATAGCGCAATAAGTCAAAGTGCATAGTCTGTAGGAGGCCCTGGCGCATGAATCTGTGCAGCGGGGACGACCTCGGAAAACCAGGGGCCGAGAAAACCACCGTCTCATGGGGCCGGACACTCAGGGTCAGCGGAAAATCCAATATATATCTGGTGATATCTCGGGTGGTATTAGAGATAGCGCAATAAGCCAAAGTGAATTAACTGCAGGAGGCCCTGGCGCATGCATCTGTGCAGCGGAAACGACCTCGGACCACCATGGGCCGAGAAAACCACAGTCTCATGGGGCCGGACACTCAGTGTCAGGGAAAAATCCAATATATATATGGTGATATCTCGGGCGCTCTTAGATATAGCGCGATAAATCAAAGTGCATTGTCTGCAGGAAGCCCAGGCGCATGATTCTCTGGAGCGGGAACGACCTCCGACCACCAGGGGCCGAGAAAATCACCGTCTCATCGGGCCGGACTGTCAGGGCCGGGGAAAAATCTAATATACATCTGGTGATATCTCGGGTGCTATTAGAGATACCGCAATAAACCAAAGTGAATTATCTGCAGGAGGCCCTGGCGCATGAATCTTTGCAGCGGGAACGACCTCGGACCACCGGGGGCCGAGAAAACCACCTTCTCATCGGGCCGGACACTCAGGGTCAGGGGAAAATCCAATATATATCTGGTGATATCTCGGGTGCTATTAGAGATAGCGCAATAAACCAAAGTGAATTATCTGCAGAATGCCCTGGCGCATGAATCTGTGCAGCGGGAACGACCTCGGACCACCAGGGGCCGAGAAAACCACAGTCTCATGGGGCCGGACAATCAGGGTCAGGGGAAAATCCAATGTATATCTGGTGATATCTCGGGTGCTATTAGAGATAGCGCAATAAACCAAAGTGAATTATCTGCAGGAGGCCCTGGCGCATGAATCTGTGCAGCGGGAACGACCTCGGACCACCAGGGGCTGAGACAACCACCGTCTCATGGGGCCGGACACTCAGGGTCAGGGGAAAATCCAATATATATCTGGTGATATCTCGGGTGCGATTAGAGATAGCGCAATAAACAAAAGTGAATTATCTGCAGGAGGCCCTGGCGCATGCATTTGGCCAGCGGGAACGACCTCAGACCACCAGGGGCCGAGAAAATCACCGTCTCATGGGGCCGGACACTCAGGGTCAGGGGAAAATCCAATATATATCTGGTGATATCTCGGGTGCTATTAGAGATAGCGCATTAAACCAAAGTGAATTATCTGCAGGAGGCCCTAGCGCATGAATCTGTGCAGCGGGAACGACCTCGGACCACCAGGGGCCGAGAGAATTACAGATATTCAGAATCCGTCACCCAAGGTCATGTAAAAATCCAGCATATATCTGGTGATATCTCGGGTGCTATTAGAGATAGCGCAATAAACCAAAGAGAATTATCTGCAGGAGGCACTGGCGCATGAATCTTTGCAGCGGGAACGACCTCGCACCACCTGGGGCCGAGAAAACCACCGTCACATGGGGCCGGACACTCAGGGTCAGGGGAAAATCCAATATATATCTGGTGATATCTCGGGTGCTATTAGAGATAACGCAATAAACCAAAGTGAATTATCTGCAGGAGGCCCTGGCGCATGAATCTGTGCAGCGGGAACGACCTCGGACCACCAGGGGCCGAGACAACCACCGTCTCATGGGGCCTGACACTCAGGGTCAGGGAAAAATCCATTATATATCTGGTGATATTTCGGGTGCTATTAGAGATAGCGCGATAAATCAAAGTGAATTGTCTGCAGGAAGCCCTGGCGCATGATTCTGTGCAGCGGGAACGACCTCCGACCACCAGGGGCCGAGAAAATCACCGTCTCATGGGGCCGGACTGTCAGGGTCGTGGAAAAATCCAATATACATCTGGTGATATCACGGGTGCTATTAGAGATACCGCAATAAACCAAAGTGAATTATCTGCAGGAAGCCCTGGCGCATGAATCTTTGCAGCGGGAACGACCTCGGACCACCAGGGGCCGAGAGAACCACCTTCTCATGGGGCCGGACACTCAGGGTCAGGGGAAAATCCAATATATATCTGGTGATATCTCGGGTGCTATTACAGATAGCGCAATAAATCAAAGTGCATTGTCTGTAGGAGGCCCAGGCGCATGAATCTGGCCAGCGGGAACGACCTCGGACCACCAGGGGCCGAGAGAACCACAGTCTCATGGGGCCGGACACTCAGGATCAGGGGAAAATCCAATATATATCTGGTGATATCTCGGGTGCTATTAGAGATAGCGCAATAAACCAAAGTGAATTATCTGCAGGAGGCCCTGGCGCATGAATCTGTGCAGCGGGAACGACCTCGGACCACCAGGGGCCGAGAAAACCACAGTCTCATGGGGCCGGACACTCAGGGTCAGGGGAAAATCCAATATATATCTGGTGATATCTCGGGTGCTATTAGAGATACGGCAATAAACCAAAGTGAATTATCTCCAGGAGGCCCTGGCGCATGCATCTGTGCAGCGGAAACGACCTCGGACCACCATGGGCCGAGAAAAACACCGTCCCATGAGGCCGGACTGTCAGGGTCGGGGAAAAATCCATTATATATCTGGTGATATCTCGGGTGATATTAGAGATATCGCGATAAATCAAAGTGCATTGTCTGCAGGAAGCCCTGGCGCATGATTCTGTGCAGCGGGAACGACCTCCGACCACCAGGGGCCTAGAAAATCACCGTCTCATGGGGCCGGAGACTCAGGGTCCGGGGAAAATACAATATATATCTGGTGATATCTCGGGTGCTATTAGAGATAGCGCAATAAACCTAAGTGAATTATCTTCAGGAGGCCCTGACGCATGAATCTCTGCAGCGGGAACGACCTCGGACCACCAGGGGCCGAGAAAACCACCGTTAAATGGGGCCGGACACTCAGGGTCAGGGGAAAATCCAATATATATCTGGTGATATCTCGGGTGCTATTAGAGATAGCGCCATAAACCAAAGTGAATTATCTGCAGGAGGACCTAGCGCATGAATCTTTGCAGCGGGAACGATCTCGGACCACCGGGGGCCGAGACAACCACCGTGTCATGGGGCCGGACACTCAGGGTCAGGAGAAAATCCAACATATATCCGGTGATATCTCGGGTGCTATTAGAGATAGCGCAATAAGCCAAAGTGAATTATCTGCAGGAGGCCCTGGCGCATGCATCTGTGCAGCGGGAACGACCTCGGACCACCAGGGGCGGAGAAAACCACCTTCTCATGGGGCCGGACGCTCAGGGTCAGGGAAAAATCCAATATATATCTGGTGTTATCTCGGGTGCTATTAGAAATAGCGCAATAAACCAATGTGAATTATCTGCAGGAGGCCCTGGCGCATGAATCTGTGCAGCGGGAACGACCTCGAACCACCAGGGGCCGAGAAAACCACAGTCTCATGGGGCCGGACGCTCAGGGTCAGGGAAAAATACAATATATATCTGGTGATATCTCGGGTGCTATTACAGATAGCGCAATAAATCAAAGTGCATTGTCTGTAGGAGGCCCTGCTGCATGAATCTGTGAAGCAGGAACGACCTCGGACCACCAGGGGCCGAGAGAACCACAGTCTCATGGGGCCGGACACTCAGGGTCAGGGGAAAATCCAATATATATCTGGTGATATCTCGGGTGCTATTAGAGATAGCGCAATAAACCAAAGTGAATTATCTTCAGGAGGCCCTGGCGCATGAATCTGTGCAGCGGGAACGACCTCGGACCACCAGGGGCCGAGACAACCACCGTCGCATGGGGCCGGACACTCAGGGTCAGGGAAAAATCCAATATATATATGGTGATATCTCGGGCGCTCTTAGAGATAGCGAAATAATTCAAAGTGCATTGTCTGCAGGAGACCCTGGCGCAGGAATCTGTGCAGCGGTATCTACCCGGACAACCAGGGTCCGAGAAAATCACCGACACATGGGGCCGGGCACTCAGGGTCAGGGAAAAATCCTATATATATTTGGTGATATCTCGGGTGCTATTAGAGATAGCGCAATAAATCAAAGTGCATTGTCTGTAGGAGGCCCTGGCGCATGAACCTGTGCAGCGGGTACGACCTCGGACCACCAGGGGCCGAGAAAACCACCGTCTCATGAGGCCGGACACTCAGGGTCGGGGAAAAATCCAATATATATCTGGTGCTATCTCGGGTGCTATTACAGATAGCGCAATAAATCAAAGTGCATTGTCTCTAGGAGGCCCTGGCGCATGAATCTATGCAGCGGGAACGACCTGGGACCACCAGGGGCCGAGAAAACCACAGTCTCATGGGGCCGGACACTCAGGGTCAGGGGAAAATCCAATATATATCTGGTGATATCTCGGGTGCTATTACAGATAGCGCAATAAATCAAAGTGCATTGTCTGTAGGAGGCCCAGGCGCATGAATCTGGCCAGCGGGAACGACCTCGGACCAGCAGGGGCCGAGAGAACCACAGTCTCATGGGGCCGGACACTCAGGATCAGGGGAAAATCCAATATATATCTGGTGATATCTCGGGTGCTATTAGAGATAGCGCAATAAACCAAAGTGAATTATCTGCAGGAGGCCCTGGCGCATGAATCTGTGCAGCGGGAACGACGTCGGACCACCAGGGGCCGAGAAAACCACAGTCTCATGGGGCCGGACACTCAGGGTCAGGGGAAAATCCAATATATATCTGGTGATATCTCGGGTGCTATTAGAGATACGGCAATAAACCAAAGTGAATTATCTCCAGGAGGCCCTGGCGCATGCATCTGTGCAGCGGAAACGACCTCGGACCACCATGGGCCGAGAAAAACACCGTCCCATGAGGCCGGACTGTCAGGGTCGGGGAAAAATCCATTATATATCTGGTGATATCTCGGGTGATATTAGAGATATCGCGATAAATCAAAGTGCATTGTCTGCAGGAAGCCCTGGCGCATGATTCTGTGCAGCGGGAACGACCTCCGACCACCAGGGGCCTAGAAAATCACCGTCTCATGGGGCCGGAGACTCAGGGTCCGGGGAAAATACAATATATATCTGGTGATATCTCGGGTGCTATTAGAGATAGCGCAATAAACCTAAGTGAATTATCTTCAGGAGGCCCTGGCGCATGAATCTCTGCAGCGGGAAGGACCTCGGACCACCAGGGGCCGAGAAAACCACCGTTAAATGGGGCCGGACACTCAGGGTCAGGGGAAAATCCAATATATATCTGGTGATATCTCGGGTGCTATTAGAGATGGCGCCATAAACCAAAGTGAATTATCTGCAGGAGGACCTAGCGCATGAATCTTTGCAGCGGGAACGATCTCGGACCACCGGGGGCCGAGACAACCACCGTCTCATGGGGCCGGACACTCAGGGTCAGGGGAAAATCCAACATATATCCGGTGATATCTCGGGTGCTATTAGAGATAGCGCAATAAGCCAAAGTGAATTATCTGCAGGAGGCCCTGGCGCATGCATCTGTGCAGCGGGAACGACCTCGGACCACCAGGGGCGGAGAAAACCACAGTCTCATGGGGCCGGACACTCAGGGTCAGGGGAAAATCCAATATATATCTGGTGATATCTCGGGTGCTATTAGAGATAGCGCAATAAACCAAAGTGAATTATCTTCAGGAGGCCCTGGCGCATGAATCTGTGCAGCGGGAACGACCTCGGACCACCAGGGGCCGAGACAACCACCGTCGCATGGGGCCGGACACTCAGGGTCAGGGAAAAATCCAATATATATATGGTGATATCTCGGGCGCTCTTAGAGATAGCGAAATAAATCAAAGTGCATTGTCTGTAGGAGGCCCTGGCGCATGAACCTGTGCAGCGGGTACGACCTCGGACCACCAGGGGCCGAGAAAACCACCGTCTCATGAGGCCGGACACTCAGGGTCGGGGAAAAATCCAATATATATCTGGTGCTATCTCGGGTGCTATTACAGATAGCGCAATAAATCAAAGTGCATTGTCTCTAGGAGGCCCTGGCGCATGAATCTATGCAGCGGGAACGACTTTGCACCACCAGGGGCCGAGAAAACCACCGTCTCATGGGGCCGGACACTCAGGGTCGGGGAAAAATCCATTATATATCTGGTGATATCTCGGGTGCTATTAGAGATAGCGCAATAAACCAAAGTGAATAATCTGCAGGACTCCCTGGCGCATGAATCTGTGCAGCGGGAACGACCTCGGACCACCAGGGGCCAAGAAAACCACCGTCTCATGGGGCCGGACACTCAGGGTCGGGGAAAAATCCAATATATATCTCGTGATATCTCAGGTGCTATTACAGACTGCGCAATAAATCAAAGTGCATTGTCTGTAAGAGGCCCCGGCGCATGTATCTGTGCAGCGGGAACGACCTGGGACCACCAGGGGCCGAGAAAACCACAGTCTCATGGCGCCGGACACTCAGGGTCAGGGGAAAATCCAATATATATCTGGTGATATCTCGGGTGCTATTAGAGATAGCGCAATAAACCAAAGTGAATTATCTGCAGGAGGCCTCGGCGCATAAATCTGTGCAGCGGGAACGACCTCGGACCACCAGGGCTCGAGAAAACCACCGTCTCATGGGGCCGGACGCTCAGTGTCAGGGAAAA
Source organism: Nomia melanderi (assembly GCF_051020985.1). Lineage (NCBI taxonomy): Eukaryota > Metazoa > Arthropoda > Insecta > Hymenoptera > Halictidae > Nomia > Nomia melanderi. The sequence goes on from NW_027475130.1 coordinate 6,145,429, forward strand.
ATCCAATATATATCTGGTGATACCTCGGGTGCTATTACAAATAGCGCAATAAATCAAAGTGCATTGTCTGTAGGAGGCTCTGGCACATGAATCTGTGCAGCGGGGACGACCTCGGACCACCAGGAGCCGAGAAAACCACCGTCTCATGGGGCCGGACACTCAGGGTCAGGGGAAAATCAAATATATATCTGGTGATATCTCGAGTGCTATTAGAGATAGCGCAATAAACCAAAGTGAATTATCGGCAGGAGGCCCCGGCGCATGCATCTGTGCAGCGGGAACGACCTCGGACCACCAGGGGCCGAGAAAACCACAGTCTCATGGGGTCGGTCACTCAGGGTCAGGGGAAAATCCAATATATGTCTGCTGATATCTCGGGTGCTATTGCAGATAGCGCAATAAATCAAAGTGCATTGTCTGTAGGAGGCCCTGGCGCATGAATCTGTGCAGCGGGAACGACCTCGGACCACCAGGGGCCGAGACAACCACCGTCTCATGGAGCCGGACACTCAGGGTCAGGGAAAAATCCAACATATATCCGGTGATATCTCGGGTGCTATTAGAGATAGCGCAATAAATCAAAGTGCATTGTCTGTAGGAGTCCCAGGCGCATGAATCTGGCCAGCGGGAACGACCTCGGACCACCAGGGGCCGAGAAAACCACCGTCTCATGGGGCCGGACACTCAGGGTCATTGGAAAATACAATATATATCTTGGATATCTCGGTTGCTATTAGAGATACGGCAATAAACCAAAGTGTATTATCTGCAGGAGGCCCTGGCGCATGCATCTGTGCAGCGGAAACGACCTCGCACCACCATGGGCCGAGAAAACCACCGTCTCATGGGGCCGGACACTCAGGGTCAGGGAAAAATCCAATATATATCAGGTGATATCTCGGGTGCTATTAGAGATAGCGCAATAAATCAAAGTGCATTGTCTGCAGGGAGCCCTGGCGCATGATTCTGTGCAGCGGGAACGACCTCGGACTACCAGGGGCCGAGAAAATCACCGTCCCATGAGGCCGGACTGTCAGGGTCGGGGAAAAATCCATTATATATCTGGTGATATCTCGGGTGCTATTAGAGATATCGCGATAAATCAAAGTGCATTGTCTGCAGGAAGCCCTGGCGCATGATTCTGTGCAGCGGGAACGACCTCCGACCACCAGGGGCCGAGAAAATCACCGTCTCATGGGGCCGGACTGTCAGGGTCGGGGAAAAATCCAATATACATCTGGTGATATCTCGGGTGCTACTAGAGATAGCGCAATAAACCAAAGTGAATTAACTGCAGGACTCCCTGGCGCATGAATCTGTGCAGCGGGAACGACCTCGGACCACCAGGGGCCGAGAAAACCACCGTCTCATGGGGCCGGACACTCACGGTCGGGGAAAAATCCAATATATATCTCGTGATATCTCAGGTGCTATTACAGACTGCGCAATAAATCAAAGTGCATTGTCTGTAAGAGGCCCTGGCGCATGAATCTGTGCAGCGGGAACGACCTGGGACCACCAGGGGCCGAGAAAACCACAGTCTCATGGCGCCGGACACTCAGGGTCAGGGGAAAATCCAATATATATCTGGTGATATCTCGGGTGCTATTACAGATAGCGCAATAAATCAAAGTGCATTGTCTGTAGGAGGCCCAGGCGCATGGATATGGCCAGCGGGAACGACCTCGGACCACCACGGGCCGAGAAAATGACAGATTTTCGGTATCCGTCAACAAATGTCATGTACAAATCCAGCATATATCTGGTGATCTCTCGGGTTCTATTACAGATAGCGCAATAAACCAAAGTGAATTATCTGCAGGAGGCCCTGGCAAATGCATCTGTGCAGCGGGAAAGAGCTCAGACCACCAGGGGCCGAGAAAATGACAGATTTTCGGTATCCGTCACCAAATGTCATGTACAAATCCAGCATATATCTGGTGATCTCTCGGGTTCTATTACAGATAGCGCAATAAACCACAGTGAATTATCTGCAGGAGGCCCTAGCGCATGAATCTGTGCAGCGGGAACGACCTCGGACCACCAGGGGCTGAGAAAACCACCGTCTCATGGGGCCGACACTCAGGGTCAGGGAAAAGTCCAATAAATATATGGTGCTTTCTCGGGTGCTATTACAGATAGCGCCATAAATCAAAGTGCATTGTCTGTAGGAGGCCCTGGCGCATGAATCTGGCCAGCGGGAACGAACTCGGACCACCAGGGGCCGAGAAAACCACCGTCTCATGGGGCCGGACACTGAGGGTCAGGGAAAAATCCAATATATATCTGGTGATATCTCGGATGCTATTAGAGATAGCGCAATAAATCAAAGTGCATTGTCCTTAGGAGGCCCTTGCGCATGAATCTGTGCAGCAGGAACGACATCGGACCACCAGGTGCCGAGAAAATCACCGTCTCATGGGGCCGGAGACTCAGGGTCCGTGGAAAATCCAATATATATCTGGTCATATCTCGGGTGCTATTAGAGACAGCGCAATAAACCAAAGTGAATTATCTGCAGGAGGCCCTAGCACATGAATCTGTGCAGCGGGAACGACCTCGGACCACCACGGGCCGAGAAAATGACAGATTTTCGGTATCCGTCAACAAATGTCATGTACAAATCCAGCATATATCTGGTGATCTCTCGGGTTCTATTACAGATAGCGCAATAAACCAAAGTGAATTATCTGCAGGAGGCCTCGGCGCATAAATCTGTGCAGCGGGAACGACCTCGGACCACCAGGGCTCGAGAAAACCACCGTCTCATGGGGCCGGACGCTCAGTGTCAGGGAAAAATCCAATATATATCTGGTGATACCTCGGGTGCTATTACAAATAGCGCAATAAATCAAAGTGCATTGTCTGTAGGAGGCTCTGGCACATGAATCTGTGCAGCGGGGACGACCTCGGACCACCAGGAGCCGAGAAAACCACCGTCTCATGGGGCCGGACACTCAGGGTCAGGGGAAAATCAAATATATATCTGGTGATATCTCGAGTGCTATTAGAGATAGCGCAATAAACCAAAGTGAATTATCGGCAGGAGGCCCCGGCGCATGCATCTGTGCAGCGGGAACGACCTCGGACCACCAGGGGCCGAGAAAACCACAGTCTCATGGGGTCGGTCACTCAGGGTCAGGGGAAAATCCAATATATGTCTGCTGATATCTCGGGTGCTATTGCAGATAGCGCAATAAATCAAAGTGCATTGTCTGTAGGAGGCCCTGGCGCATGAATCTGTGCAGCGGGAACGACCTCGGACCACCAGGGGCCGAGACAACCACCGTCTCATGGAGCCGGACACTCAGGGTCAGGGAAAAATCCAACATATATCCGGTGATATCTCGGGTGCTATTAGAGATAGCGCAATAAATCAAAGTGCATTGTCTGTAGGAGTCCCAGGCGCATGAATCTGGCCAGCGGGAACGACCTCGGACCACCAGGGGCCGAGAAAACCACCGTCTCATGGGGCCGGACACTCAGGGTCATTGGAAAATACAATATATATCTTGGATATCTCGGTTGCTATTAGAGATACGGCAATAAACCAAAGTGTATTATCTGCAGGAGGCCCTGGCGCATGCATCTGTGCAGCGGAAACGACCTCGCACCACCATGGGCCGAGAAAACCACCGTCTCATGGGGCCGGACACTCAGGGTCAGGGAAAAATCCAATATATATCTGGTGATATCTCGGGTGCTATTAGAGATAGCGCAATAAATCAAAGTGCATTGTCTGCAGGGAGCCCTGGCGCATGATTCTGTGCAGCGGGAACGACCTCGGACTACCAGGGGCCGAGAAAATCACCGTCCCATGAGGCCGGACTGTCAGGGTCGGGGAAAAATCCATTATATATCTGGTGATATCTCGGGTGCTATTAGAGATATCGCGATAAATCAAAGTGCATTGTCTGCAGGAAGCCCTGGCGCATGATTCTGTGCAGCGGGAACGATCTCCGACCACCAGGGGCCGAGAAAATCACCGTCTCATGGGGCCGGACTGTCAGGGTCGGGGAAAAATCCAATATACATCTGGTGATATCTCGGGTGCTACTAGAGATAGCGCAATAAACCAAAGTGAATTAACTGCAGGACTCCCTGGCGCATGAATCTGTGCAGCGGGAACGACCTCGGACCACCAGGGGCCGAGAAAACCACCGTCTCATGGGGCCGGACACTCACGGTCGGGGAAAAATCCAATATATATCTCGTGATATCTCAGGTGCTATTACAGACTGCGCAATAAATCAAAGTGCATTGTCTGTAAGAGGCCCTGGCGCATGAATCTGTGCAGCGGGAACGACCTGGGACCACCAGGGGCCGAGAAAACCACAGTCTCATGGCGCCGGACACTCAGGGTCAGGGGAAAATCCAATATATATCTGGTGATATCTCGGGTGCTATTACAGATAGCGCAATAAATCAAAGTGCATTGTCTGTAGGAGGCCCAGGCGCATGGATATGGCCAGCGGGAACGACCTCGGACCACCACGGGCCGAGAAAATGACAGATTTTCGGTATCCGTCAACAAATGTCATGTACAAATCCAGCATATATCTGGTGATCTCTCGGGTTCTATTACAGATAGCGCAATAAACCAAAGTGAATTATCTGCAGGAGGCCCTGGCAAATGCATCTGTGCAGCGGGAAAGAGCTCAGACCACCAGGGGCCGAGAAAATGACAGATTTTCGGTATCCGTCACCAAATGTCATGTACAAATCCAGCATATATCTGGTGATCTCTCGGGTTCTATTACAGATAGCGCAATAAACCACAGTGAATTATCTGCAGGAGGCCCTAGCGCATGAATCTGTGCAGCGGGAACGACCTCGGACCACCAGGGGCTGAGAAAACCACCGTCTCATGGGGCCGACACTCAGGGTCAGGGAAAAGTCCAATAAATATATGGTGCTTTCTCGGGTGCTATTACAGATAGCGCCATAAATCAAAGTGCATTGTCTGTAGGAGGCCCTGGCGCATGAATCTGGCCAGCGGGAACGAACTCGGACCACCAGGGGCCGAGAAAACCACCGTCTCATGGGGCCGGACACTGAGGGTCAGGGAAAAATCCAATATATATCTGGTGATATCTCGGATGCTATTAGAGATAGCGCAATAAATCAAAGTGCATTGTCCTTAGGAGGCCCTTGCGCATGAATCTGTGCAGCAGGAACGACATCGGACCACCAGGTGCCGAGAAAATCACCGTCTCATGGGGCCGGAGACTCAGGGTCCGTGGAAAATCCAATATATATCTGGTCATATCTCGGGTGCTATTAGAGACAGCGCAATAAACCAAAGTGAATTATCTGCAGGAGGCCCTAGCACATGAATCTGTGCAGCGGGAACGACCTCGGACCACCACGGGCCGAGAAAATGACAGATTTTCGGTATCCGTCAACAAATGTCATGTACAAATCCAGCATATATCTGGTGATCTCTCGGGTTCTATTACAGATAGCGCAATAAACCAAAGTGAATTATCTGCAGGAGGCCCTAGCGCATGAATCTGTGCAGCGGGAACGACCTCGGACCACCAAGGGCCGAGAAAACCACCGTCTCATGGGGCCGACACTCAGGGTCAGGGAAAAGTCCAATAAATATATGGTGCTTTCTCGGGTGCTATTACAGATAGCGCCATAAATCAAAGTGCATTGTCTGTAGGAGGCCCTGGCGCATGAATCTGGCCAGCGTGAACGAAATCGGACCACCAGGGGCCGAGAAAACCACCGTCTCATGGGGCCGGTCACTCAGGGTCAGGGAAAAATCCAATATATATCTGGTGATATCTCGGGTGCTATTACAGATAGCGAAATAAATCATAGTGCATTGTCTGTAGGAGGCCCTGGCGCATGAATCTGGGCAGCGGGAACGACCTCGGACCACCAGGGGCCGAGAAAACCACCGTCTCATGGGGCCGGACACTCAGGGTCAGGGGAAAATCCCATATATATCTGGTGATATCTCGGGTGCTATTAGAGATAGCGCAATAAATCAAAGTGCATTGTCTGCAGGAGGCCCTGGCGCATGAATCTGTGAATCAGGAACGACTTCGGCCCTCCAGGGGCCGAGAAAATTACAGATTTTCGGTGTCCGTCACCCAAAGTCATGTAAGAATCCAGTATATATATGGTGCTTTCTCGGGTGCTATTACAGATAGCGCAATAAATCAAAGTGCATTGTCTGTAGGAGGCCCTGGCGCATGAATCTGGCCAGCGGGAACGTCCTCGGACCACCAGGGGCCGAGAAAACCACCGTCTCATGGGGCCGGACACTCAGGGTCAGGGGAAAATCCAATATATATCTGGTGATATCTCGGGTGCTATTACAGATAGCGCAATAAATCAAAGTGCATTGTCTGTAGGAGGCCCTGGCGCATGAATCTGTGCAGCGGGAACGTCCTCGGACCACCAAGGGCCGAGAAAACCACCGTCTCATGGGGCCGGCCACTCAGGGTCAGGGAAAAATCAAATATATATCTGGTGATATCTCGGGTGCTATTAGAGATAGCGCAATAAATCAAAGTGCATTGTCCGTCGGAGGCCCTTGCGCATGATTCTGTGCAGCACTAACGATCTCGGCCCTCCAGGGGCCGAGAAACTTACAGATTTACGGTGTCCGTCACCAAAAGTCATGTAAAAATCCAGTATATATATGGCGCATTCACGGGTGCTATTACAGATAGCCCAATAAATCAAACTGCATTGTCTATAGGAGGCCCTGGAGCATGAATCTGGCCTGCGGGAACGACATCGGACCACCAGGGGCCGAGAAAACCACCGTCTCATGGGGCCGGACACTCAGGGTCAGGGGAAAATCCAATATATGTCTGGTGATATCGCGGGTCCTATTAGAGATAGCGCAATAAACCAAAGTGAATTATCTGCAGGAGGCCCTGGCGCATGCATCTGTATAGCGGGAACGACCTCGGACCACCAGGGGCCGGGAAAACCACCGTCTCAAGGGGCCGGACACTCAGGGTCAGGGAAAAATCCAATATATATCTCGTCATATCTCGGGTGCTGTTACAGATAGCGCAATAAATCAAAGTGCGTTGTCTGTTGGATGCCCTGGCGCATGAATCTGTGAAGCAGGAACGACCTCGGCCCTCCAGGGGCCCAGAAACTTACAGATTTACGGTGTCCGTCACCAAAAGTCATGTAAAAATCCAGTATATATATGGTGCTTTCTCGGGTGCTATTACAGATAGCCCAATAAATCAAAGTGCATTGTCTGTAGGAGGCCCTGGAGCATGAATCTGGCCTGCGGGAACGACCTCGGACCACCAGGGGCCGAGAAAACCACCGTCTCATGGGGCCGGACACTCAGGGTCAGGGAAAAATCCAATATATATCTGGTGATATCTCGGGTGCTATTAGAGATAGCGCAATAAACCAAAGTCAATTATCTGCAGGAGTTCCTGGCGCATGAATCTGGGCAGCGGGAACGACCTCGAACTACCAGGGGCCGAGAAAACCACCGTCTCAAGGGGCCGGACACTCAGGGTCAGGGAACAATCCAATTTATATCTGGTGATATCTCGGGTGCTGTTACAGATACCGCAATGAATCAAAGTGCATTGTCTGTAGAAGGCCCTGGCGCATGAATCTGGGCAGCGGGAACGACCTCGGACCACCAAGGGCCGAGAAAACCACCGTCTCATGGGGTCGGACACTGAGGGTCAGGGAAAAATCCAATATATATCTGGTGATATCTCCGGTGCTATTAGAGATAGCGCAATAAACCAAAGTGAATTATCTGCAGGAGGACCTGGCGCATGAATCTGTTCAGCGGGAACGACGTCGGTCCACCAGGGGCCGAGAAAATTACAGATATTCGGAATCCGTCACCCAAGGTCATGTAAAAATCCAGCATATATCTGATGATATTTCGGGTGCTATTACAGATAGCGCGATAAATCAAAGTGCATTGTCTGCAGGAGGCCCTGGCGCATGAATCTGTGAAGCAGGAACGACCTCGGCCCTGCAGTGGCCGAAAAAACCACCGTCTCATGGGGCCGGACTCTCAGGGTCAGTGAAAAATCCAATATATGTCTGGTGATATCTCGGGTGCTACTAGAGATAGCGCAATAAACCAAAGTAAATTATCTGCAGGAGGCCCTGGCGCATGAATCTGTGCAGCGGGAACGACCTCGGACCACCAGGGGCCGAGAAAAACACCGTGTCATGTGGCCGGACACTGAGGGTCAGGGAAAAATCCAATATATATCTGGTGATATCTCGGGTGATATTAGAGATAGCGCAATAAATCAAAGTGCATTGTCTGTAGGATGCCCTGGCGCATGAATCTGGGCAGCGGGAACGACCTCGGACCACCAGGGGCCGAGAAAACCACAGTCCCATTGGGCCGGACACTCAGGGTCAGGGAAAAATCCAATATATATCTGGTGATATCTCGGGTTCTATTAGAGATAGCGCAATAAACCAAAGTGAATTATCTGCAGGAGGCCCTGGCGCATGAATCTGAGCAGCGGGAACGACCTGGGACCACCAGGGGCCAAGAAAACCACCGACACATGGGGCCGGACACTCAGGGTCAGGGAAAAATCCAATATATATCTGGTGATATCTCGGGTGCTATTACAGATAGCGCAATAAATCAAAGTGCATTGTCTGTAGGAGGCCATGGCGCATGAATCTGTGCAGCGGGAACGACCTCGGACCACCAGGGGCCGAGAAAATGACAGATTTTCGGTATCCGTCACCCAATGTGATGTAAAAATACAGCATATATCTGGTGATATCTCGGGTTCTATTACAGATAGCGCGATAAATCAAAGTGCATTGTCTGCAGGAGGCACTGGCGCATGAATCTGTGAAGCAGGAACGACCTCGGACCACCTGGGGCCGAGAAAACCACAGTCCCATGGGGCCGGACACTCAGGGTCAGGGGAAAATCCAATATATGTCTGGTGATATCTCGGGTGCTACTAGAGATAGCGCAATAAACCAAAGTAAATTATCTGCAGGAGGCCCTGGCGCATGAATCTGTGCAGCGGGAACGACCTCGGACCACCAGGGGCCGAGAAAACCACAGTCTCATGGGGCCGGACACTCACGGTCAGGGGAAAATCCAATATATATCTGTCGATATTTCGGGTGCTATTAGAGATAGCGCAATAAACCAAAGTGAATTATCTGCAGGAGGCCCTGGCGCATGAATCTGGGCAGCGGGAACGACCTGGGAAAACCAGGGGCCGAGAAAACCACCGACACATGGGGCCGGACACTCAGGGTCAGGGAAAAATCCAATATATATCTGGTGATATCTCGGATGCTCGTACAGATAGTGCACTAAACCAAAGTCAATTATCTGCAGGGGGCCCTGGCGCATGAATCTGTGCAGCGGGAACGACCTCGGCCCTGCAGTGGCCGAGAAACTTACAGATTTTCGGTGTCCGCCACCCAACGTCATGTAAAAATCCAGTATATATATGGTGCTTTCTCGGGTGCTATTACAGATAGCACAATAAATCAAAGTGCATTGTCTGTAGGAGGCCCTGGAGCATGAATCTGTGCAGCGGGAACGACCTCGGACCACCAGGGGCCGAGAAAACCACCGTCTCATGGGGCCGGACACTCAGGGTCAGGGAAAAGCCAATATATATCTGGTGATATCTCGGGTGCTTAAACAGATAGCGCAATAAATCAGAGTGCATTGTCTGTTGGATGACCTGGCGCATGAATCTGGGCAGCGGGAACGACCTCGGACCACCAGGGGCCGAGAAAACCACAGTCCCATGGGGCCGGACACTCAGGGTCAGGGGAAAATCCAATATATATCTGGTGATATCTCGGGTGCTATTAGAGATAGCGCAATAAACCAAAGTGAATTATCTGCAGGAGGCCCTGGCGCATGAATCTGTGCAGCGGGAACGACCTCGGACCACCAGGGGCCGAGAAAACCACCGTCTCATGGGGCCGGACAATCAGGGTCAGGGAAAAATCCAATATATATCTGGTGATATCTCGGGTGCTATTACAGATAGCGCAATAAATCAAAGTGCATTGTCCGTAGGAGGCCCTTGCGCATGAATCTGTGACGCAGGAACGACATCGAACAACCAGGGGCCGAGAAAATTACAGATTTTCGGTATCCGTCACCAAAAGTCATGTAAAAATCCAGCATATATATGGTGCTTTCTCGGGTGCTATTACACATAGCGCAATAAATCAAAGTGCACTGTCTGTAGGAGGCCCTGGCGCATGAATCGGGGTAGCGAGAACGACCTCGGACCACCAGGGGCCGAGAAAACCACAGTCCCATGGGGCCGGACACTCAGGGTCAGGGGAAAATCCAATATATATCTGGTGATATCTCGGGTGCTATTAGAGATAGCGCAATAAACCAAAGTGAATTATCTGCAGGAGGCCCTGGCGCATGAATCTGGGCAGCGGGAACGACCTGGGAAAACCAGGGGCCGAGAAAACCACCGACACATGGGGCCGGACACTCAAGGTCAGGGAAAAATCCAATATATATCTGGTGATATCTCGGATGCTCGTACAGATAGTGCACTAAACCAAAGTGAATTATCTGCAGGGGGCCCTGGCGCATGAATCTGTGCAGCGGGAACGACCTCGGACCACCAGGGGCCGAGAAAATGACAGATTTTCGGTATCCGTCACCCAATGTGATGTAAAAATCCAGCATATATCTGGTGATATCTCGGGTTCTATTACAGATAGCGCGATAAATCAAAGTGCATTATCTGCAGGAGGCCCTGGCGCATGAATCTGTGCAGCGGGAACGACCTCGGACCACCAGGGGCCGAGAAAACCACCGTCTCATGGGGCCGGACACTCAGGGTCAGGGAAAAGCCAATATATATCTGGTGATATCTCGGGTGCTTAAACTGATAGCGCAATAAATCAAAGTGCATTGTCTGTAGGATGCCCTGGCGCATGAATCTGGTCAGCGGGATCGACCTCGGACCACCAGGGGCCGAGAAAACCACAGTCCCATGGGGCCGGACACTCAGGGTCAGGGAAAAATCCAATATATATCTGGTGATATCTCGGGTGCTATTACAGATAGCGCAATAAATCAAAGTGCATTGTCTGTAGGAGGCCCTGGCGCATTAATCTGGACAGCGGGAAAGACCCCGGACCACCAGGGGCCGAGAAAACCACCGTCTCATGGGGCCGGACACTCAGGGTCAGGGGAAAATCCAATATATATCTGGCGATATTTCGGGTGCTATTAGAGATAGCGCAATAAACCAAAGTGAATTATCTGCAGGAGGCCCTGGCGCATGAATCTGTGCAGCGGGAACGACCTCGGACCACCAGGGGCCGAGAAAATGACAGATTTTCGGTATCCGTCACCCAATGTTATGTAAAAATCCAGCATATATCTGGTGATATCTCGGGTTCTATTACAGATAGCGCGATAAATCAAAGTGCATTATCTGCAGGAGGCCCTGGCGCATGAATCTGTGCAGCGGGAACGACCTCGGACCACCAGGGGCCGAGAAAACCACCGTCTCATGGGGCCGGACACTCAGGGTCAGGGAAAAGCCAATATATATCTGGTGATATCTCGGGTGCTTAAACTGATAGCGCAATAAATCAAAGTGCATTGTCTGTAGGAGGCCTGGCGCATGAATCTGTGCAGCGGAAACGACCTCGGACCACCAGGGGCCGAGAAAACCACCGTCTCACGGGGGCGGACACTCAGGGTCGGGGAAAAATCCAATATATATCTGGTGATATCTCGGGTGCAATTAGAGATAGCGCAATAAACCAAAGTGAATTATCTGCAGGAGGCCCTGGCGCATGCATCTGTGCAGCGGGAACGACCTCGGACCACCAGGGGCCGGACTGTCAGGGTCAGGGAAAAATCCAATATATATCTGGTGATATCCCGAGTGCTATTACAGATAGCGCAATAAACCAAAGTGAATTATCTGCAGGAGGCCCTGGCGCATGAATCTGTGCAGCGGGAACGACCTCGGACCACCAGGGGCTGAGAGAATAACAGATTTTCGGTATCCGTCACCCAATGTCATGTAAAAATGCAGCATATATCTGGTGATATCTCGGGTTCTATTACAGATAGCGCAATAAATCAAAGTGCATTGTCTGTAGGAGGCGCTGGCGCATGAATCTGTGCAGCGGGAACGACCTCGGACCACCAGGGGCCGAGAAAACCACCGTCTCATGGGGCCGGACACTCAGGGTCGGGGAAAAATCCAATATATATCTGGTGATATCTCGGGTGCTATTACAGATAGCGCAATAACTCAAAGTGCATTGTCTGTAGGAGGCCCTAGTGCATGAATCTGGGCAGCGGGAACTACCTCGGACCACCAGGGGCCGAGAAAACCACCGTCTCATGGGGACGGACACTCAGGGTCAGGGAAAAATCCAATATATATCTGGTGATATCTCGGGTGCTATTACAGATAGCGCAATAAGTCAAAGTGCATTGTCTGTAGGAGGCCCTGGCGCATGAATTCTGTGCAGCGGGAACGACCTCGGACCACCAGGGGCCGAGAGAACCACCGTCTCATGGGGCCGGACACTCAGGGTCAGGGAAAAATCCAATATATATCTGGTGATATCTCGGGTGCTATTACAGATAGCGCAATAAACCAAAGTGAAATATCTGCAGGAGGCCCTGGCGCATGAATCTGTGCAGCGGGAACGACCACGGACCACCAGGGGCCGAGAAAACCGCCGTCTCATGGGGCCGGACACTCAGGGTCAGGGAAAAATCCAATATATATCTGGTGATATCTCGGGTGCTATTAGAGATAGGGCAATAAACCGAAGTGAATTATCTGCAGGAGGCCCTGGCGCATGAATCTGTGCAGCGGGTACGACCTCGGACCACCAGGATCCGAGAAAACCACCGTCTCATGGGGCCGGACACTCAGGGTCTGGGGAAAATCAAATATATATCTGGTGATATCTCGGGAGCTATTAGAGATAGGGCAATAAATCAAAGTGCATTGTCCGTAGGAGGCCCTTGCGCAGGAATCTGTGCAGCGGGAACCACCTCGGACCACCAGGGGCCGAGAAAACCACAGTCTCATGGGGCCGGACACTCAGGGTCAGGGGAAAATCCAATATGTATCTGATGATATCTCGGGTGTTATCAGAGATAGCGCAATAAAGCAAAGTGAATTATCTGCAGCAGGCCCTGGCGCATGGATCTGTGCAGCGGGAACGACCTCGGACCACCAGGGGCCGAGAAAACCACAGTCTCATGGGGCCGGAAACTCAGGGTCAGGGGAAAATCCAATATGTATCTGATGATATCTCGGGTGTTATCAGAGATAGCGCAATAAAGCAAAGTGAAGTATCTGCAGCAGGCCCTGGCGCATGAATCTGTGCAGCGGGAACGACCACGGTCCACCAGGGGCCGAGAAAACCACCGTCTCATGGGGCCGGACACTCAGGGTCAGGGGAAAATCCAATATATATCTGGTGATATCTCGGGTGCTATTAGAGATAGCGCAATAAACCAAAGTGAAATATCTGCAGGAGTCCCTGGCGCATGAATCTGTGCAGCGGGAACGACCACGGAACACCAGGGGCCGAGAAAACCGCCGTCTCATGGGGCCGGACACTCAGGGTCAGGGAAAAATCCAATATATATCTGGTGATATCTCGGGTGCTATTAGAGATAGCGCAATAAACCAAAGTGAATTATCTGCAGCAGGCCCTGGCGCATGAATCTGTGCAGCGGGAACGACCTCGGACCACCAGGGGCCGAGAGAATTACAGATTTTCGGTATCCGTCACCCAATGTCATGTAAAAATGCAGCATATATCTGGTGATATCTCGGGTTCTATTACAGATAGCGCAATAAATCAAAGTGCTTTGTCTGTAGGAGGCCCTGGCGCTTGAATCTGGGCAGCGGGAACTACCTCGGACCACCAGGGGCCGAGAAAACCACAGTCTCATGCGGCCGGACACTCAGGGTCAGGGGAAAATCCAATATATATCTGGTGATATCTCGGGTGCTATTAGAGATAGCGCAATAAACCAAAGTGAAATATCTGCAGGAGTCCCTGGCGCATGAATCTGTGCAGCGGGAACGACCACGGAACACCAGGGGCCGAGAAAACCGCCGTCTCATGGGGCCGGACACTCAGGGTCAGGGAAAAATCCAATATATATCTGGTGATATCTCGGGTGCTATTAGAGATAGCGCAATAAACCAAAGTGAATTATCTGCAGCAGGCCCTGGCGCATGAATCTGTGCAGCGGGAACGACCTCGGACCACCAGGGGCCGAGAGAATTACAGATTTTCGGTATCCGTCACCCAATGTCATGTAAAAATGCAGCATATATCTGGTGATATCTCGGGTTCTATTACAGATAGCGCAATAAATCAAAGTGCTTTGTCTGTAGGAGGCCCTGGCGCTTGAATCTGGGCAGCGGGAACTACCTCGGACCACCAGGGGCCGAGAAAACCACAGTCTCATGCGGCCGGACACTCAGGGTCAGGGAAAAGCCAATATATATCTGGTGATATCTCGGGTGCTATTACAGATAGCGCAATAAACCAAAGTGAAATATCTGCAGGAGTCCCTGGCGCATGAATCTGAGCAGCGGGAACGACCACGGAACACCAGGGGCCGAGAAAACCACCGTCTCATGGGGGCGGACACTCAGGGTCGGGGAAAAATCCAATATATATCTGGTGATATCTCGGGTGCTATTAGAGATAGCGCAATAAACCAAAGTGAATTATCTGCAGCAGGCCCTGGCGCATGAATCTGTGCAGCGGGAACGACCTCGGACCACCAGGGGCCGAGAGAATTACAGATTTTCGGTATCCGTCACCCAATGTCATGTAAAAATGCAGCATATATCTGGTGATATCTCGGGTTCTATTACAGATAGCGCAATAAATCAAAGTGCTTTGTCTGTAGGAGGCCCTGGCGCTTGAATCTGGGCAGCGGGAACTACCTCGGACCACCAGGGGCCGAGAAAACCACAGTCTCATGCGGCCGGACACTCAGGGTCAGGGAAAAGCCAATATATATCTGGTGATATCTCGGGTGCTATTACAGATAGCGCAATAAATCAAAGTGCATTGTCTGTAGGAGGCCCTGGCGCATGAATCTGTGCAGCGGGAACTACCTCGGACCACCAGGGGCCGAGAAAACCACCGTCTCATGGGGGCGGACACTCAGGGTCGGGGAAAAATCCAATATATATCTGGTGATATCTCGGGTGCTATTAGAGATAGAGCAATAAATCAAAGTGCATTGTCCGTAGGAGGCCCTTGCGCATGAATCTGGGCAGCGGGAACTACCTCGGACCACCAGGGGCCGAGAAAACCACAGTCTCATGGGGCCGGACACTCAGGGTCAGGGGAAAATCCAATATATATCTGGTGATATCTCGGGTGCTATTAGAGATAGCGCAATAAACCAAAGTGAATTATCTGCAGGAGGCCCTGGCGCATGAATATGTGCAGCAGGAACCACATCGGACCACCAGGGGCCGAGAAAATTACAGATTTTCGGTATCAGTCACCCAAAGTCATGTAAAAATCCAGCATATATATGGTGCTTTCTCGGGTGCTATTACAGATAGCGCAATCAACCAAAGTGAATTATCTGCAGGAGGCCCTGGCGCATGAATCTGTGCAGCGGGGACGACCTCGGACCACCAGGGGCCGAGAAAACCACCGTCTCATGGGGCCGGACACTCAGGGTCAGGGAAAAATCCAATATATATCTGGTGATATCTCGGGTGCTATTACAGATAGCGCAATAAATGAAAGTGCATTGTCCGTAGGAGGCCCTTGCGCATGAATCTGTGCAGCGGGAACGACCTCGGACCACCAGGGGCCGAGAAAACCACCGTCTCATGGGGCCGGACACTCAGTGTCGGGGAAAAATCCAATATATATCTGGTGATATCTCGGGTGCTATTAGAGATAGCGCAATAAACCGAAGTGCATTGTCTGTAGGAGGCCCTGGCGCATGAATGTGTGCAGCGGGAACGACCTCGGACCACCAGGGGCCGAGAAAACCACCGTCTCATGGGGCCGGACACTCAGGGTCAGGGAAAAATCCAATATATATCTGGTGATATCTCGGGTGCTATTAGAGATAGCGCAATAAACCAAAGTGAATTATCTGCAGGAGGCCCTGGCGCATGAATCTGGGCAGCGGGAACGACCTGGGACCACCAGGGGCCGAGAAAACCACCGACACATGGGGCCGGACACTCAGGGTCAGGGAAAAATCCAATATATATCCGGTGATATCTCGGATGCTCGTACAGATAGTGCGCTAAACCAAAGTGAATTATCTGCAGGGGGCCCTGGCGCATGAATCTGTGCAGCGGGAACGACCTCGGATCACCAGGGGCCGAGAAAACCACCGACACATGGTGCCGGACACCCACGGTCATGTAAAAATCCAGAATGTATGTGCTGTTATCTCGGGTGCTATTAGAGATAGCGCAATAAATCAAAGTGCATTGTCTGTAGGAGGCCCTGGCGCATGAACCTGTGCAGCGGGTACGACCTCGGACCACCAGGGGCCGAGAAAACCACCGTCACATGGGGCAGGACACTCAGGGTCAGGGAAAAATTCAATACATATCTGGTGATATCTCGGGTGCTATTACAGATACCGCAATAAATCAAAGTGCATTGTCTGTAGGAGGCCCTGGCGCATGAATCTCGGCATCTGGAACGACCTCGGACCACCAGGGGCCGAGAAAACCACAGTCTCATGGGGCCGTCCACTCAGGGTCAGGGGAAAGCCCAATATATATCTGGTGATATCTCGGGTGCTATTAGAGATAGCGGAATAAACCAAAGTGAATAATCTGCAGGAGGCACTGGCGCATGAATCTGTGCAGCGGGAACGACCTCGCACCACCAGTGGCCGAGAAAACCACCGTCTCATGGGGCCGGACACTCAGGGACAGGGAAAAATCCAATATATATCTGGTGATATCTCGGGTTCTATTAGAGATAGCGCAACAAATCAAAGTGCATTGTCCGTAGGAGGCCCTTGCGCATGAATCCGTGCAGCGGGAACGACCTCGGACCACCAGGGACCGAGAAAATTACAGATTTTCGGTGTCCGTCCCCCAAAGTCATGTAAAAATCCAGTATATATATGGTGCTTTCTCGGGTGCTATTACAGATAGGGCAATAAATCAAAGTGCATTGTCTGTAGGAAGGCCTGGCGCAGGAATCTGTGCAGCCGGAACCACCTCGGACCACAGGGGCCGGACTGTCAGGGTCAGGGAAAAATCCAATATATATCTGGTGATATCCCGTGTGCTATTACAGATAGCGCACTAAATCAAAGTGCATTGCCTGTAGGAGGCGCTGGCGCATGAATCTGTGCAGCGGGAATGACGTCGGTCCATCAGGGGCCGAGAAAACCACAGTCTCATGGGGCCGGACACTCAGGGTCAGGGAAAAATCCAATATATATCTGGTGATATCTCGGGTGCTATTACAGATAGCGCAATAAATCAAAGTGCATTGTCTGTAGGAGGCCCTGGCGCATGATTCTGTGCAGCGGGACCTACATCGGACCACCAGGTGTCGCGAAAATTACAGATTTTCGGTATCCGTCACCCAAAGTCATGTAAAAATCCAGCATATATATGGCGCTTTCTCGGGTGCTATTACAGATAGCGCACTAAATCAAAGTTCATTGTCCGTAGGAGGCCCTGGCGCATGAATCTGGCCAGCGGGAACGAACTAGGACCACCAGGGGCCGAGAAAACCACCGTCTCATGGGGCCGGACACTCAGGGCCAGGGAAAAATCCAATATATATCTGGTGATATCTCGGTTGCTATTACAGATAGCGCAATAAATCAAAGTGCATTGTCTGTAGGAAGGCCTGGCGCAGGAATCTGTGCAGCCGGAACCACCTCGGACCACAGGGGCCGGACTGTCAGGGTCAGGGAAAAATCCAATATATATCTGGTGATATCCCGAGTGCTATTACAGATAGCGCACTAAATCAAAGTGCATTGCCTGTAGGAGGCCCTGACGCATGAATCTGGCCAGCGGGAACGAACTAGGACCACCAGGGGCCGAGAAAACCACAGTCTCATGGGGCCGGTCACTCAGGGTCAGGGAAAAATCCAATATATATCTGGTGATATCTCGGGTGCTATTACAGATAGCGCAATAAATCAAAGTGCATTGTCTGTAGTAGGACCTTGCGCATGAATCTGGGCAGCGGGTACGACCTCGGACCACCAGGGGCCGAGAAAACCACAGTCTCATGGGCCGGACACTCAGGGTCAGGGAAAAATCCAATATATATCTGGTGATATCTCGGGTGCTATTAGGGATAGCGCAATAAACCAAAGTGAATTATCTGCAGGAGGCCCTGGCGCATGAATCTGTGCAGCGGGAACGACATCGGACCACCAGGGGTCGAGAAAATTACAGATTTTCGGTATCCGTCACCCAAAGTCATGTAAAAATCCAGCATATATATGGCGCTTTCTCGGGTGCTATTACAGATAGTGCAATAAATCAAAGTGCATTGTCTGTAGGAGGCCCTGGCGCATGAATCTGTGCAGCGGGAACGATCTCGGTCCACCAGGAGCCGAGAAAATGACAGATTTTCGGTATCCGTCACCCGATGTAATGTAAAAATTCAGCATATGTCTGGTGATATCTCGCGTTCTATTACAGATTGCGCAATAAATCAAGGTGCATTGTTTGTAGGAGGCCCTGGCGCATGAATCTGTGCAGCCGAAACGACCTCGGACTACCAGGGGCCGAGAAAACCACAGTCTCATGGGGCCGGACACTCAGGGTCAGGGGAAAATCCAATAAATATCTGGTGATATTTCGGGTGCTATTAGAGATAGCGCAATATATCAAAGTGCATTGTCTGTAGGAGGCCCTGGCGCATGAATCTGTACAGCGGGAACGACCTCGGACCACCAGGGGCCGAGAAAACCAGCGTCTCATGGGGTCGGACACTCAGGGTCAGGGAAAAATCCAATATACATCTGGTGATATCTCGGGTGCTATTACAGATAGCGCAATATATCAAAGTGCATTGTCTGTAGGAGGCCCTGGCGCATGAATCTGTGCAGCGGGAACGACCTCGGACCACCAGGAGCCGAGAAAATGACAGATTTTCGGTATCCGTCACCCGATGTAATGAAAAATCCAGCATATGTCTGGTGATATCTCGCGTTCTATTACAGATGGCACGATAAATCAAAGTGCATTGTCTGCAGGAGGCCCTGGCGCATGAATCTGTGAAGCAGGAACGACCTCGGCCCTCCAGTGGCCGAGAAACTTACAGATTTTAGGTGTCCGTCACCCAAAGTCATGTAAAAATCCAGCATATATATGGTGCTTTCTCGGGTGCTACAACAGATAGCGCAATAACTCAAAGTGCATTGTCTGTAGGAGGCCCTGGCGCATGAATCTGCGCAGCGGGAACGACCTCGGACCACCAGGGGCCGAGAAAACTACAGTCTCATGGGGCCGGACACTCAGGGGCAGGGGAAAATCCAATATATATCTGGTGATATCTCGGGTGCTATTAGAGATAGCGTGATAAATGAAACTGAATTATCTGCAGGAGGCCCTGGCGCATGCATGTGTGCAGCGGGAACGACCTCGGACCACCAGGGGCCGAGAAAACCACCGACTCATGGGGCCGGACACTCAGTGTCAGGGAAAAATCCAATATATATCTGGTGATATCTCGGGTGCTATTACAGATAGCGCGATAAATCAAAGTGAATTATCTGCAGGAGGCCCTGGCGCATGAATCTGTGCAGCGGGAACGACCTCGGACCACCAGGGGCCGAGAAAACCACCGTGTCATGGGGCCGGACACTCAGGGTCAGGAGAAAATACAATATATATCTGGTGATATCTCGGCTGCTATTACAGATAGCGCAATAAACCAAAGTGAATTATCTGCAGGAGGCCCTGGCGCATGCATCTGTGCAGCAGGAACGACCTCGGACCACCAGGGGCCGAGAAAACAACCGTCACATGGGGCCGGACACTCAGGGTCAGGGAAAAATCCAATATATATCTTGTGATTTCTCGGGTGCTATTAGAGATTGCGCAATAAACCAAAGTGAATTATCTGCAGGAGGCCCTGGCGCATGAATCTGTGCAGCGGGAACGACCTCGGACCACCAGGGGCCGAGAAAACCACCGTCTCATGGGGCCGGACACTCAGGGTCAGGGAAAAATCCAATATATATCTGGTGATATCTCGGGTGCTGTTACAGATAGCCCAATAAGTCAAAGTGCATTGTCTGTAGGAGGCCCTGGCGCATGAATCTGTGCAGCGGGAACTACCTCGGACCCCCTGGGGCCGAGAAAACCACCGTCTCATGGGGCCGGAAACTCAGGGTCAGGGAAAAATCCAATATATATCTGGTGATATCCAGAGTGCTATTAGAGATAGCGCAATAAACCAAAGTGAATTAAGTGCAGGAGGCCCTGGCGCATGAATCTGTGCAGCGGGAACGACCTCGGACCACCAGGGGCCGAGAAAACCACCGCCTCATGGGGCCGGACGCTCAGTGTCAGGGGAAAATCCAATATATATCTGGTCATATCTCGGCTGCTATTAGAGATAGCACAATAAACCAAAGTGATTTATCTGCAGGAGGCATGCATCTGTGCAGCAGGAACGACCTCGGACCACCAGGGGCCGAGAAAACCACCGACTCACGGGGCCGGACACTCAGGGTCAGGGAAAAATCCAATATATATCTGGTGATATCTAGAGTGCTATTAGAGATTGCGCAATAAACCAAAGTGCATTGTCTGCGGGAGGCCCTGGCTCATGAATCTGTGCAGCGGCAACGACCGCGGAGCACCAGGGGCCGAGAAAGCCACCGACACATGGGGCCCGACTCTCAGGGTCAGGGAAAAATCCAATATATATCCGGTGATATCTCGGGTGCTATTACAGATTGCGCAATAAACCAAAGTGAATTAAGTGCAGGAGGCCCTGGCGCATGAATCTGTGCAGCGGGAACAACCTCGGACCACCAGGCTCCGAGAAAACCACCGTCTCATGGGGCCGGACACTCAGGGCCAGGGAAAAATCCAATATATATCTGGTGATATCTCGGCTGCTATTAGAGATAGCGCAATAAAACAAAGTGAATTATCTGCAGGGGGCCCTGGCGCAGGAATCTGTGCAGCGGGAACGACCACGGACCACCAGGGGCCGAGAAAACCACCGTCTCATGGGGCCGGACACTCAGGGACAGGGAAAAATCCAATATATATCTGGTGATATCTCGGGTTCTATTAGAGATAGCGCAACAAATCAAAGTGCATTGTCCGTAGGAGGCCCTTGCGCATGAATATGTGCAGCGGGAACGACCTCCGACCACCAGGGGCCGAGAAAACCACCGTCTCATGGGGGCGGACACTCAGGGTCGGGGAAAAATCCAATATATATCTGGTGATATCTCGGGTGCTATTAGAGATAGCGCAATAAATCAAAGTGCATTGTCCGTAGGAGGTCCTTGCGCATGAATCTGTGCAGCAGGAACCACATCGGACCACCAGGGGCCGAGAAAATTACAGATTTTCGGTATCCGTCACCCAAAGTCATGTAAAAATCCACCATATATATGGCGCTTTGTCGGGTGCTATTACAGATAGCGCAATAAATCAAAGTGCATTGTCCGTAGGAGGCCCTTGCGCATGAATCTGTGCAGCAGGAACGACCTCGGACCACCAGGGGCCGAGAAAACCACCGTCTCATGGGGGCGGGCACTCAGGGTTGGGGAAAAATCAAACATATATCTGGTGATATCTCGGGTGCTATTACAGATAGCGCAATAAGTCAAAGTGCATTGTCTGTAGGAGGCCCTGGCGCATGAAACTGGCCAGCGGGAACGACCTCGGACCTCCAGGGGCCGAGAAAACCACCGTCTCATGGGGCCGGACACTCAGGGTCAGGGAAAAATCCAATATATATCTGGTGATATCTCGGGTGCTATTACAGATAGTGCGATAAATCAAAGTGAATTATCTGCAGGAGGCCCTGGGGCATGCATCTGTGCAGCGGGAACGACCTCGGACCACCAGGGGCCGAGAAAACCACCGTCTCATGGTGCCGGACACTCAGGGTCAGGGAAAAATCCAATATATATCTGGAGATATCTCGGGTGCTATTACAGATAGCGCAATAATCCAAAGTGCATTGTCTGCGGGAGGCCCTGGCGCAAGAATCTGTGCAGCGGCAACGATCTCGGACCACCAGGGGCCGAGAAAGCCACCGACAAATGGGGCCCGACACTCAGTGTCATGGAAAAATCCAGTATATATCTTGTCATATCTCGGCCGCTATTAGCGATAGCGCGATAAACCAAAGTTCATTGTCTGCAGGAAGCCCTGGCGCATGATTCTGTGCAGCGGGAACGACCTCGGACCACCAGGGGCCGAGAAAACCACAGACACATGGCGCCGGACACTCAGGGTCAGGGAAAAATCCAATATATATCTGCTGATATCTCGGGTGCTATTAGGGATAGCGCAATAATCCAAAGTGAATTATCTGCAGGAGGCCCTGGCGCATAAATCTGTGCAGCGGGAACGACCTCGGACCACCAGGGGCCGAGAAAACCACCGTCTCATGGGGCCGGTCACTCAGGGTCAGGGAAAAATCCAATATATATCTGGTGATATCTCGGGTGCTATTAGAGATAGCGCAATAAATCAAAGTGCGTTGTCTGTAGGAAGGCCTGGCGCAGGAATCTGTGCAGCGGGAACCACCTCGGACCACCAGGGGCCGGACTGTCAGGGTCAGGGAAAAATCCAATATATATCTGGTGATATCCCGAGTGCTATTACAGATAGCGCACTAAATCAAAGTGCATTGCCTGTAGGAGGCCCTGGCGCATGAATCTGTGCAGCGGGAATGACCTCGGTCCATCAGGGGCCGAGAAAACCACAGTCTCATGGGGCCGGACACTCAGGGTCAGGGGAAAATCCAATATATATCTGGTGATATCTGGGCTGCTATTGGAGATAGCGCAATAAACCAAAGTGAATTATCTGCAGGAGGCCCTGGCGCATGCATCTGTGCAGCGGGAACGACCTCGGACCACCAGGGGCCGAGAAAACCACCGTCTCATGGGGCCGGAAGATCAGGGCCAGGGAAAAATCCAATATATATCTGGTGATATCTCGGGTGCTTTTAGATATAGCGCAATAAACCAAAGTGAATTATCTGCAGGAGGCCCTGGTGCATGAATCTGTGCAGCGGGAACGACCTCGGACCACCAGAGGCCGAGAAAACCACCGACTCATGGGGCCGGACACTCAGTGTCAGGGAAAAATCCAATATATATCTGGTGATATCTCGGGTGCTATTACAGATAGCGCGATAAATCAAAGTGAATTATCTGCAGGAGGCCCTGGCGCATGAATCTGTGCAGCGGGAACGACCTCGGACCACCAGGGGCCGAGAAAACCACAGTCTAATGGGGCCGGACACTCACGGTCAGGGGAAAATCCAATATATATCTGTCGATATTTCGGGTGCTATTAGAGATAGCGCAATAAACCAAAGTGAATTATCTGCAGGAGGCCCTGGCGCATGAATCTGTGCAGCGGGAACGACCTCGGACCACCAGGGGCCGAGAAAACCACAGTCCCATGGGGCCGGACACTCAGGGTCAGGGAAAAATCCAATATATATCTGGTGATATCTCGGACGCTCGTACAGATAGTGCACTAAACCAAAGTGAATTATCTGCAGGGGGCCCTGGCGCATGAATCTGTGCAGCGGGAACGACTTCGGACCCCCTGGGGCCGAGAAAACCACCGTCTCATGGGGCCGGAAACTCAGGGTCAGGGAAAAATCCAATATATATCTGGTGATATCTAGAGTGCTATTAGAGATAGCGCAATAAACCAAAGTGAATTAAGTGCAGGAGGCCCTGGCGCATGAATCTGTGCAGCGGGAACGACCTCGGACCACCAGGGGCCGAGAAAACCACCGCCTCATGGGGCCGGACGCTCAGTGTCAGGGGAAAATCCAATATATATCTGGTCATATCTCGGCTGCTATTAGAGATAGCACAATAAACCAAAGTGATTTATCTGCAGGAGGCATGCATCTGTGCAGCAGGAACGACCTCGGACCACCAGGGGCCGAGAAAACCACCGACTCACGGGGCGGGACACTCAGGGTCAGGGAAAAATCCAATATATATCTGGTGATATCTAGAGTGCTATTAGAGATAGCGCAATAAATCAAAGTGCATTGTCTGCGGGAGGCCCTGGCTCATGAATCTGTGCAGCGGCAACGACCGCGGAGCACCAGGGGCCGAGAAAGCCACCGACACATGGGGCCCGACTCTCAGGGTCAGGGAAAAATCCAATATATATCCGGTGATATCTCGGGTGCTATTACAGATTGCGCAATAAACCAAAGTTTATTATCTGCAGGAGGCCCTGGCGCATGCATCTGTGCAGCGGGAACGACCTCGGACCGCCAGGGGCCGTGAAAACCACCGTCTCATGGGGCCGGACACACAGGGTCACGGGAAAATCCAATATATATCTGGTGATATCTCGGCAGCTATTAGAGATAGCGCAATAAGCCAAAGTGAATTATCTGCAGGAGGCCCTGGCGCACGCATCTTTGCAGCGGGAACAACCTCGGACCACCAGGCTCCGAGAAAACCACCGTCTCATGGGGCCGGACACTCAGGGCCAGGGAAAAATCCAATATATATCTGGTAACATCTCGGGTGCTATTAGAGATAGCGCAATAAACCAAAGTGAATTATCTGCAGGAGGCCCTGGCGCATGCATCTGTGTAGCGGGAACGACCTCGGACCACCAGGGGCCGAGAAAACCACCGACTCATGGGGCCGGACACTCAGGGTCAGGGGAAAATCCAATATATATCTGGTGATATCTCGGCTGCTATTAGAGATAGCGCAATAAAACAAAGTGAATTATCTGCGGGGGGCCCTGGCGCAGGAATCTGTGCAGCGGGAACGATCACGGACCACCAGGGGCCGAGAAAACCACCGTCTCATGGGGCGGGACACTCAGGGCCAGGGAAAAATCAAATATATATCTGGTGATATCTCGGGTGCTATTAGAGATAGCGCAAAAAATCAAAGTGCAATGTCCGTTGGAGGCCCTTGCGCATGAATCTGTGCAGCAGGAACGACATCGGACCACCAGAGGCCGAGAAAACCACCGTCTCATGGGGCCGGACACTCAGGGTCAGGGGAAAATCCAATATATATCTGGTGATATCTCGGGTGCTATTAGAGATAGCGCAAAAAATCAAAGTGAATTGTCCGTCGGAGGCCTTGCGCATGAATCTGTGCATCAGGAACGACATCGGACCACCAGGGGACGCGAACATTACAGATTTTCGGTATCCGTCACCCAAAGTCATGTAAAAATCCAGCCTATATATGGTGCTTTCTCGGGTGCTATTACAGATAGCGCGATAAATCAAAGTGAATTATCTGCAGGAGGCCCTGGCGCATGCATCTGTGCAGCGGGAACGACCTCGGACCACCAGGGGCCGAGAAAACCGCCGTCTCATGGGGCCGGACACTCAGGGTCAGGGAAAAATCCAATATATATCTGGTGATATCTCGGGTGCTATTAGAGATAGCGCAATAAACCAAAGTGAATTATCTGCAGGAGGCCCTGGCGCATGAATCTGTGCAGCGGGAACGACATCGGACCACCAGGGGCCGAGAAAACCACAGTCTCATGGGGCCGGACACTCAGGTTCAGGGGAAAAACCAATATATATCTAGTGATATCTCGGGTGCTATTAGAGATAGCGCAATAAACCAAAGTGAATTATCTGCAGGAGGACCTGGCGCATGCGCCTGTGCAGCGGGAACGACCTCGGACCAACAGGGGCCGAGAAAACCACCGTCTCATGGGGCCGAAAACTCAGGGTCAGGGGAAAATCCAATATATATCTGGTGATGTCTGGGCTGCTATTGCAGATAGCGCAATAAACCAAAGTGAATTATCTGCAGGAGGCCCTGGCGCATGCATCTGTGCAGCGGGAACGACCTCGGACCACCTGGGGCCGAGAAAACCACTGTCTCATGGGGCGGGGCACTCAGGGCCAGGGAAAAATCAAATATATATCTGGTGATACATCGGGTGCTATTACAGATAGCGCAATAAATCTAAGTGCATTGTCTGTAGGAGGCCCTGGCGCATGAATCTGTGCAGCAGGAACGACATCGGACCACCAGGAGCCGAGAAAAATACAGATTTTCGGTATCCGTCACCCAAAGTCATGTATAAATCCAGCATATATCTGGTGATATCTCGGCTGCTATTAGAGATAGCGCAATAAAACAAAGTGAATTATCTGCAGGGGGCCCTGGCGCAGGAATCTGTGCAGCGGGAACGACCACGGACCACCAGGGGCCGAGAAAACCACCGTCTCATGGGGCCGGACACTCAGGGACAGGGAAAAATCCAATATATATCTGGTGATATCTCGGGTTCTATTAGAGATAGCGCAACAAATCAAAGTGCATTGTCCGTAGGAGGCCCTTGCGCATGAATATGTGCAGCGGGAACGACCTCCGACCACCAGGGGCCGAGAAAACCACCGTCTCATGGGGGCGGACACTCAGGGTCGGGGAAAAATCCAATATATATCTGGTGATATCTCGGGTGCTATTAGAGATAGCGCAATAAATCAAAGTGCATTGTCCGTAGGAGGTCCTTGCGCATGAATCTGTGCAGCAGGAACCACATCGGACCACCAGGGGCCGAGAAAATTACAGATTTTCGGTATCCGTCACCCAAAGTCATGTAAAAATCCACCATATATATGGCGCTTTGTCGGGTGCTATTACAGATAGCGCAATAAATCAAAGTGCATTGTCCGTAGGAGGCCCTTGCGCATGAATCTGTGCAGCAGGAACGACCTCGGACCACCAGGGGCCGAGAAAACCACCGTCTCATGGGGGCGGGCACTCAGGGTTGGGGAAAAATCAAATATATATCTGGTGATATCTCGGGTGCTATTACAGATAGCGCAATAAGTCAAAGTGCATTGTCTGTAGGAGGCCCTGGCGCATGAAACTGGCCAGCGGGAACGACCTCGGACCACCAGGGGCCGAGAAAACCACCGTCTCATGGGGCCGGACACTCAGGGTCAGGGAAAAATCCAATACATATCCGGTGATATCTCGGGTGCTATTAGAGATAGCGCAATAAATCAAAGTGCATTGTCTGTAGGAAGGCCTGGCGCAGGAATCTGTGCAGCCGGAACCACCTCGGACCACAGGGGCCGGACTGTCAGGGTCAGGGAAAAATCCAATATATATCTGGTGATATCCCGAGTGCTATTACAGATAGCGCACTAAATCAAAGTGCATTGCCTGTAGGAGGCCCTGGCGCATGAATCTGTGCAGCGGGAATGACGTCGGTCCATCAGGGGCCGAGAAAACCACAGTCTCATGGGGCCGGACACTCAGGGTCAGGGAAAAATCCAATATATATCTGGTGATATCTCAGGTGCTATTACAGATAGCGCAATAAATCAAAGTGCATTGTCTGTAGGAGGCCCTGGCGCATGAATCTGTGCAGCGGGACCGACATCGGACCACCAGGTGTCGAGAAAATTACAGATTTTCGGTATCCGTCACCCAAAGTCATGTAAAAATCCAGCATATATATGGCGCTTTCTCGGGTGCTATTACAGATAGCGCAATAAATTAAAGATCATTGTCCGTAGGAGGCCCTGACGCATGAATCTGGCCAGCGGGAACGAACTAGGACCACCAGGGGCCGAGAAAACCACAGTCTCATGGGGCCGGACACTCAGGGTCAGGGGAAAATCCAATAAATATCTGGTGATATCTCGGGTGCTATTAGAGATAGCGCAATAAACCAATGTGAATTATCTGCAGGAGGCCCTGGCGCATGCATCTGTGCAGCGGGAACGACCTCGGACCCCCAGGGGCCGAGAAAACCACCGTCTCATGGGGGCGGGCACTCAGGGTTGGGGAAAAATCAAATATATATCTGGTGATATCTCGGGTGCTATTACAGATAGCGCAATAAGTCAAAGTGCATTGTCTGTAGGAGGCCCTGGCGCATGAAACTGGCCAGCGGGAACGACCTCGGACCACCAGGGGCCGAGAAAACCACCGTCTCATGGGGCCGGACACTCAGGGTCAGGGAAAAATCCAATATATATCTGGTGATATCTCGGGTGCTATTACACATAGCGCAATAATCCAAAGTGCATTGTCTGCGGGAGGCCCTGGCGCAAGAATCTGTGCAGCGGCAACGATCTCGGACCACCAGGGGCCGAGAAAGCCACCGACAAATGGGGCCCGACACTCAGTGTCATGGAAAAATCCAGTATATATCTTGTCATATCTCGGCCGCTATTAGCGATAGCGCGATAAACCAAAGTTCATTGTCTGCAGGAAGCCCTGGCGCATGATTCTGTGCAGCGGGAACGACCTCGGACCACCAGGGGCCGAGAAAACCACAGACACATGGCGCCGGACACTCAGGGTCAGGGAAAAATCCAATATATATCTGCTGATATCTCGGGTGCTATTAGGGATAGCGCAATAATCCAAAGTGAATTATCTGCAGGAGGCCCTGGCGCATAAATCTGTGCAGCGGGAACGACCTCGGACCACCAGGGGCCGAGAAAACCACCGTCTCATGGGGCCGGTCACTCAGGGTCAGGGAAAAATCCAATATATATCTGGTGATATCTCGGGTGCTATTAGAGATAGCGCAATAAATCAAAGTGCGTTGTCTGTAGGAAGGCCTGGCGCAGGAATCTGTGCAGCGGGAACCACCTCGGACCACCAGGGGCCGGACTGTCAGGGTCAGGGAAAAATCCAATATATATCTGGTGATATCCCGAGTGCTATTACAGATAGCGCACTAAATCAAAGTGCATTGCCTGTAGGAGGCCCTGGCGCATGAATCTGTGCAGCGGGAATGACCTCGGTCCATCAGGGGCCGAGAAAACCACAGTCTCATGGGGCCGGACACTCAGGGTCAGGGGAAAATCCAATATATATCTGGTGATATCTGGGCTGCTATTGGAGATAGCGCAATAAACCAAAGTGAATTATCTGCAGGAGGCCCTGGCGCATGCATCTGTGCAGCGGGAACGACCTCGGACCACCAGGGGCCGAGAAAACCACCGTCTCATGGGGCCGGAAGATCAGGGCCAGGGAAAAATCCAATATATATCTGGTGATATCTCGGGTGCTTTTAGATATAGCGCAATAAACCAAAGTGAATTATCTGCAGGAGGCCCTGGTGCATGAATCTGTGCAGCGGGAACGACCTCGGACCACCAGGGGCCGAGAAAACCACAGTCTCATGGGGCCGGACACTCAGTGTCAGGGAAAAATCCAATATATATCTGGTGATATCTCGGGTGCTATTACAGATAGTGCACTAAACCAAAGTGAATTATCTGCAGAGGGCCCTGGCGTATGAATCTGTGCAGCGGGAACTACCTCGGACCCCCTGGGGCCGAGAAAACCACCGTCTCATGGGGCCGGAAACTCAGGGTCAGGGAAAAATCCAATATATATCTGGTGATATCTAGAGTGCTATTAGAGATAGCGCAATAAACCAAAGTGAATTAAGTGCAGGAGGCCCTGGCGCATGAATCTGTGCAGCGGGAACGACCTCGGACCACCAGGGGCCGAGAAAACCACCGCCTCATGGGGCCGGACGCTCAGTGTCAGGGGAAAATCCAATATATATCTGGTCATATCTCGGCTGCTATTAGAGATAGCACAATAAACCAAAGTGATTTATCTGCAGGAGGCATGCATCTGTGCAGCAGGAACGACCTCGGACCACCAGGGGCCGAGAAAACCACCGACTCACGGGGCGGGACACTCAGGGTCAGGGAAAAATCCAATATATATCTGGTGATATCTAGAGTGCTATTAGAGATAGCGCAATAAATCAAAGTGCATTGTCTGCGGGAGGCCCTGGCTCATGAATCTGTGCAGCGGCAACGACCGCGGAGCACCAGGGGCCGAGAAAGCCACCGACACATGGGGCCCGACTCTCAGGGTCAGGGAAAAATCCAATATATATCCGGTGATATCTCGGGTGCTATTACAGATTGCGCAATAAACCAAAGTTTATTATCTGCAGGAGGCCCTGGCGCATGCATCTGTGCAGCGGGAACGACCTCGGACCGCCAGGGGCCGTGAAAACCACCGTCTCATGGGGCCGGACACACAGGGTCACGGGAAAATCCAATATATATCTGGTGATATCTCGGCAGCTATTAGAGATAGCGCAATAAGCCAAAGTGAATTATCTGCAGGAGGCCCTGGCGCACGCATCTTTGCAGCGGGAACAACCTCGGACCACCAGGCTCCGAGAAAACCACCGTCTCATGGGGCCGGACACTCAGGGCCAGGGAAAAATCCAATATATATCTGGTAACATCTCGGGTGCTATTAGAGATAGCGCAAAAAATCAAAGTGCAATGTCCGTTGGAGGCCCTTGCGCATGAATCTGTGCAGCAGGAACGACATCGGACCACCAGAGGCCGAGAAAACCACCGTCTCATGGGGCCGGACACTCAGGGTCAGGGGAAAATCCAATATATATCTGGTGATATCTCGGGTGCTATTAGAGGTAGCGCAATAAACCAAAGTGAATTATCTGCAGGAGGCCCTGGAGCATGCATCTGTGCAGCGGGAACGACCTCGGACCACCAGGGTCCGAGAAAACCACCGTCTCATGGGGCCGGACACTCAGGGTCTGGGAAAAATCCAATATATATCTGGTGATGTCTCTGATGCTATTAGAGATAGCGCAATAAACCAAAGTTAATTATCTGCAGGAGGCCCTGGCGCATGCATCTGTGCAGCGGGAACGACCTCGGACCACCAGGGGCCGAGAAAACCACCGTCTCATGGGGCCGGACACTCAGGGTCAGGGGAAAATCCAATATATATCTGGTGATATCTCGGCTGCTATTGGAGATAGCGCAATAAACCAAAGTGAATTATCTGCAGTAGGCCCTGGCGCATGCATCTGTGCAGCGGGAACGACCTCGGACCACCTGGGGCCGAGAAAACCACTGTCTCATGGGGCGGGGCACTCAGGGCCAGGGAAAAATCAAACATATATCTGGTGATATCTCGGGTGCTATTAGAGATAGCGCAAAAAATCAAAGTGCAATGTCCGTCGGAGGCCCTTGCGCATGAATCTGTGTAGCGGGAACGACCTCGGACCACCAGGCTCCGAGAAAACCACCGTCTCATGGGGCCGGACACTCAGGGCCAGGGAAAAATCCAATATATATCTGGTAACATCTCGGGTGCTATTAGAGATAGCGCAATAAACCAAAGTGAATTATCTGCAGGAGGCCCTGGCGCATGCATCTGTGTAGCGGGAACGACCTCGGACCACCAGGGGCCGAGAAAACCACCGACTCATGGGGCCGGACACTCAGGGTCAGGGGAAAATCCAATATATATCTGGTGATATCTCGGCTGCTATTAGAGATAGCGCAATAAAACAAAGTGAATTATCTGCGGGGGGCCCTGGCGCAGGAATCTGTGCAGCGGGAACGATCACGGACCACCAGGGGCCGAGAAAACCACCGTCTCATGGGGCGGGACACTCAGGGCCAGGGAAAAATCAAATATATATCTGGTGATATCTCGGGTGCTATTAGAGGTAGCGCAATAAACCAAAGTGAATTATCTGCAGGAGGCCCTGGCGCATGCATGTGTGCAGCGGGAACGACCTCGGAAAACCAGGGGCCGAGAAAACCACCGACTCATGGGGCCGGACACTCAGGGTCAGGGAAAAATCCAATATATATCTGGTGATACATCGGGTGCTATTACAGATAGCGCAATAAATCTAAGTGCATTGTCTGTAGGAGGCCCTGGCGCATGAATCTGTGCAGCAGGAACGACATCGTTCCACCAGGGGCCGAGAAAAATACAGATTTTCGGTATCCGTCACCCAAAGTCATGTATAAATCCAGCATATATATGGTGCTTTCTCGGGTGCTATTACAGATAGCGCAATAAATCAAAGTGCATTGTCTGCGGGAGGCCCTGGCGCATGAATCTGTGCAGCGGCAACGACCTCGGACCACCAGTGGCCGAGAAAGCCACCGACACATGGGGCCCGACACTCAGGGTCAGGGAAACATCCAATATATATCTGGTCATTTCTCGGCCGCTATTAGCGATAGCGCGATAAATCAAAGTGCATTGTCTGTAGGAGGCCCTGGCGCATGAATCTGGGCAGCGGGAACGACCTCGGAACACCAGGGGCAGAGAGAACCACCGTCTCATGGGGCCGGACACTCAGGGTCAGGGGAAAATCCAATATATATCTGGTCATATCTCGGCCGCTATTAGCGATAGCGCAATAAACCAACGTGCATTATATGCAGGAGGCCCTGGCGCATGAATCTGTGCAGCGGGAACGACCTCGGACCACCAGTGGCCGAGAAAGCCACCGACACATGGGGCCCGACACTCAGGGTCAGGGAAACATCCAGCATATATCTGGTGATATCTCGGGTGCTATTAGAGGTAGCGCAATAAACCAAAGTGAATTATCTGCAGGAGGCCCTGGGGCATGCATGTGTGCAGCGGGAACGACCTCGGAAAACCAGGGGCCGAGAAAACCACCGACTCATGGGGCCGGACACTCAGGGTCAGGGAAAAATCCAATATATATCTGGTGATACATCGGGTGCGATTACAGATAGCGCAATAAATCTAAGTGCAATCTCTGTAGGAGGCCCTGGCGCATGAATCTATGCAGCGGGAATCACCTCGGACCACCAGGGGCCGAGAAAACCACCGTCTCATGGCGCCGGACACTCAGGGTCAGGGGAAAATCCAATATATATCTGGTGATATCTCGGCTGCTATTGGAGATAGCGCAATAAACCAAAGTGAATTATCTGCAGGAGGCCCTGGCGCATGCATCTGTGCAGCGGGAACGACCTCGGACCACCTGGGGCCGAGAAAACCGACGTCTCATGGGGCGGGACACTCAGGGCCAGGGAAAAATCAAATATATATCTGGTGATATCTCGGGTGCTATTAGAGATAGCGCAAAAAATCAAAGTGCAATGTCCGTCGGAGGCCCTTGCGCATGAATCTGTGCAGCAGGAACGACCTAGGACCACCAGGGGCCGAGAAAACCACCGACTCATGGGGCCGGACACTCAGGGTCAGGAGAATAT
Source organism: Nomia melanderi (assembly GCF_051020985.1). Classification (NCBI taxonomy): domain Eukaryota; kingdom Metazoa; phylum Arthropoda; class Insecta; order Hymenoptera; family Halictidae; genus Nomia; species Nomia melanderi. The sequence goes on from NW_027475130.1 coordinate 6,178,666, forward strand.
CCAATATATATCTGGTGATATCTCGGGTGCTATTAGAGATAGCGCAATAAACCAAAGTGAATTATCTGCAGGAGGCATGCATCTGTGCAGCGCGAACGACCTCGGACCACCAGGGGCCGAGAAAACCACCGTCTCATGGGGCCGGACACTCAGGGTCAGGGAAAAATCCAATATATATCTGGTGATGTCTCTGATGCTATTAGAGATAGCGCAATAAACCAAAGTTTATTATCTGCAGGAGGCCCTGGCGCATGCATCTGTGCAGCGGGAAGGACCTCGGACCATCAGTGGCCGAGAAAACCACCGTCTCATGGGGCCGGACACTCAGGGTCAGGGGAAAATCCAATATATATCTGGTGATATCTCGGCTGCTATTGGAGATAGCGCAATAAACTAAATTGAATTATCTGCAGGAGGCCCTGGCGCATGCATCTGTGCAGCGGGAACGACCTCGGACCACCAGGGGCCGAGAAAACCACCGTCTCATGGGGAGGGACACTCAGGGCCAGGGAAAAATCAAATATATATCTGGTGATATCTCGGGTGCTATTAGAGATAGCGCAAAAAATCAAAGTGCAATGTCAGTCGGAGGCCCTTGCGCATGAATCTGTGCAGCAGGAACGACATCGGACCACCAGGGGCCGAGAAAACCACCGTCTCATGGGGCGGGACACTCAGGGTCAGGGAAAAATCAAATATATATCTGGTGATATCTCGGCTGCTATTAGAGATAGCGCAATAAACCAAAGTGAATTATCTGCAGGAGGACCTGGCGCATGCATCTGTGCAGCGGGAACGACCTTGGACCACCAGGGGCCGAGAAAAACACCGTCTCATGGGGCCGGACACTCAGGGTCAGGGAAAAATCCAATATATACCTGGTGATATCTCGGGTGCTATTACAGATAGCGCGATAAATCAGAGTGCGTTTTTCTGCTCTTTTCGCCGTTTTCTGCCGTTTTAGTGGAGTTTTAGCGTGTTTTCGCTGTTTTACGTCGTTTTCTGCAGTTTTGCGTGTTTTACGCCGTTTTACGCCGTTTTATGCAGTTTTTGCGTGTTTTCGCTGTTTTACGACGTTTTTTGCAGGTTTCCGTAGTTTCGTCATCCAAAATATGGAATTTCACTCAGATTAACCTGCATTTTAATTGTTTTCATCAGTTTCAACTCGCGTACTTCCTTTTGGTTAAGCTTTTGCGTTTTTCTGCTCTTTTCGCCGTTTTCTGCCGTTTTAGTGGAGTTTTAGCGCGTTTTCGCTGTTTACGTCGTTTTCTGCAGTTTTTGCGTGTTTTCGCTGTTTTACGCCGTTTTATGCAGTTTTTGCGTGTTTTCGCTGTTTTACGACGTTTTTTGCAGGTTTCCGTAGTTTCGTCATCCAAAATACGGAATTTCACTCAGATTAACCTGCATTTTAGTTGTTTTCATCAGTTTCAACTCGCGTACTTCCTTTTGGTTAAGCTTTTGCGTTTTTCTGCTCTTTTCGCCGTTTTCTGCCGTTTTAGTGGAGTTTTAGCGTGTTTTCGCTGTTTTACGTCGTTTTCTGCAGTTTTTGCGTGTTTTCGCTGTTTTACGCCGTTTTAGTGGAGTTTTAGCGTGTTTTCGCTGTTTTACGTCGTTTTCTGCAGTTTTTGCGTGTTTTCGCTGTTTTACGCCGTTTTATGCAGTTTTTGCGTGTTTTCGCTGTTTTACGACGTTTTTTACAGGTTTCCGTAGTTTCGTCATCCAAAATACGGAATTTCACTCAGATTAACCTGCATTTTTGTTGTTTTCAACAGTTTCAACTCGCGTACTTCATTTTGGTTAAGCTTTTGCGTTTTTCTGCTCTTTTCGCCGTTTTCTGCCGTTTTAGTGGAGTTTTAGCGTGTTTTCGCTGTTTTACGTCGTTTTCTGCAGTTTTTGCGTGTTTTCGCTGTTTTACGCCGTTTTATGCAGTTTTTGCGTGTTTCGCTGTTTACGACGTTTTTTGCAGGTTTCCGTAGTTTCGTCATCCAAAATACGGAATTTCACTCAGATTAACCTGCATTTTAGTTGTTTTCATCAGTTTCAACTCGCGTACTTCCTTTTGGTTAAGCTTTTGCGTTTTTCTGCTCTTTTCGCCGTTTTCTGCCGTTTTAGTGGAGTTTTAGCGTGTTTTCGCTGTTTTACGTCGTTTTCTGCAGTTTTTGCGTGTTTTCGCTGTTTTACGCCGTTTTATGCAGTTTTTGCGTGTTTTCGCTGTTTTACGACGTTTTTTGCAGGTTTCCGTAGTTTCGTCATCCAAAATACGGAATTTCACTCAGATTAACCTGCATTTTAGTTGTTTTCATCAGTTTCAACTCGCGTACTTCCTTTTGGTTAAGCTTTTGCGTTTTTCTGCTCTTTTCGCCGTTTTCTGCCGTTTTAGTGGAGTTTTAGCGTGTTTTCGCTGTTTTACGTCGTTTCTGCAGTTTTTGCATGTTTTCGCTGTTTTACGCCGTTTTATGCAGTTTTTGCGTGTTTCGCTGTTTTACGACGTTTTTTGCAGGTTTCCGTAGTTTCGTCATCCAAAATACGGAATTTCACTCAGATTAACCTGCATTTTAGTTGTTTTCATCAGTTTCAACTCGCGTACTTCCTTTTGGTTAAGCTTTTGCGTTTTTCTGCTCTTTTCGCCGTTTTCTGCCGTTTTAGTGGAGTTTTAGCGTGTTTTCGCTGTTTTACGTCGTTTTCTGCAGTTTTGCGTGTTTTCGCTGTTTTACGCCGTTTTATGCAGTTTTTGCGTGGTTTTTGTTTTCGCTGTTTTACGACGTTTTTTGCAGGTTTCCGTAGTTTCGTCATCCAAAATACGGAATTTCACTCAGATTAACCTGCATTTTAGTTGTTTTCATCAGTTTCAACTCGCGTACTTCCTTTTGGTTAAGCTTTTGCGTTTTTCTGCTCTTTTCGCCGTTTTCTGCCGTTTTAGTGGAGTTTTAGCGTGTTTTCGCTGTTTTACGTCGTTTTCTGCAGTTTTTGCGTGTTTTCGCTGTTTTACGCCGTTTTATGCAGTTTTTGCGTGTTTTCGCTGTTTTACGACGTTTTTTGCAGGTTTCCGTAGTTTCGTCATCCAAAATACGGAATTTCACTCAGATTAACCTGCATTTTAGTTGTTTTCATCAGTTTCAACTCGCGTACTTCCTTTTGGTTAAGCTTTTGCGTTTTTCTGCTCTTTTCGCCGTTTTCTGCCGTTTTAGTGGAGTTTTAGCGTGTTTTCGCTGTTTTACGTCGTTTTCTGCAGTTTTTGCGTGTTTTCGCTGTTTTACGCCGTTTTATGCAGTTTTTGCGTGTTTTCGCTGTTTTACGACGTTTTTTGCAGGTTTCCGTAGTTTCGTCATCCAAAATACGGAATTTCACTCAGATTAACCTGCATTTTAGTTGTTTTCATCAGTTTCAACTCGCGTACTTCCTTTTGGTTAAGCTTTTGCGTTTTTCTGCTCTTTTCGCCGTTTTCTGCCGTTTTAGTGGAGTTTTAGCGTGTTTTCGCTGTTTTACGTCGTTTTCTGCAGTTTTTGCGTGTTTTCGCTGTTTTACGCCGTTTTATGCAGTTTTTGCGTGTTTTCGCTGTTTTACGACGTTTTTTGCAGGTTTCCGTAGTTTCGTCATCCAAAATACGGAATTTCACTCAGATTAACCTGCATTTTAGTTGTTTTCATCAGTTTCAACTCGCGTACTTCCTTTTGGTTAAGCTTTTGCGTTTTTCTGCTCTTTTCGCCGTTTTCTGCCGTTTTAGTGGAGTTTTAGCGTGTTTTCGCTGTTTTACGTCGTTTTCTGCAGTTTTTGCGTGTTTTCGCTGTTTTACGCCGTTTTATGCCTGGATTTTTGCATGACTTTGGGTGACGGACACCGAAAATCTGTAAGTTTCTCGGCCCTGGTGGTCCGATGTCGCTCCCGCATCACAGATTCATGCGCAAGGACTCCTACAGACAATACACTTTGATTTATTGCGCTATCTCTAATAGCACCCAAGATATCACCAGATATATATTTGATTTTACCCTGACCCTGAGTGTCCGGCCCCATGAGACTGTGGTTTTCTCGGCCCCTGGTGGTCCGAGGTCGTTGCCGCTGCACAGATTCATGCGCTAGGGCCTCCCGCAGACAAAGCACTTCGGTTTATTGCGCTATCTCTAATAGCACCCGACATATCGCCAGATATGTATTGGATTTTCCCCTGACCCTGAGTGTCCGGCCCCATGAGACTGTGGTTTTCTCGGCCCCTGGTGGTCCGAGGTCGTTTCCTCTGCACAGATTCATGCGCCAGGGCCTCCTGCAGATAATTCACTTTGGTTTATTGCGCTATCGCTAAGAGCACCCGAGATATCACCAGATATATATTGGATTTTCCCCTGACCCTGAGTGTCCGGCCCATGAGACGGTGGTTTTCTCGGCCCCTGGTGGTCCGAGGTCGTTCCCGTTGCACAGATTCATGCGCCAGGGCCTCCTGCAGATAATTCACTTTGGTTTATTGCGCTATCTCTAATAGCACCCGAGATATCACCAGATATATGTTGGATTTTCCCCTGACCCTGAGTGTCCGGCCCCATGAGACGGTGGTTTTCACGGCCCCTGGTGGTCCGAGGTCGTTCCCGCTGCACAGATTCATGCGCTAGGGCCTCCTACAGACAATGCACTTTGATTTATTGCGCTGTCTGTAATAGCACCCGAGATATCACCAGATATATATTGGATTTTCCCCTGACCCTGAGTGTCCGGCCCCATGAGACCGTGGTTTTCACGGCCCCTGGTGGTCCGAGGTCGTTCCCGCTGCACAGATTCATGCGTCAGGGCCTCCTACTGACAATGCACGTTGGTTTATTGGGCTATCTGTAATAGCACCCGAGATATCACCAGATATATATTGGATTTTTCCCTGACCCTGAGTGTCCGGCCCCATGAGACCGGTCTTGTCTCGGCCCCTGGTGGTCCGAGGTCGTTCCCGTTGCACAGATTCATGCGCCAGGGCCTCCTGCAGATAATTCACTTTGGATTATTGCGCTATCTCTAATAGCACCCGAGATATCGCCAGATATATATTGGATTTTCCCCTGTCCCTGAGTGTCCGGCCCCATGAGACTGTGGTTTTCTCGGCCCCTGGTGGTGCGAGGTCGATCCCGCTGCACAGATTCATGGGCCAGGGCCTCCTACAGATAATTCACTTCGGTTTATTGCGCTATCTCTAATAGCACCCGAGATATCACCAGATATATACAGGATTTTCCCTGACCCTGAGTATCCGGCCCCATGAGACTGTGGTTTTCTCGGCCCCTGGTGGTGCGTGGTCGATCCCGCTGCACATATTCATGCGCTAGGTCCTCCTACAGACAATGCACATTGATTTATTGCGCTATCTGTAATAGCACCCGGGATATCACCAGATATATATTGGATTTTCCCCTGTCCCTGAGTGTCCGGCCCCATGAGACGGTGGTTTTCTCGGCCCCTGATTGTCCGAGGTCGTTCCCCCTGCCCAGATCTATGCGCCAGGGCCTCCTACAGACAATGCACTTTGATTTATTGCGCTATCTGTAATAGCAACCGAGATATCACCAGATATATATTGGATTTTCCCCTGTCCCTGAGTGTCCGGCCCCATGAGACGGTGGTTTTCTCGGCCCCTGGTGGTCCGAGGTCGTTCCCCCTGTCCAGATTCATGCGCCAGGGCCTCCTGCAGATAATTCACTTTGGTTTATTGCGCTATCTCTAATAGCACCCGAGATATCACCAGATATATATTGGATTTTCCCCTGACCCTTAGTGTCCGGCCCCATGAGACTGTGGTTTTCTCGGCCCCTGGTGGTCCGAGGTCGTTGCCGCTGCACAGATTCATGCGCTAGGGCCTCCCGCAGACAAAGCACTTCGGTTTATTGCGCTATCTCTAATAGCACCCGACATATCGCCAGATATGTATTGGATTTTCCCCTGACCCTGAGTGTCCGGCCCCATGAGACTGTGGTTTTCTCGGCCCCTGGTGGTCCGAGGTCGTTTCCTCTGCACAGATTCATGCGCCAGGGCCTCCTGCAGATAATTCACTTTGGTTTATTGCGCTATCGCTAAGAGCACCCGAGATATCACCAGATATATATTGGATTTTCCCCTGACCCTGAGTGTCCGGCCCCATGAGACGGTGGTTTTCTCGGCCCCTGGTGGTCCGAGGTCGTTCCCGTTGCACAGATTCATGCGCCAGGGCCTCCTGCAGATAATTCACTTTGGTTTATTGCGCTATCTCTAATAGCACCCGAGATATCACCAGATATATGTTGGATTTTCCCCTGACCCTGAGTGTCCGGCCCCATGAGACGGTGGTTTTCTCTGCCCCTGCTGGTCCGAGGTCGTTCCCAGTGCCCACATTCATGCGCCAGGGCCTCCTACAGACAATGCACTTTGATTTATTGCGCTATCTGTAATAGCACCCGAGATATAACCAGATATATATTGGATTTTTCCCTGACCCTGAGTGTCCGGCCCCATGAGACTGTGGTTTTCTCGGCCCCTGGTGGTGCGAGGTCGATCCCGCTGCACAGATTCATGCGCCAGTGCCTCCTACAGACAATGCACTTTGATTTATTGCGCTATCTGTAATAGCACCTGAGATATCACCAGATAGATATTGGATTTTCCCCTGACCCTGAGCGTCCGGCCCCATGAGACCGTGGTTGTCTCGGCCCCTGGTGGTCCGAGGTCGTTCCCGTTGCAAGAGATTCATGCGCCAGGGCCTCCTGCAGATAATTCACTTTGGTTTATTGCGCTATCTCTAATAGCACCCGACATATCACCAGATATATATTGGATTTTCCCCTGACCCTGAGTGTCCGGCCCCATGAGACTGTGGTTTTCACGGCCCCTGGTGGTCCGAGGTCGTTCCCAGTGCCCAAATTCATGCGCCAGGGCCTCCTACAGACAATGCACTTTGATTTATTGCGCTATCTGTAATAGCAACCCAGATATCACCAGATATATATTGGATTTTTCCCTGACACTGAGTGTCCGGCCCCATGACACGGTGGTTTTCTCGGCCCCTGGTGGTCAGAGGTCGTTCCCATTGCCCACATTCATGCGCCAGGGCCTCCTACAGACAATGCACTTTGATTTATTGCGCTGTCTGTAATAGCACCCGAGATATCACCAGATATATATTGGATTTTCCCCTGACCCTGAGTGTCCGGCCCCATGAGACCGTGGTTTTCACGGCCCCTGGTGGTCCGAGGTCGTTCCCCCTGCCCAGATCTATGCGCCAGGGCCTCCTACAGACAATGCACTTTGATTTATTGCGCTATCTGTAATAGCAACCGAGATATCACCAGATATATATTGGATTTTCCCCTGTCCCTGAGTGTCCGGCCCCATGAGACGGTGGTTTTCTCGGCCCCTGGTGGTCCGAGGTCGTTCCCCCTGTCCAGATTCATGCGCCAGGGCCTCCTGCAGATAATTCACTTTGGTTTATTGCGCTATCTCTAATAGCACCCGAGATATCACCAGATATATATTGGATTTTCCCCTGACCCTTAGTGTCCGGCCCCATGAGACTGTGGTTTTCTCGGCCCCTGGTGGTCCCAGGTCGTTCCCGCAGCACAGATTCATGCGCCAGGGCCTCCTACTGACAATGCACGTTGGTTTATTGGGCTATCTGTAATAGCACCCGAGATATCACCAGATATATATTGGATTTTTCGCTGACCCTGAGTGTCCGGCCCCATGAGACGGTGGTTGTCTCGGCCCCTGGTGGTCCGAGGTCATTCCCGTTGCACAGATTCATGCGCCAGGGCCTCCTGCAGATAATTCACTTTGGATTATTGCGCTATCTCTAATAGCACCCGAGATATCGCCAGATATATATTGGATTTTCCCCTGTCCCTGAGTGTCCGGCCCCATGAGACTGTGGTTTTCTCGGCCCCTGGTGGTGCGAGGTCGATCCCGCTGCACAGATTCATGGGCCAGGGCCTCCTACAGATAATTCACTTTGGTTTATTGCGCTATCTCTAATAGCACCCGAGATATCACCAGATATATATAGGATTTTCCCCTGACCCTGAGTGTCCGGCCCCGTGGGACGGTGGTTTTCTCGGCCCCTGGTGTTCCGTGGTCGTTCCCGCTGCACAGATTCATGCGCCAGGGCCTCCTGCAAATAGTTCACTTTGGTTTATTGCGCTATCTCTAATAGCACCCGAGATATCACCAGATAGATATTGGATTTTCCCCTGACCCTGAGTGTCCATCCCCATGAGACTGTGGTTTTCTCGGCCCCTGGTGGTCCGAGGTCGTTCCCAGTGCCCACATTCATGCGCCAGGGCCTCCTACAGACAATGCACTTTGATTTATTGCGCTATCTGTAATAGCACCCGAGATATCACTAGATATATATTGGATTTTCCCCTGACCCTGAGTGTCCGGCCCCATGAGACTGTGGTCTTCTCGGCCCCTGGTGGTCCGAGGTCGTTCCCCCTGTCCAGATTCATGCGCCAGGTCCTCCTACAGACAATGCACTTTGATTTATAGCGCTATCTGTAATAGCACCTGAGATGTCACCAGATATATATTGGATTTTCCCTTGTCCCTGAGTGTCCGGCCCCGTGGGACGGTGGTTTTCTCGGCCCCTGGTGTTCCGTGGTCGTTCCCGCTGCACAGATTCATGCGCCAGGGCCTCCTGCAAATAGTTCACTTTGGTTTATTGCGCTATCTCTAATAGCACCCGAGATATCACCAGATATATATTGGATTTTTCCCTGACCCTGAGTGTCCATCCCCATGAGACTGTGGTTTTCTCGGCCCCTGGTGGTCCGAGGTCGTTCCCAGTGCCCACATTCATGCCCCAGGGCCTCCTACAGACAATGCACTTTGATTTATTGCGCTATCTGTAATAGCACCCGAGATATCACCAGATAGATATTGGATTTTCCCCTGACCCTGAGTGTCCGGCCCCATGAGACGGTGGTTTTCTCGTCCCCTGGTGGTCCGAGGTCGTCCACGCTGCACAGATGCATGCGCCAGGGCCTCCTACAGACAATGCTTTTTGGATTATTGCGCTATCTGTAATAGCACCCGAGATATCACCAGATATATATTGGATTTTCCCCTGACCCTGAGTGTCCGGCCCCATGAGACTGTATTTTTCTCGGCCCCTGGTGTTCCGAGGTCGCTCCCGCTGCACAGATTCATGCGCCAGGGCCTCCTGCAGATAATTCACTTTGGTTTATTGCGCTATCTCTAATAGCACCAGAGATATCACCAGATATATATTGGATTTTCCCTTGTCCCTGAGTGTCCGGCCCCGTGGGACGGTGGTTTTCTCGGCCCCTGGTGTACCGTGGTCGTTCCCGCTGCACAGATTCATGCGCCAGGGCCTCCTGCAAATAGTTCACTTTGGTTTATTGCGCTATCTCTAATAGCACCCGAGATATCACCAGGTATATATTGGATTTTTCCCTGACCCTGAGTGTCCGGCCCCATGAGACTGTGGTTTTCTCGGCCCCTGGTGGTCCGAGGTCGTTCCCAGTGCCCACATTCATGCGCCAGGGCCTCCTACAGACAATGCACTTTGATTTATTGCGCTATCTGTAATAGCACCCGAGATATCACCAGATATATATTGGATTTTCCCCTGACCCTGAGTGTCCGGCCCCATGAGACTGTGGTCTTCTTGGCCCCTGGTGGTCCGAGGTCGCTCCCGCTGCACAGATTCATGCGCCAGGGCCTCCTGCAGATAATTCACTTTGGTTTATTGCGCTATCTCTAATAGCACCCGACATATCACCAGATATATATTGGATTTTCCCCTGACCCTGAGTGTCCGGCCCCATGAGACTGTGGGTTTCACGGCCCCTGGTGGTCCGAGGTCGCTGCCGCTGCTCAGATTCATGCGCCAGGGCCTCCTGCAGATAATTCACTTTGGTTTATTGCGCTACCTCTAATAGCACCCGAGATATCACCAGATAGATATTGGATTTTCCCCTGACCCTGAGTGTCCGGCCCCATGAGACCGTGGTTGTCTCGGCCCCTGGTGGTCCGAGGTCGATCCCAGTGCCCACATTCATGCGCCAGGGCCTCCTACAGACAATGCACTTTGATTTATTGCGCTATCTGTAATAGCACCCGAGAGACCACAAGATATATATTGGATTTTCCCCTACCCTGAGTGTCCGGCCGCATGAGACTGTATTTTTCTCGGCCCCTGGTGGTCCGAGGTCGCTCCCGCTGCACAGATTCATGCGCCAGGGCCTCCTGCAGATAATTCACTTTGGTTTATTGGGCAATCTGTAATAGCACCCGAGATATCACCAGATATATATTGGATTTTTCCCTGACACTGAGTGTCCGCCCCCATGAGACGGTGGTTTTCTCTGCCCCTGGTGGTCAGAGGTCGTTCCCAGTGCCCACATTCATCCGCCAGGGCCTCCTACAGACAATGCACTTTGGTTTATTGGGCTATCTGTAATAGCACCCGAGATATCACCAGATATATATTGGATTTTTCCCTGACCCTGAGTGTCCGGCCCCATGTGACCGTGGTTGTCTCGGCCCCTGGTGGTCCGAGGTCGTTCCCGTTGCACAGATTCATGCGCCAGGGCCTCCTGCAGATAATTCACTTTGGTTAATTGCGCTATCTCTAATAGCACCCGAGATATCGCCAGATATATATTGGATTGTCCCCTGACCCTGAGTGTCCGGCCCCATGAGACTGTGGTTTTCTCGGCCCCTGGTGGTGCGAGGTCGATCCCGCTGCACAGATTCATGCGCCAGTGCCTCCTACAGACAATGCACTTTGGTTTATTGGGCTATCTGTGATAGCACCCGAGATATCACCAGATATATATTGGATTTTCCCCTTACCCTGAGTGTCCGGCCCCATGAGACTGTGGTTTTCTCGGCCCCTGGTGGTCCGAGGTCGTTCTCAGTGCCCACATTCATGCGCCAGGGCCTCCTACAGACAATGCACTTTGATTTATTGCGCTGTCTGTAATAGCACCCGAGATATCACCAGATATATATTGGATTTTCACCTGACCCTGAGTATCCGGCCCCATGAGACGGTGGTTTTCTCGGCCCCTGATGGTCCGAGGTCGTTCCCCCTGCCCAGATCTATGCGCCAGGGCCTCCTACAGACAATTCACTTTGATTTATTGCGCTATCTATAATCGCAACCGAGATATCACCAGATATATATTGGATTTTCCCCTGACCCTGAGTGTCCGGCCCCACGAGACCGTGGTTGTCTCGGCCCCTGGTGGTCCGAGGTCGTTCCCGTTGCACAGATTCATGCGCCAGGGCCTCCTGCAGATAATTCACTTTGGCTTATAGCGCTATCTCTAATAGCACCTGAGATATCACCAGATAGATATTGGATTTTCCCCTGACCCTGAGCGTCCGGCCCCATGAGACCGTGGTTGTCTCGGCCCCTGGTGGTCCGAGGTCGTTCCCGTTGCAAGAGATTCATGCGCCAGGGCCTCCTGCAGATAATTCACTTTGGTTTATTGCGCTATCTCTAATAGCACCCGACATATCACCAGATATATATTGGATTTTCCCCTGACCCTGAGTGTCCGGCCCCATGAGACTGTGGTTTTCTCGGCCCCTGGTGGTGCGAGGTCGAGCCCGCTGCACAGATTCATGCGCCAGTGCCTCCTACAGACAATGCACTTTGGTTTATTGGGCTATCTGTGATAGCACCCGAGATATCACCAGATATATATTGGATTTTCCCCTTACCCTGAGTGTCCGGCCCCATGAGACTGTGGTTTTCTCGGCCCCTGGTGGTCCGAGGTCGTTCTCAGTGCCCACATTCATGCGCCAGGGCCTCCTACAGACAATGCACTTTGATTTATTGCGCTGTCTGTAATAGCACCCGAGATATCACCAGATATATATTGGATTTTCACCTGACCCTGAGTATCCGGCCACATGAGACGGTGGTTTTCTCGGCCCCTGATGGTCCGAGGTCGTTCCCCCTGCCCAGATCTATGCGCCAGGGCCTCCTACAGACAATTCACTTTGATTTATTGCGCTATCTATAATCGCAACCGAGATATCACCAGATATATATTGGATTTTCCCCTGACCCTGAGTGTCCGGCCCCACGAGACCGTGGTTGTCTCGGCCCCTGGTGGTCCGAGGTCGTTCCCGTTGGACAGATTCATGCGCCAGGGCCTCCTGCAGATAATTCACTTTGGTTTATTGCGCTATCTCTAATAGCACCCGACATATCACCAGATATATATTGGATTTTCCCCTGACCCTGAGTGTCCAGCCCCATGAGACTGTGGTTTTCACGGCCCCTGGTGGTCCGAGGTCGTTCCCAGTGCCCAAATTCATGCGCCAGGGCCTCCTACAGACAATGCACTTTGATTTATTGCGCTATCTGTAATAGCAACCCAGATATCACCAGATATATATTGGATTTTTCCCTGACACTGAGTGTCCGGCCCCATGACACGGTGGTTTTCTCGGCCCCTGGTGGTCAGAGGTCGTTCCCAGTGCCCACATTCATGCGCCAGGGCCTCCTACAGACAATGCACTTTGATTTATTGCGCTGTCTGTAATAGCACCCGAGATATCACCAGATATATATTGGATTTTCCCCTGACCCTGAGTGTCCGGCCCCATGAGACCGTGGTTTTCACGGCCCCTGGTGGTCCGAGGTCGTTCCCGCTGCACAGATTCATGCGTCAGGGCCTCCTACTGACAATGCACGTTGGTTTATTGGGCTATCTGTAATAGCACCCGAGATATCACCAGATATATATTGGATTTTTCCCTGACCCTGAGTGTCCGGCCCCATGAGACCGTGCTTGTCTCGGCCCCTGGTGGTCCGAGGTCGTTCCCGTTGCACAGATTCATGCGCCAGGGCCTCCTGCAGATAATTCACTTTGGATTATTGCGCTATCTCTAATAGCACCCGAGATATCGCCAGATATATATTGGATTTTCCCCTGTCCCTGAGTGTCCGGCCCAATGAGACTGTGGTTTTCTCGGCCCCTGGTGGTGCGAGGTCGATCCCGCTGCACAGATTCATGGGCCAGGGCCTCCTACAGATAATTCACTTTGGTTTATTGCGCTATCTCTAATAGCACCCGAGATATCACCAGATATATACAGGATTTTCCCCTGACCCTGAGTGTCCGGCCCCATGAGACTGTGGTTTTCACGGCCCCTGGTGTTCCGAGGTCGTTCCCGCTGCACAGATTCATGCGCCAGGGCCTCCTACAGACAATGCACTTTGGTTTATTGGGCTTTCTGTAATAGCACCCGAGATATCACCAGATATATATTGGATTTTTCGCTGACCCTGAGTATCCGGCCCCATGAGACTGTGGTTTTCTCGGCCCCTGGTGGTGCGTGGTCGATCCCGCTGCACAGATTCATGCGCTAGGTCCTCCTACAGACAATGCACATTGATTTATTGCGCTATCTGTAATAGCACCCGGGATATCACCAGATATATATTGGATTTTCCCCTGTCCCTGAGTGTCCGGCCCCATGAGACGGTGGTTTTCTCGGCCCCTGATTGTCCGAGGTCGTTCCCCCTGCCCAGATCTATGCGCCAGGGCCTCCTACAGACAATGCACTTTGATTTATTGCGCTATCTGTAATAGCAACCGAGATATCACCAGATATATATTGGATTTTCCCCTGTCCCTGAGTGTCCGGCCCCATGAGACGGTGGTTTTCTCGGCCCCTGGTGGTCCGAGGTCGTTCCCCCTGGCCAGATTCATGCGCCAGGGCCTCCTGCAGATAATTCACTTTGGTTTATTGCGCTATCTCTAATAGCACCCGAGATATCACCAGATATATATTGGATTTTCCCCTGACCCTTAGTGTCCGGCCCCATGAGACTGTGGTTTTCTCGGCCCCTGGTGGTCCGAGGTCGTTCCCGCAGCACAGATTCATGCGCCAGGGCCTCCTACTGACAATGCACGTTGGTTTATTGGGCTATCTGTAATAGCACCCGAGATATCACCAGATATATATTGGATTTTTCGCTGACCCTGAGTGTCCGGCCCCATGAGACGGTTGTTTTCTCGGCCCCTGGTGGTTCGAGGTCGTTCCCCCTGGCCAGATTCAAGCGCCAGGGCCTCCTACAGACAATGCACTTTGATTTATTGCGATATCTGTAATAGCACCCGAGATATCACCAGATATATATTGGATTTTCCCTTGTCCCTGAGTGTCCGGCCCCATGAGACGGTGGTTTTCTCGGCCCCTGGTGGTCCGAGGTCGTTCCCCCTGGCCAGATTCATGCGCCAGGTCCTCCTACAGACAATGCACTTTGATTTATTGCGCTATCTGTAAGAGCACCCGAGATGTCACCAGATATATATTGGATTTTCCCCTGTCCCTGAGTGTCCGGACCCATGAGACGGTTGTTTTCTCGGCCCCTGGTGGTTCGAGGTCGTTCCCCCTGGCCAGATTCAAGCGCCAGGGCCTCCTACAGACAATGCACTTTGATTTATTGCGCTATCTGTAATAGCACCCGAGATATCACCAGATATATATTGGATTTTCCCTTGTCCCTGAGTGTCCATCCCCATGAGACGGTGGTTTTCTCGGCCCCTGGTGGTCCGAGGTCGTTCCCAGTGCCCACATTCATGCGCCAGGGCCTCCTACAGACAATGCACTTTGATTTATTGCGCTATCTGTAATAGCACGCGAGATATCACCAGATATATATTTTATTTTTCCCTGACCCTGAGTGTCTGGCCCCATGAGACGGTGGTTTTCTCGGCCCCTGATGGTCCGAGGTCGTTCCCCCTGGCCAGATTCAAGCGCCAGGGCCTCCTACAGACAATGCACTTTGATTTATTGCGCTATCTGTAATAGCACCCGAGATATCACCAGATATATATTGGATTTTCCCTTGTCCCTGAGTGTCCGGCCCCATGAGACGGTGGTTTTCTCGGCCCCTGGTGGTCCGAGGTCGTTCCCCCTGGCCAGATTCATGCGCCAGGTCCTCCTACAGACAATGCACTTTGATTTATTGCGCTATCTGTAAGAGCACCCGAGATGTCACCAGATATATATTGGATTTTCCCTTGTCCCTGAGTGTCCGGCCCCGTGGGACGGTGGTTTTCTCGGCCCCTGGTGTACCGTGGTCGTTCCCGCTGCACAGATTCATGCGCCAGGGCCTCCTGCAAATAGTTCACTTTGGTTTATTGAGCTATCTCTAATAGCACCCGAGATATCACCAGATATATATTGGATTTTTCCCTGACCCTGAGTGTCCGGCCCCATGAGACTGTGGTTTTCTCGGCCCCTGGTGGTCCGAGGTCGTTCCCAGTGCCCACATTCATGCGCCAGGGCCTCCTACAGACAATGCACTTTGATTTATTGCGCTATCTGTAATAGCACCCGAGATATCACCAGATATATATTGGATTTTCCCTTGTCCCTGAGTGTCCGGCCCCATGAGACGGTGGTTTTCTCGGCCCCTGGTGGTCCGAGGTCGTTCCCCCTGGCCAGATTCATGCGCCAGGTCCTCCTACAGACAATGCACTTTGATTTATTGCGCTATCTGTAACAGCACCCGAGATGTCACCAGATATATATTGGATTATCCCTTGTCCCTGAGTGTCCGGCCCCGTGGGACGGTGGTTTTCTCGGCCCCTGGTGTTCCGTGGTCGTTCCCGCTGCACAGATTCATGCGCCAGGGCCTCCTGCAAATACTTCACTTTGGTTTATTGCGCTATCTCTAGTAGCACCCGAGATATCACCAGATATATATTGGATTTTTCCCTGACCCTGAGTGTCCGGCCCCATGAGACTGTGGTTTTCTCGGCCCCTGGTGGTCCGAGGTCGTTCCCAGTGCCCACATTCATGCGCCAGGCCCTCCTACAGACAATGCACTTTGATTTATTGCGCTATCTGTAATAGCACCCGAGATATCACCAGATATATATTTTATTTTTCCCTGACCCTGAGTGTCCGGCCCCATGAGACGGTGGTTTTCTCGTCCCCTGGTGGTCCGAGGTCGTCCACGCTGCACAGATGCATGCGCCAGGGCCTCCTGCAAATACTTCACTTTGGTTTATTGCGCTATCTCTAGTAGCACCCGAGATATCACCAGATATATATTGGATTTTTCCCTGTCCCTGAGTGTCCGGACCCATGAGACGGTTGTTTTCTCGGCCCCTGGTGGTTCGAGGTCGTTCCCCCTGGCCAGATTCAAGCGCCAGGGCCTCCTACAGACAATGGACTTTGATTTATTGCGCTATCTGTAATAGCACCCGAGATATCACCAGATATATATTGGATTTTCCCTTGTCCCTGAGTGTCCGGCCCCATGAGACGGTGGTTTTCTCGGCCCCTGGTGGTCCGAGGTCGTTCCCCCTGGCCAGATTCATGCGCCAGGTCCTCCTACAGACAATGCACTTTGATTTATTGCGCTATCTGTAATAGCACCCGAGATGTCACCAGATATATATTGGATTTTCCCTTGTCCCTGAGTGTCCGGCCCCGTGGGACGGTGGTTTTCTCGGCCCCTGGTGTACCGTGGTCGTTCCCGCTGCACAGATTCATGCGCCAGGGCCTCCTGCAAATAGTTCACATTGGTTTATTGCGCTATCTCTAATAGCACCGGAGATATCACCAGATATATATTGGATTTTTCCCTGACCCTGAGTGTCCGGCCCCATGAGACTGTGGTTTTCTCGGCCCCTGGTTGTCCGAGGTCGTTGCCAGTGCCCACATTCATGCGCCAGGGCCTCCTACAGACAATGCACTTTGATTTATTGCGCTATCTGTAATAGCACCCGAGATATCACCAGATATATATTGGATTTTCCCCTGACCCTGAGTTTCCGGCCCCATGAGACTGTGGTTTTCTCGGCCCCTGATGGTCCGAGGTCCTTCCCCCTGCCCAGATCTATGCGCCAGGGCCTCCTACAGACAATGCACTTTGATTTATTGCGCTATCTGTAATAGCAACCGAGATATCACCAGATATATATTGGATTTTCCCCTGTCCCTGAGTGTCCGGCCCCATGAGACGGTTGTTTTCTCGGCCCCTGGTGGTTCGAGGTCGTTCCCCCTGGCCAGATTCAAGCGCCAGGGCCTCCTACAGACAATGCACTTTGATTTATTGCGCTATCTGTAATAGCGACCGAGATATCACCAGATATATATTGGATTTTTCCCTGACACTGAGTGTCCGGCCCCATGAGACGGTGGTTTTCTCGGCCCCTGGTGGTCCGAGGTCGTTCCCAGTGCCCACATTCATGCGCCAGGGCCTCCTGCAGATAATTCACTTTGGTTTATTGCGCTATCTCTAATAGCACCAGAGATATCACCAGATATATATTGGATTTTCCCCTGACCCTGAGTGTCCGGCCCCATGAGACTGGGGTTTTCTCGGCCCCTGGTGGTCCGAGGTCGTTCCCAGTGCCCACATTCATGCGCCAGGGCCTCCTACAGACAATGCACTTTGATTTATTGCGCTATCTGTAATAGCACCCGAGATATCACCAGATATATATTGGATTTTCCCTTGTCCCTGAGTGTCCGGCCCCATGAGACGGTGGTTTTCTCGGCCCCTGGTGGTCCGAGGTCGTTCCCCCTGGCCAGATTCATGCGCCAGGTCCTCCTACAGACAATGCACTTTGATTTATTGCGCTATCTGTAACAGCACCCGAGATGTCACCAGATATATATTGGATTATCCCTTGTCCCTGAGTGTCCGGCCCCGTGGGACGGTGGTTTTCTCGGCCCCTGGTGTTCCGTGGTCGTTCCCGCTGCACAGATTCATGCGCCAGGGCCTCCTGCAAATACTTCACTTTGGTTTATTGCGCTATCTCTAGTAGCACCCGAGATATCACCAGATATATATTGGATTTTTCCCTGACCCTGAGTGTCCGGCCCCATGAGACTGTGGTTTTCTCGGCCCCTGGTGGTCCGAGGTCGTTCCCAGTGCCCACATTCATGCGCCAGGCCCTCCTACAGACAATGCACTTTGATTTATTGCGCTATCTGTAATAGCACCCGAGATATCACCAGATATATATTTTATTTTTCCCTGACCCTGAGTGTCCGGCCCCATGAGACGGTGGTTTTCTCGTCCCCTGGTGGTCCGAGGTCGTCCACGCTGCACAGATGCATGCGCCAGGGCCTCCTGCAAATACTTCACTTTGGTTTATTGCGCTATCTCTAGTAGCACCCGAGATATCACCAGATATATATTGGATTTTTCCCTGTCCCTGAGTGTCCGGACCCATGAGACGGTTGTTTTCTCGGCCCCTGGTGGTTCGAGGTCGTTCCCCCTGGCCAGATTCAAGCGCCAGGGCCTCCTACAGACAATGGACTTTGATTTATTGCGCTATCTGTAATAGCACCCGAGATATCACCAGATATATATTGGATTTTCCCTTGTCCCTGAGTGTCCGGCCCCATGAGACGGTGGTTTTCTCGGCCCCTGGTGGTCCGAGGTCGTTCCCCCTGGCCAGATTCATGCGCCAGGTCCTCCTACAGACAATGCACTTTGATTTATTGCGCTATCTGTAATAGCACCCGAGATGTCACCAGATATATATTGGATTTTCCCTTGTCCCTGAGTGTCCGGCCCCGTGGGACGGTGGTTTTCTCGGCCCCTGTTGTACCGTGGTCGTTCCCGCTGCACAGATTCATGCGCCAGGGCCTCCTGCAAATAGTTCACATTGGTTTATTGCGCTATCTCTAATAGCACCCGAGATATCACCAGATATATATTGGATTTTTCCCTGACCCTGAGTGTCCGGCACCATGAGACTGTGGTTTTCTCGGCCCCTGGTTGTCCGAGGTCGTTCCCAGTGCCCACATTCATGCGCCAGGGCCTCCTACAGACAATGCACTTTGATTTATTGCGCTATCTGTAATAGCACCCGAGATATCACCAGATATATATTGGATTTTCCCCTGACCCTGAGTTTCCGGCCCCATGAGACTGTGGTTTTCTCGGCCCCTGATGGTCCGAGGTCCTTCCCCCTGCCCAGATCTATGCGCCAGGGCCTCCTACAGACAATGCACTTTGATTTATTGCGCTATCTGTAATAGCAACCGAGATATCACCAGATATATATTGGATTTTCCCCTGTCCCTGAGTGTCCGGCCCCATGAGACGGTTGTTTTCTCGGCCCCTGGTGGTTCGAGGTCGTTCCCCCTGGCCATATTCAAGCGCCAGGGCCTCCTACAGACAATGCACTTTGATTTATTGCGCTATCTGTAATAGCAACCGAGATATCACCAGATATATATTGGATTTTTCCCTGACACTGAGTGTCCGGCCCCATGAGACGGTGGTTTTCTCGGCCCCTGGTGGTCCGAGGTCGTTCCCAGTGCCCACATTCATGCGCCAGGGCCTCCTACAGACAATGCACTTTGATTTATTGCGCTATCTGTAATAGCACCCGAGATGTCACCAGATATATATTGGATTTTCCCTTGTCCCTGAGTGTCCGGCCCCGTGGGACGGTGGTTTTCTCGGCCCCTGTTGTACCGTGGTCGTTCCCGCTGCACAGATTCATGCGCCAGGGCCTCCTGCAAATAGTTCACATTGGTTTATTGCGCTATCTCTAATAGCACCCGAGATATCACCAGATATATATTGGATTTTCCCCTGACCCTGAGTGTCCGGCCCCATGAGACTGGGGTTTTCTCGGCCCCTGGTGGTCCGAGGTCGTTCCCAGTGCCCACATTCATGCGCCAGGGCCTCCTACAGACAATGCACTTTGATTTATTGCGCTATCTGTAATAGCACCCGAGATATCACCAGATATATATTGGATTTTCCCTTGTCCCTGAGTGTCCGGCCCCATGAGACGGTGGTTTTCTCGGCCCCTGGTGGTCCGAGGTCGTTCCCCCTGGCCAGATTCATGCGCCAGGTCCTCCTACAGACAATGCACTTTGATTTATTGCGCTATCTGTAATAGCACCCGAGATGTCACCAGATATATATTGGATTTTCCCATGTCCCTGAGTTTCCGGCCCCGTGGGACGGTGGTTTTCTCGGCCCCTGGTGTTCCGTGGTCGTTCCCGCTGCACTGATTCATGCGCCAGGGCCTCCTGCAAATAGTTCACTTTGGTTTATTGCGCTATCTCTAATAGCACCCGAGATATCACCAGATATATATTGGATTTTTCCCTGACCCTGAGTGTCCGGCCCCATGAGACTGGGGTTTTCTCGGCCCCTGGTGGTCCGAGGTCGTTCCCAGTGCCCACATTCATGCGCCAGGGCCTCCTACAGACAATGCACTTTGATTTATTGCGCTATCTGTAATAGCACCCGAGATACCACCAGATATATATTGGATTTTCCCCTGACCCAGAGTGTCCGGCCCCATGAGACTGTGGTTTTCTCGGCCCCTGGTGGTGCGAGGTCGCTCCCGCTGCACAGATTCATGCGCCAGGGCCTCCTACAGACAATGCACTTTGATTTATTGCGCTATCTGTAATAGCACCCGAGATATCACCAGATATATATTGTATTTTCCCCTGACCCTGAGTGTCCGGCCCCATGAGACTGTGGTTTTCTCGGCCCCTGGTGGTCCGAGGTCGATCCCAGTGCCCATATTCATGCGACAGGGCCTCCTACAGACAATGCACTTTGATTTATTGCGCTATCTGTAATAGCACCCGAGATATCACCAGATATATATTGGATTTTTCCCTGACCCTGAGTGTCCGGCCCCATGAGACGGTGGTTTTCTCGGCCCCTGGTGGTGCGTGGTTGATCCCGCTGCACAGATTCATGCGCTACGTCCTCCTACAGACAATGCACTTTGATTTATTGCGCTATCTGTAATAGCACCCGAGATATCACCAGATATATATCGGATTTGTCCCCGACCCTGAGTGTTCGGCCCCGTGGGACGGTGGTTTTCTCGGCCCCTGGTGTTCCGTGGTCGTTCCCGCTGCACAGATTCATGCGCCAGGGCCTCCTGCAGATAATTCACTTTGGTTTATTGCGCTATCTCTAATAGCACCCGACATATCACAAGATATATATTGGATTTTTCCCTGACCCTGAGTGTCCGGCCCCATGAGACGGTGGTTTTCTCGGCCCCCTGGTGGTCCGAGGCCGTTCCCGCTGCCCAGATGCATGCGCCAGGGCCTCCTGCAGATATTTCACTTTGGTTTACTGCGCTATCTCTAATAGCACCCGAGATATCACCAGATATATATTGGATTTTCACCTGACCCTGAGTATCCGGCCCCATGAGACAGTGGTTTTCTCGGCCCCCTGGTGGTCCGAGGCCGTTCCCGATGCCCAGATGCATGCGCCAGGGCCTCCTGCAGATATATCACTTTGGTTTACTGCGCTATCTCTAATAGCACCCGATATATCACCAGATATATATTGGATTTTCACCTGAACCTGAGTATCCGGCCCCATGAGACAGTGGTTTTCTCGGCCCCTGGTGGTGCGTGGTCGTTCCCGCTGCACAGATTCATGCGCCAGGGCCTCCTGCAGATAATTCACTTTGGTTTATTGCGCTATCTCTAATAGCACCCGACATATCACAAGATATATATTGGATTTGTCCCTGACCCTGAGTGTCCGGCCCCGTGGGACGGTGGTTTTCTCGGCCCCTGGTGGTCCGAGGTCGTTCCCGCTGCACAGATTCATGCGCCAGGGCCTCCTGCAGACAATGCACTTTGGTTTATTGGGCTATCTGTAATAGCACCCGAGATATCACCAGATATATATTGGATTTTCACCTGACCCTGAGTATCCGGCCCCATGAGACTGTGGTTTTCTCGGCCCCTGGTGGTCCGAGGTCGCTCCCGCTGCTCATATTCATGCGCCAGGGCCACCTGCAGATAATTCACTTTGGTTTATTGCGCTATCTCTAATAGCACCCGAGATATCACCAGATATATATTGGATTTTCCTCTGACCCTGAGTGTCCGGCCCCATGAGACTGTGGTTTTCACGGCCCCTGGTGGTGCGAGGTCGCTCCCGCTGCACAGATTCATGCGCCAGGGCCTCCTGTAGATAATGCACTTTGGTTTATTGCGCTACCTCTAATAGCACCCGAGATATCACCAGATATATATTGGATTTTCCCCTGACCCTTAGTGTCCGGCCTCATGAGACTGTGATTTTCACGGCCCCTGGTGGTCCGAGGTCGTTCCCGCTGCTCAGATTCATGCGCCAGGGCCTCCTACTGACAATGCCCGTTGGTTTATTGGGCTATCTGTAATAGCACCCGAGATATCACCAGATATATATTGGATTTTACGCTGACCCTGAGTGTCCGGCCCCATGAGACTGTGGTTTTCTCGGCCCCTGGTGGTGCGAGGTCGATCGCGCTGCACAGATTCATGCGCCAGGGCCTCCTGCAGATAATTCACTTTGGTTTATTGCGCTATCTCTAATAGCACCCGACATATCACCAGATATATATTGGATTTTCTCCTGACCCTGAGTGTCCGGCCCCATGAGACTGTGGTTTTCACGGCCCCTGGTGGTCCGAGGTCGTTCCCAGTGCCCACATTCATGCGCCAGGGCCTCCTACAGACAATGCACTTTGATTTATTGCGCTATCTGTAATAGCACCCGAGATATCACAAGATATATATTGGATTTTCCCCTGACCCTGAGTGTCCGGCCCCATGAGACTGTATTTTTCTCGGCCCCTGGTGGTCCGAGGTCGCTCCCGCTGCACAGATTCATGCGCCAGGGCCTCCTGCAGATAATTCACTTTGGATTATTGCGCTATCTCTAATAGCACCCGAGATATCGCCAGATATATATTGGATTTTCCCCTGACCCTGAGTGTCCGGCCCCATGAGACTGTGGTTTTCTCGGCCCCTGGTGGTCCGAGGTCGTTCCCCCTGCCCAGATCTATGGGCCAGGGCCTCCTACAGACAATGCACTTTGATTTATTGCGCTATCTGTAATAGCACCCGAGATATCACCAGATATATATTGGATTTTCCCCTGACCCTGAGTGTCCGGCCCCATGAGACTGTGGTTTTCTCGGCCCCTGGTGGTCCTAGTTCGCTCCCGCTGCTCAGATTCATGCGCCAGGGCCTCGTGCAGATAATTCACTTTGGTTTATTGCGCCACCTCTAATAGCACCCGAGATATCACCAGATAGATATTGGATTTTCCCCTGACCCTGAGTGTCCGGCCGCATGAGACGGTTGTTTGCTCGGCCCCTGGTGGTCCGAGGTCGTTCCCCCTGGCCAGATTCATGCGCCAGGGCCTCCTACAGACAATGCACTTTGATTTATTGCGCTATCTGTAATACCAACCGAGATATCACCAGATATATATTGGATTTTTCCCTGACACTGAGTGTCCGGCCCCATGAGACGGTGGTTTTCTCGGCCCCTGGTGGTCAGAGGTCGTTCCTGCTGCAAAGATTCATGCGCCAGGGCCTCGTACAGACAATGCACTTTGATTTATTGCGCTATCTCTAATAGCACCCGAGATATCACCAGATATATATTGGATTTTCCCCTGACCCTGAGTGTCCGGCCCCATGAGACGGTGGTTTTCTCGGCCCCTGGTGGTCCGAGGTCGTTCCCGCTGCACAGATTCATGCGCCAGGGCCTCTTACAGACAATGCACTTTGATTTATTGCGCTATCTGTAATAGCACCCGAGATATCACCAGATATATACTGGATTTTTCCCTGCCCCTGAGTGTCCGGCCCCATGAGACGGTGGTTGTCTCGGCCCCTGGCGGTCCGAGGTCGTTCCCGCTGCACAGATTCATGCGCCAGGGCCTCCTACAGACAATGCACTTTGATTTATTGCGCTATCTGTAATAGCACCCGAGATATCACCAGATATATATTGGATTTTCCCCTGACCCTGAGTGTCCGGCCCCATGAGACTGTGGTTTTCTCGGCCCCTGGTGGTGCGAGGTCGCTCCCGCTGCACAGATTCATGCGCCAGGGCCTCCTACAGACAATGCACTTTGATTTATTGCGCTATCTGTTATAGCAACCGAGATATCACCAGATATATATTGGATTTTCCCCTGTCCCTGAGTGTCCGGCCCCATGAGACGGTGGTTTTCTCGGCCCCTGATGGTCCGAGGTCGTTCCCCCTGCCCAGATCTATGCGCCAGGGCCTCCTACAGACAATGTACTTTGATTTATTGCGCTATCTGTTATAGCACCCGAGATATCACCAGATATATATTGGATTTTTCCCTGACACTGAGTGTCCGGCCCCATGAGACTGTGGTTTTCTCGGCCCCTGGTGGTGCGGGGTCGATCCCGCTGCACAGATTCATGCGCCAGTGCCTCCTACAGACAATGCACTTTGATTTATTGCGCTATCTGTAATAGCAACCGAGATATCACCAGATATATATTGGATTTTTCTCTGACCCTGAGTGTCCGGCCCCATGAGACGGTGGTTTTCTCGGCCCCTGGTGGTCCGAGGTCGTTCCCCCTGCCCAGATCTATGCGCCAGGGCCTCCTACAGACAATGCACTTTGATTTATTGCGCTATCTGTAATGGCACCCGAGATATCACCAGATATATATTGGATTTTCCCCTGACCCTGAGTGTCCGGCCCCATGAGACTGTGGTTTTCTCGGCCCCTGGTGGTCCGAGGTCGCTCCCGCTGCTCAGATTCATGCGCCAGGGACTCGTGCAGATAATTCACATTGGTTTATTGCGCTACCTCTAATAGCACCCGAGATATCACCAGATAGATATTGGATTTTCCCCTGACCCTGAGTGTCCGGCCCCATGAGACTGTGGTTTTCTCGGCCCCTGGTGGTCCTAGTTCGCTCCCGCTGCTCAGATTCATGCGCCAGGGCCTCGTGCAGATAATTCACTTTGATTTATTGCGCCACCTCTAATAGCACCCGAGATATCACCAGATATATATTGGATTTTCCCCTGACCCTGAGTGTCCGGCCCCATGAGACGGTGGTTTTCTCGGCCCCTGGTGGTCCGAGGTCGTTCCCGCTGCACAGATTCATGCGCCAGGGCCTCCTACAGACAATGCACTTTGATTTATTGCGCTATCTGTAATAGCACCCGAGATATCACCAGATATATACTGGATTTTTCCCTGCCCCTGAGTGTCCGGCCCCATGAGACGGTGGTTGTCTCGGCCCCTGGCGGTCCGAGGTCGTTCCCGCTGCACAGATTCATGCGCCAGGGCCTCCTACAGACAATGCACTTTGATTTATTGCGCTATCTGTAATAGCACCCAGGATATCACCAGATATATACTGGATTTTTCCCTGCCCCTGAGTGTCCGGCCCCATGAGACGGTGGTTGTCTCGGCCCCTGGCGGTCCGAGGTCGTTCCCGCTGCACAGACTCATGCGCCAGGGCCTCCTGCAGATACTTCACTTTGGTTTATTGAGCTATCACTAATAGCACCCGAGATATCACCAGATATATATTGGATTTTCCCCTGACCCTGAGTGTCCGGCCCCATGAGACGGTGGTTTTCTCGGCCCCTGGTGGTCCGAGGTCGTTCCCGCTGCACAGATTCATGCGCCAGGGCCTCGTACAGACAATGCACTTTGATTTATTGCGCTATCTGTAATAGCACCCGAGATATCACCAGATATATATTGGATTTTCACCTGACCCTGAGTATCCGGCCCCATGAGACTGTGGTTTTCTCGGCCCCTGGTGGTCCGAGGTCGCTCCCGCTGCTCATATTCATGCGCCAGGGCCACCTGCAGATAATTCACTTTGGTTTATTGCGCTATCTCTAATAGCACCCGAGATATCACCAGATATATATTGGATTTTCCCCTGACCCTGAGTGTCCGGCCCCATGAGACTGTGGTTTTCACGGCCCCTGGTGGTGCGAGGTCGCTCCCGCTGCACAGATTCATGCGCCAGGGCCTCCTGTAGATAATGCACTTTGGTTTATTGCGCTACCTCTAATAGCACCCGAGATATCACCAGATATATATTGGATTTTCCCCTGACCCTTAGTGTCCGGCCTCATGAGACTGTGGTTTTCACGGCCCCTGGTGGTCCGAGGTCGTTCCCGCTGCTCAGATTCATGCGCCAGGGCCTCCTACTGACAATGCCCGTTGGTTTATTGGGCTATCTGTAATAGCACCCGAGATATCACCAGATATATATTGGATTTTACGCTGACCCTGAGTGTCCGGCCCCATGAGACTGTGGTTTTCTCGGCCCCTGGTGGTGCGAGGTCGATCGCGCTGCACAGATTCATGCGCCAGGGCCTCCTGCAGATAATTCACTTTGGTTTATTGCGCTATCTCTAATAGCACCCGACATATCACCAGATATATATTGGATTTTCTCCTGACCCTGAGTGTCCGGCCCCATGAGACTGTGGTTTTCACGGCCCTTGGTGGTCCGAGGTCGTTCCCAGTGCCCACATTCATGCGCCAGGGCCTCCTACAGACAGTGCACTTTGATTTATTGCGCTATCTGTAATAGCACCCGAGATATCACAAGATATATATTGGATTTTCCCCTGACCCTGAGTGTCCGGCCCCATGAGACTGTATTTTTCTCGGCCCCTGGTGGTCCGAGGTCGCTCCCGCTGCACAGATTCATGCGCCAGGGCCTCCTGCAGATAATTCACTTTGGATTATTGCGCTATCTCTAATAGCACCCGAGATATCGCCAGATATATATTGGATTTTCCCCTGACCCTGAGTGTCCGGCCCCATGAGACTGTGGTTCTCTCGGCCCCTGGTGGTCCGAGGTCGTTCCCCCTGCCCAGATCTATGGGCCAGGGCCTCCTACAGACAATGCACTTTGATTTATTGCGCTATCTGTAATAGCACCCGAGATATCACCAGATATATATTGGATTTTCCCCTGACCCTGAGTGTCCGGCCCCATGAGACTGTGGTTTTCTCGGCCCCCGGTGGTCCTAGTTCGCTCCCGCTGCTCAGATTCATGCGCCAGGGCCTCGTGCAGATAATTCACTTTGGTTTATTGCGCCACCTCTAATAGCACCCGAGATATCACCAGATAGATATTGGATTTTCCCCTGACCCTGAGTGTCCGGCCGCATGAGACGGTTGTTTTCTCGGCCCCTGGTGGTCCGAGGTCGTTCCCCCTGGCCAGATTCATGCGCCAGGGCCTCCTACAGACAATGCACTTTGATTTATTGCGCTATCTGTAATACCAACCGAGATATCACCAGATATATATTGGATTTTCCCTGACCCTGAGTGTCCGGCCCCATGAGACTGTGGTTTTCTAGGCCCCTGGTGGTCCGAGGTCGTTCCCGCTGCACAGATTCATGCGCCAGGGCCCCCTGCAGATAATTCAGTTTGGTTTATTGCGCTATCTGTAATAGCACCCGAGATATCACCAGATATATGCTGGATTTTTACATGAGCATGGGTGACGGATTCCGAATATCTGTAATTTTCTCGGCCCCTGGTGGTCCGAAGTAGTTCCTGCTGCACAGATTCATTCGCCAGTGCCTCCTAGAGACAATGCACTTTGATTTATTGCGCTATCTCTAATAGCCCCCGAGATATCATCAGATACATCCTGGGTTTTTACATGAGCATGGGTGACTGATTCCGAATATCTGTAATTTTCTCGCACCCTGGTGGTCCGAGGTCGTTCCCGCGGCACAGATTCCTGCGCCAGGGCCTCCTACAGACAATGCACTTTGGTTTATTGCGCTACCTCTAATAGCACCCGAGATATCACCAGATATATATTGGATTTTCCCCTGACCCTGAGTGTCCGGCCCCATGAGACGGTGGTTTTCTCGGCCCCTGGTGGTCCGAGGTCGTTCCCGCTGCACAGATTCATGCGCCAGGGCCTCCTACAGACAATGCACTTTGATTTATTGCGCTATCTGTAATAGCACCCGAGATATCACCAGATATATACTGGATTTTTCCCTGCCCCTGAGTGTCCGGCCCCATGAGACGGTGGTTTTCTCGGCCCCTGATGGTCCGAGGTCGTTCCCCCTGCCCAGATCTATGCGCCAGGGCCTCCTACAGACAATGTACTTTGATTTATTGCGCTATCTGTTATAGCACCCGAGATATCACCAGATATATATTGGATTTTTCCCTGACACTGAGTGTCCGGCCCCATGAGACTGTGGTTTTCTCGGCCCCTGGTGGTGCGGGGTCGATCCCGCTGCACAGATTCATGCGCCAGTGCCTCCTACAGACAATGCACTTTGATTTATTGCGCTATCTGTAATAGCAACCGAGATATCACCAGATATATATTGGATTTTTCCCTGACCCTGAGTGTCCGGCCCCATGAGACGGTGGTTTTCTCGGCCCCTGGTGGACCGAGGTCGTTCCCCCTGCCCAGATCTATGCGCCAGGGCCTCCTACAGACAATGCACTTTGATTTATTGCGCTATCTGTAATGGCACCCGAGATATCACCAGATATATATTGGATTTTCCCCTGACCCTGAGTGTCCGGCCCCATGAGACTGTGGTTTTCTCGGCCCCTGGTGGTCCGAGGTCGCTCCCGCTGCTCAGATTCATGCGCCAGGGACTCGTGCAGATAATTCACATTGGTTTATTGCGCTACCTCTAATAGCACCCGAGATATCACCAGATAGATATTGGATTTTCCCCTGACCCTGAGTGTCCGGCCCCATGAGACTGTGGTTTTCTCGGCCCCTGGTGGTCCTAGTTCGCTCCCGCTGCTCAGATTCATGCGCCAGGGCCTCGTGCAGATAATTCACTTTGGTTTATTGCGCCACCTCTAATAGCACCCGAGATATCACCAGATAGATATTGGATTTTCCCCTGACCCTGAGTGTCCGGCCGCATGAGACGGTTGTTTTCTCGGCCCCTGGTGGTCCGAGGTCGTTCCCCCTGGCCAGATTCATGCGCCAGGGCCTCCTACAGACAATGCACTTTGATTTATTGCGATATCTGTAATAGCAGCCGAGATATCACCAGATATATATTGGATTTTTCCTTGACCCTGAGTGTCCGGCGCCATGTGTCTGTGGCTTTCTCGGCCCCTGGTGTTCCGAGGTCGTTCCCGCTGCACAGATTCATGCGACAGGGCCTCCTGCAGATAATTCACTTTGGTTTATTGCGCTATATCTAAGAGCACCCGAGATATCACCAGATATATATTGGATTTTTCCCAGAACCTGAGTGTCCGGCCCAATGTGTCGGTGGTTTTCTCGGCCCCTGGTGGTCCGAGGTCGATCCCGCTGAACAGATTCATGCGCCGGGGCCTCCTACAGACAATGCACTTTGATTTATTGCGCTATCTGTAATAGCACCCGAGATATCATCAGATAAATCCTGGGTTTTTACATGACCTTGGGAGTGCGGCCCCATGTGTCGGTGGTTTTCTCGGCCCCTGGTGGTCCGAGGTCGTTCCCGCGGCACAGATTCATGCGCCAGGGCCTCCTACAGACAATGCACTTCGGTTTATTGCGCTACCTCTAATAGCACCCGAGATACCACCAGATATATATTGGATTTTTCCCTGACCCTGAGTGTCCGGCCCCATGAGACGGTGGTTTTCTCGGCCCGTGGTGGTCCGAGGTCGTTCCCACTGCACAGATTCATGCGCCAGGGCCTCCTGCAGATAATTCACTTTGGTTTATTGCGCTATCTCTAATAGCACCCGAGATATCACCAGATATATATTGGATTTTCCCCTGACCCTGAGTGTCCGGCCCCATGAGACGGTGGTTTTATCGGCCCGTGGTGGTCCGAGGTCGTTCCCGCTGCACAGATTCATGCGCCAGGGCCTCCTGCAGATAATTCACTTTCGTTTATTGCGCTATCTCCAATAGCACCCGAGATATCACCAGATATATATTGGATTTTCCCCAGACCCTGAGTGTCCGGCCCCATGAGACTGTGGTTTTCTCGGCCCCTGGTGGTCCGAGGTCGCTCCCGCTGCACAGATTCATGCGCCAGGGCCTCCTGTAGATAATGCACTTTGGTTTATTGCGCTACCTCTAATAGCACCCGAGATATCACCAGATATATATTGGATTTTCCCCTGACCCTTAGTGTCCGGCCTCATGAGACTGTGGTTTTCACGGCCCCTGGTGGTCCGAGGTCGTTCCCGCTGCTCAGATTCATGCGCCAGGGCCTCCTACTGACAATGCCCGTTGGTTTATTGGGCTATCTGTAATAGCACCCGAGATATCACCAGATATATATTGGATTTTACGCTGACCCTGAGTGTCCGGCCCCATGAGACTGTGGTTTTCTCGGCCCCTGGTGGTGCGAGGTCGATCGCGCTGCACAGATTCATGCGCCAGGGCCTCCTGCAGATAATTCACTTTGGTTTATTGCGCTATCTCTAATAGCACCCGACATATCACCAGATATATATTGGATTTTCTCCTGACCCTGAGTGTCCGGCCCCATGAGACTGTGGTTTTCACGGCCCTTGGTGGTCCGAGGTCGTTCCCAGTGCCCACATTCATGCGCCAGGGCCTCCTACAGACAGTGCACTTTGATTTATTGCGCTATCTGTAATAGCACCCGAGATATCACAAGATATATATTGGATTTTCCCCTGACCCTGAGTGTCCGGCCCCATGAGACTGTATTTTTCTCGGCCCCTGGTGGTCCGAGGTCGCTCCCGCTGCACAGATTCATGCGCCAGGGCCTCCTGCAGATAATTCACTTTGGATTATTGCGCTATCTCTAATAGCACCCGAGATATCGCCAGATATATATTGGATTTTCCCCTGACCCTGAGTGTCCGGCCCCATGAGACTGTGGTTTTCTCGGCCCCTGGTGGTCCGAGGTCGTTCCCCCTGCCCAGATCTATGGGCCAGGGCCTCCTACAGACAATGCACTTTGATTTATTGCGCTATCTGTAATAGCACCCGAGATATCACCAGATATATATTGGATTTTCCCCTGACCCTGAGTGTCCGGCCCCATGAGACTGTGGTCTTCTCGGCCCCTGGTGGTCCTAGTTCGCTCCCGCTGCTCAGATTCATGCGCCAGGGCCTCGTGCAGATAATTCACTTTGGTTTATTGCGCCACCTCTAATAGCACCCGAGATATCACCAGATAGATATTGGATTTTCCCCTGACCCTGAGTGTCCGGCCGCATGAGACGGTTGTTTTCTCGGCCCCTGGTGGTCCGAGGTCGTTCCCCCTGGCCAGATTCATGCGCCAGGGCCTCCTACAGACAATGCACTTTGATTTATTGCGCTATCTGTAATACCAACCGAGATATCACCAGATATATATTGGATTTTCCCTGACCCTGAGTGTCCGGCCCCATGAGACTGTGGTTTTCTAGGCCCCTGGTGGTCCGAGGTCGTTCCCGCTGCACAGATTCATGCGCCAGGGCCCCCTGCAGATAATTCAGTTTGGTTTATTGCGCTATCTGTAATAGCACCCGAGATATCACCAGATATATGCTGGATTTTTACATGAGCATGGGTGACGGATTCCGAATATCTGTAATTTTCTCGGCCCCTGGTGGTCCGAAGTAGTTCCTGCTGCACAGATTCATTCGCCAGTGCCTCCTAGAGACAATGCACTTTGATTTATTGCGCTATCTCTAATAGCCCCCGAGATATCATCAGATACATCCTGGGTTTTTACATGAGCATGGGTGACTGATTCCGAATATCTGTAATTTTCTCGGACCCTGGTGGTCCGAGGTCGTTCCCGCGGCACAGATTCCTGCGCCAGGGCCTCCTACAGACAATGCACTTTGGTTTATTGCGCTACCTCTAATAGCACCCGAGATATCACCAGATATATATTGGATTTTCCCCTGACCCTGAGTGTCCGGCCCCATGAGACGGTGGTTTTCTCGGCCCCTGGTGGTCCGAGGTCGTTCCCGCTGCACAGATTCATGCGCCAGGGCCTCCTACAGACAATGCACTTTGATTTATTGCGCTATCTGTAATAGCACCCGGGATATCACCAGATATATATTGGATTTTCCCCTGTCCCTGAGTGTCCGGCCCCATGAGACGGTGGTTTTCTCGGCCCCTGATGGTCCGAGGTCGTTCCCCCTGCCCAGATCTATGCGCCAGGGCCTCCTACAGACAATGTACTTTGATTTATTGCGCTATCTGTTATAGCACCCGAGATATCACCAGATATATATTGGATTTTTCCCTGACACTGAGTGTCCGGCCCCATGAGACTGTGGTTTTCTCGGCCCCTGGTGGTGCGGGGTCGATCCCGCTGCACAGATTCATGCGCCAGTGCCTCCTACAGACAATGCACTTTGATTTATTGCGCTATCTGTAATAGCAACCGAGATATCACCAGATATATATTGGATTTTTCCCTGACCCTGAGTGTCCGGCCCCATGAGACGGTGGTTTTCTCGGCCCCTGGTGGACCGAGGTCGTTCCCCCTGCCCAGATCTATGCGCCAGGGCCTCCTACAGACAATGCACTTTGATTTATTGCGCTATCTGTAATGGCACCCGAGATATCACCAGATATATATTGGATTTTCCCCTGACCCTGAGTGTCCGGCCCCATGAGACTGTGGTTTTCTCGGCCCCTGGTGGTCCGAGGTCGCTCCCGCTGCTCAGATTCATGCGCCAGGGACTCGTGCAGATAATTCACATTGGTTTATTGCGCTACCTCTAATAGCACCCGAGATATCACCAGATAGATATTGGATTTTCCCCTGACCCTGAGTGTCCGGCCCCATGAGACTGTGGTTTTCTCGGCCCCTGGTGGTCCTAGTTCGCTCCCGCTGCTCAGATTCATGCGCCAGGGCCTCGTGCAGATAATTCACTTTGGTTTATTGCGCCACCTCTAATAGCACCCGAGATATCACCAGATAGATATTGGATTTTCCCCTGACCCTGAGTGTCCGGCCGCATGAGACGGTTGTTTTCTCGGCCCCTGGTGGTCCGAGGTCGTTCCCCCTGGCCAGATTCATGCGCCAGGGCCTCCTACAGACAATGCACTTTGATTTATTGCGATATCTGTAATAGCAGCCGAGATATCACCAGATATATATTGGATTTTTCCTTGACCCTGAGTGTCCGGCGCCATGTGTCTGTGGCTTTCTCGGCCCCTGGTGTTCCGAGGTCGTTCCCGCTGCACAGATTCATGCGACAGGGCCTCCTGCAGATAATTCACTTTGGTTTATTGCGCTATATCTAAGAGCACCCGAGATATCACCAGATATATATTGGATTTTTCCCAGAACCTGAGTGTCCGGCCCAATGTGTCGGTGGTTTTCTCGGCCCCTGGTGGTCCGAGGTCGATCCCGCTGAACAGATTCATGCGCCGGGGCCTCCTACAGACAATGCACTTTGATTTATTGCGCTATCTGTAATAGCACCCGAGATATCATCAGATAAATCCTGGGTTTTTACATGACCTTGGGAGTGCGGCCCCATGTGTCGGTGGTTTTCTCGGCCCCTGGTGGTCCGAGGTCGTTCCCGCGGCACAGATTCATGCGCCAGGGCCTCCTACAGACAATGCACTTCGGTTTATTGCGCTACCTCTAATAGCACCCGAGATACCACCAGATATATATTGGATTTTTCCCTGACCCTGAGTGTCCGGCCCCATGAGACGGTGGTTTTCTCGGCCCGTGGTGGTCCGAGGTCGTTCCCACTGCACAGATTCATGCGCCAGGGCCTCCTGCAGATAATTCACTTTGGTTTATTGCGCTATCTCTAATAGCACCCGAGATATCATCAGATTCATCCTGGGTTTTTACATGACCTTGGGAGTGCGGCCCCATGTGTCGGTGGTTTTCTCGGCCCCTGGTGGTCCGAGGTCGTTCCCGCTGCACAGATTCTTGCGCCAGGGCCTCCTGTAGATAATTCACTTTGGTTTATTGCGCTATCTGTAATAGCACCCGAGATATCACCAGATATATATTGGATTTTTCCGTGACCCTTAGTGTCCGGCCCCATGAGACTGTGGTTTTCTCGACGCCTGGTGGTCCGAGGTCGTTCCCGCTGGCCAGATTCATGCGCCTGGGCCTCCTACTGACAATGCACGTTGATTTATTGCGCTATCTCTAATAGCACCCGAGATATCGCCAGATATATATTGGATTTTCCCCTGAGCCTGAGTGTCCGGCCCCGTTAGACGGTGGTTTTCTCGGCCCCTGGTGGTCCGAGGTCGTTCCCGCTGCCCAGATTCATGCGCCAGGGCCTCCTACAGACAGTGCACTTTGATTTATTGCGCTATCTGTAATAGCACCCGAGAAAGCTCCATATATATGCTGGATTTTTACATGACTTTGGGTGGCGGATACCGAAAATCTGTAATTTTCTCGGCCCCTGGTGGTCCGATGTCGTTAACGCTGGCCAGATTCATGCGCCAGGGCCTCCTACAGACAATGCACTTTGGTTTATAGCGCTATCTCTAATAGCACCCGAGATATCACCAGATATATAATGGATTTTCCCCTGACACTGAGTGTCCGGCCCCATGAGACTGTGGTTTTCTAGGCCCCTGGTGGTCCGAGGTCGTTCCCGCTGCACAGATTCATGCGCCAGTGCCTCCTACAGACAATGTACTTTGATTTACTGCGCTATCTGTAATAGTATCCGAGATATCACCAGATATATATTGGATTTTTCACTGTCCCTGAGTGACCGGCCCCATGAGACGGTGGTTTTCTCGGCCCCTGGTGGTCCGAGGTCGTTCCCGCTGCACAGATTCATGCGCCAGGGCCTCCTACGGACAATGCACTTTGATTTATTGCGCTATCTGTAATAGCACCCGAGATATCACCAGATATATATTGGATTTTCCCCTGACCCTGAGTGTCCGGCCCCATGAGACTGTGGTTTCCTCGGCCCCTGGTGGTCCGAAGTCGTTCCCGCTGGCCAGATTCATGCGCCAGGGCCTCCTACAGACAATGCACTTTGATTTATTGCGCTATCTGTAATAGCACCCGAGATATCACCAGATATATATTGGATTTTTCCGTGACCCTTAGTGTCCGGCCCCATGTGACGGTGGTTTTCTCGGCCCCTGGTGGTCCGAGGTCGTTCCCGCTGCTCAGATTCATGCGCCAGGGCCCCCTGCAGATAATTCAGTTTGGTTTATTGCGCTATCTCCAATAGCACCCGAGATATCACCAGATATATATTGGATTTTTCCCAGACCCTGAGTGTCCGGCCCCATGAGACTGTGGCTTTCTCGGCCCCTGGTGGTCCGAAGTCGTTCCCGCTGGCCAGATTCATGCGCCAGGGCCTCCTACAGACAATGCACTTTGATTTATTGCGCTATCTGTAATAGCACCCGAGATATCACCAGATATATATTGGATTTTTCCGTGACCCTTAGTGTCCGGCCCCATGTGACGGTGGTTTTCTCGGCCCGTGGTGGTCCGAGGTCGTTCCCGCTGCACAGATTCATGCGCCAGGGCCTCCTGCAGATAATTCACTTTGGTTTATTGCGCTATCTCTAATAGCACCCGAGATATCACCAGATATATATTGGATTTTTCACTGTCCCTGATTGTCCGGCCCCATGAGACGGTGGTTTTCTCGGCCCATGGTGGTCCGAGGTCGTTCCCGCTGCACAGATTCATGCGCCAGGGCCTCCTACGGACAATGCACTTTGATTTATTGCGCTATCTGTAATAGCACCCGAGCTATCACCAGATATATATTGGATTTTTCCGTGACCCTTAGTGTCCGGCCCAATGAGACGCTGGTTTTCTCGGCCCCTGGTGGTCCGAGGTCGTTCCCGCTGCCCAGATTCATGCGCCAGGGCCTCCTACAGACAATGCACTTTGATTTATTGCGCTATCTCTAATAGCACCCGGGATATCGCCAGATAAATATTGGATTTTCCCCTGAGCCTGAGTGTCCGGCCCCGTTAGACGGTGGTTTTCTCGGCCCCTGGTGGTCCGAGGACGTTCCCGCTGCCCAGATTCATGCGCCAGGGCCTCCTACAGACAGTGCACTTTGATTTATTGCGCTATCTGTAATAGCACCCGAGAAAGCTCCATATATATGCTGGATTTTTACATGACTTTGGGTGGCGGATACCGAAAATCTGTAATTTTCTCGGCCCCTGGTGGTCCGATGTCGTTCCCGCTGGCCAGATTCATGCGCCAGGGCCTCCTACGGACAATGCACTTTGATTTATTGCGCTATCTGTAATAGCACCCGAGATATCACCAGATATATATTGGATTTTACCCTGACCCTGAGTGTCCGGCCCCATGAGACTGCGGTTTTCTCGGCCCCTGGTTGTCCGAGGTCGTTCCCGCTGCCCAGATTCATGCGCCAGGGCCTCCTGCAGATAATTCACTTTGGTTTATTGCGCTATCACTAATAGCACCCGAGATATCACCAGATATATATTGCATTTTTCACTGTCCCTGATTGTCCGGCCCCATGAGACGGTGGTTTTCTCGGCCCATGGTGGTCCGAGGTCGTTC
The DNA here is from genome assembly GCF_051020985.1 of Nomia melanderi. NCBI lineage: Eukaryota > Metazoa > Arthropoda > Insecta > Hymenoptera > Halictidae > Nomia > Nomia melanderi. Next base: position 6,214,921 of record NW_027475130.1, read on the forward strand.
CCGCTGCACAGATTCATGCGCCAGGGCCTCCTACGGACAATGCACTTTGATTTATTGCGCTATCTGTAATAGCACCCAAGATATCACCAGATATATATTGGATTTTCCCCTGACCCTAAGTGTCCGGCCCCATGAGACGGTGGTTTCTTCGTCCCCTGGTGGTCCGAGGTCGTTGCCGCTGCACAGATTCATGCGCCAGGGCCTCCCGCAGACAAAGTACTTTGATTTATTGCGCTATCTCTAATAGCACCCGAGATATCACCAGATATATATTGGATTTTCCCCTGACCCTGAGTGTCCGGCCCCATGAGATGGTGGTTTTCTCGGCCGCTGGTGGCCCGAAGTCGTTCCCGCTGCACAGATTCATGCGCCAGGGCCTCCTACAGACAGTGCACTTTGATTTATTGCGCTATCTCTAATAGCACCCGAGAAAGCTCCATATATATGCTGGATTTTTACTTGACTTTGGGTGGCGGATACCGAAAATCTGTAATTTTCTCGGCCACTGGTTGTCCGATGTCGTTCCGACTGGCCAGATTCATGCGCCAGGGCCTCCTACAGACAATGCACTTTGGTTTATTGCGCTATCTCTAATAGCACCCGAGATATCACCAGATATATATTGGATTTTTCCCTGACCCTGAGTGTCCGGCCCCATGAGACTGTGGTTTTCTCGGCCCCTGGTGGTCCGAGGTCGTTCCCGTTGCACAGATTCATTCGCCAGGGCATCCTGCAGATAATTCACTTTGATTTATTGCGCTATCTGTAATAGCACCCGAGATATCACCAGATATATATTGGATTTTTCACTGACCCTGAGTGCCCGGCCCCATGAGACGGTGGTTTTCTCGGCCCTTGGTGTTCCGAGGTCGTTCCCGCTGCACAGATTCATGCGCCAGGGTCTCCTACAGACAATGCACTTTGATTTATTGCGCTATCTGTAATAGCACCCGAGATATCACCAGATATATATTGGATATTTCCCTCACCCTGAGTGTCCAGTCCCATGAGACGGTGGTTTTCTCGGACCCTGGTCTTCCGAGGTCGTTCCCGCTGCACAGATTCATGCGCCAGGGCCTTCCGCAGACAAAGTACTTTGATTTATTGCGCTATCTGTAATAGCACCCGAGATATCACCAGATATATGCTGGATTTATACATGAGCATGGGTGTCGGATTCCGAATATCTGTAATTTTCTCGGCCCCTGGTGGTCCGAAGTAGTTCCTGCTGCACAGATTCATTCGCCAGTGCCTCCTACAGACAATGCAATTTGATTTATTGCGCTATCTCTAATAGCACCCGAGATATCATCAGATACATCCTGGGTTTTTACATGACCTTGGGAGTGCGGCCCCATGTGTCGGTGGTTTTCTCGGCCCCTGGTGGTCCGAGGTCGTTCCCGCTGCACAGATTCATGCGCCAGGGCCTCCTACAGACAATGCACTTTGGTTTATTGCGCTACCTCTAATAGCACCCGAGATACCACCAGATATATATTGGATTTTCCCCTGACCCTGAGTGTCCGGCCCCATGAGATGGTGGTTTTCTCGGCCGCTGGTGGTCCGAAGTCGTTCCCGCTGCACAGATTCATGCGCCAGGGCCTCCTACAGACAGTGCACTTTGATTTATTGCGCTATCTCTAATAGCACCCGAGAAAGCTCCATATATATGCTGGATTTTTACTTGACTTTGGGTGGCGGATACCGAAAATCTGTAATTTTCTCGGCCACTGGTTGTCCGATGTCGTTCCGACTGGCCAGATTCATGCGCCAGGGCCTCCTACAGACAATGCACTTTGGTTTATTGCGCTATCTCTAATAGCACCCGAGATATCACCAGATATATATTGGATTTTTCCCTGACCCTGAGTGTCCGGCCCCATGAGACTGTGGTTTTCTCGGCCCCTGGTGGTCCGAGGTCGTTCCCGTTGCACAGATTCATTCGCCAGGGCATCCTGCAGATAATTCACTTTGATTTATTGCGCTATCTGTAATAGCACCCGAGATATCACCAGATATATATTGGATTTTTCACTGACCCTGAGTGCCCGGCCCCATGAGACGGTGGTTTTCTCGGCCCTTGGTGTTCCGAGGTCGTTCCCGCTGCACAGATTCATGCGCCAGGGTCTCCTACAGACAATGCACTTTGATTTATTGCGCTATCTGTAATAGCACCCGAGATATCACCAGATATATGCTGGATTTATACATGAGCATGGGTGTCGGATTCCGAATATCTGTAATTTTCTCGGCCCCTGGTGGTCCGAAGTAGTTCCTGCTGCACAGATTCATTCGCCAGTGCCTCCTACAGACAATGCAATTTGATTTATTGCGCTATCTCTAATAGCACCCGAGATATCATCAGATACATCCTGGGTTTTTACATGACCTTGGGAGTGCGGCCCCATGTGTCGGTGGTTTTCTCGGCCCCTGGTGGTCCGAGGTCGTTCCCGCTGCACAGATTCATGCGCCAGGGCCTCCTACAGACAATGCACTTTGGTTTATTGCGCTACCTCTAATAGCACCCGAGATACCACCAGATATATATTGGATTTTTCCCTGACCCTGAGTGTCCGGCCCCATGAGACGGTGGTTTCTTCGTCCCCTGGTGGTCCGAGGTCGTTGCCGCTGCACAGATTCATGCGCCAGGGCCTCCCGCAGACAAAGTACTTTGATTTATTGCGCTATCTCTAATAGCACCCGAGATATCACCAGATATATATTGGATTTTCCCCTGACCCTGAGTGTCCGGCCCCATGAGATGGTGGTTTTCTCGGCCGCTGGTGGTCCGAAGTCGTTCCCGCTGCACAGATTCATGCGCCAGGGCCTCCTACAGACAGTGCACTTTGATTTATTGCGCTATCTCTAATAGCACCCGAGAAAGCTCCATATATATGCTGGATTTTTACTTGACTTTGGGTGGCGGATACCGAAAATCTGTAATTTTCTCGGCCACTGGTTGTCCGATGTCGTTCCGACTGGCCAGATTCATGCGCCAGGGCCTCCTACAGACAATGCACTTTGGTTTATTGCGCTATCTCTAATAGCACCCGAGATATCACCAGATATATATTGGATTTTTCCCTGACCCTGAGTGTCCGGCCCCATGAGACTGTGGTTTTCTCGGCCCCTGGTGGTCCGAGGTCGTTCCCGTTGCACAGATTCATTCGCCAGGGCATCCTGCAGATAATTCACTTTGATTTATTGCGCTATCTGTAATAGCACCCGAGATATCACCAGATATATATTGGATTTTTCACTGACCCTGAGTGCCCGGCCCCATGAGACGGTGGTTTTCTCGGCCCTTGGTGTTCCGAGGTCGTTCCCGCTGCACAGATTCATGCGCCAGGGTCTCCTACAGACAATGCACTTTGATTTATTGCGCTATCTGTAATAGCACCCGAGATATCACCAGATATATATTGGATATTTCCCTCACCCTGAGTGTCCAGTCCCATGAAACGGTGGTTTTCTCGGACCCTGGTCTTCCGAGGTCGTTCCCGCTGCACAGATTCATGCGCCAGGGCCTTCCGCAGACAAAGTACTTTGATTTATTGCGCTATCTGTAATAGCACCCGAGATATCACCAGATATATGCTGGATTTATACATGAGCATGGGTGACGGATTCCGAATATCTGTAATTTTCTCGGCCCCTGGTGGTCCGAAGTAGTTCCTGCTGCACAGATTCATTCGCCAGTGCCTCCTACAGACAATGCAATTTGATTTATTGCGCTATCTCTAATAGCACCCGAGATATCATCAGATACATCCTGGGTTTTTACATGACCTTGGGAGTGCGGCCCCATGTGTCGGTGGTTTTCTCGGCCCCTGGTGGTCCGAGGTCGTTCCCGCTGCACAGATTCTTGCGCCAGGGCCTCCTGCAGATAAATCGCTTTGGTTTATTGCGCTATCTGTAATAGCACCCGAGATATCAGCAGATATATGCTGGATTTTTACATGAGCATGGGTGACGGATTCCGAATATCTGTAATTTTCTCGGCCCCTGGTGGTCCGAGGTCGTTCCCGCTGCACAGATTCATGCGCCAGGGCCTCCTACAGACAATGCACTTTGGTTTATTGCGCTACATCTAATAGCACCCGAGATACCACCAGATATATATTGGATTTTTCCCTGACCCTGAGTGTCCGGCCCCATGAGACGGTGGTTTTGTCGGCCCCTGGTGGTCCGTGGTCGTTCCCGCTGGCCAGATTCATGCGCCAGGGCCTCCTACAGACAATGCACTTTGGTTTATTGCGCTATCTCTAATAGCACCTGAGATATCACCAGATATATATTGGATTTTCCCCTGACCCTGAGTGTCCGGCCCCATGAGACTGTGGTTTTCTAGGCCCCTGGTGGTCCGAGGTCGTTCCCGCTGCACAGATTCATTCGCCAGAGCCTCCTACAGGCAATGCACTTTGATTTATTGCGCTATCTCTAATAGCACCCGAGATATCACCAGATATATATTGGATTTTTCCCTGACCCTGAGTGTCCGGCCCCATGAGACGGTGGTTTTCTCGGCACCTAGTGGTCCGAGGTCGTTCCTGCTGCACAGATTCATTCGCCAGTGCCTCCTACAGACAATGCACTTTGATTTATTGCGCTATCTGTAATAGCACCCGAGATACCACCAGATATATGCTGGATTTTTACATGACCTTGGGTGACGGATTCCGAATATCAGTAATTTTCTCGGCCCCTGGTGGTCCGATGTCGTTCCCGCTGGCCAGATTCAGGCGCCAGGGTCTCCTACTGACGATGCACTTTGATTTATTGCGCTACCTCTAATAGCACCCGAGATATCACAAGATATATATTGGATTTTTCCCTGACCCTGAGTGTCCGGCCCCATGAGACTGTGGTTTTCTCGGCCCCTGGTGGTCCGAGGTCGTTCCCGCTGGCCAGATTCAGGCGCCAGGGTCTCCTACTGAAGATGCACTTTGATTTATTGCGCTATCTGTAATAGCACCCGAGATATCACCAGATATATATTGGATTTTTCCGTGACCCTTAGTGTCCGGCCCCATGAGACGGTGGTTTTCTCGGTCCGTGGTGGTCCGAGGTCGTTCCCGCTGCACAGATTCATGCGCCAGGGCCTCCTGCAGATAATTCACTTTGGTTTATTGCGCTATCTCTAATAGCACCCGAGTTATCACCAGATATATATTGAATTTTCCCCTGACACTGAGTGTCCGGCCCCGTTAGACGGTGGTTTTCTCGGCCCCTGGTTGTCTGAGGTCGTTCCCGCTGCCCAGATTCATGCGCCGGGGCCTCCTACAGACAGTGCACTTTGATTTATTGCGCTATCTGTAATATCACCCGAGAAAGCTCCATATATATGCTGGATTTTTACATGACATTGGGTGGCGGATACCGAAAATCTGTAATTTTCTCGGCCCCTGGTGGTCCGATGTCGTTCCCGCTGGACAGATTCATGCGCCAGGGCCTCCTGCAGATAATTCACTTTGGTCTATTGCGCTATCTCTAATAGCACCCGAGATATCACAAGATATATATTGGATTTTTCACTGACCATGACAGTCCGGCCCCATGAGACGGTGGTTTTATCGGCACCTGGTGGTCCGAGGTCGTTCCCTCTGCACAGATGCATGCGCAAGGGTCTCATACGGACAATGCACTTTGATTTATTGCGCTATATCTAATAGCACCCGAGATATCACCAGATATATATTGGATTTTTCCCTGACCCTGAGGGTCCGGCCCCATGTGTCGGTGGTTTTCTCGGCCCCTGGTGGTCCGAGGTCGTTCCCTCTGCACAGATTCATGCGCCGGGGCATCCTACAGACAATTCACTTTGGTTCATTGCGCTACCTCTAATAGCACCCGAGATATCACCAGATATATATTGGATTTTTCCCCGACCCTGAGTGTCCGGCCCCATGAGATGGTGGTTTTCTCGGACCCTGGTGATCCGGGGTCGTTCCCGCTGCATAGATTCACGCGACAGGGCCTCCTGCAGATAATTCACTTTGGTTTATTGCGCTATCTCTAATAGCACCCGAGATATCACCAGATATATATTGCATTTTTCTCCGACCCAGAGTGTCCGGCGCAGTGAGACGGTGGTTTTCTCGGCACCTGGTGGTCCTAGGTCGTTCCCGCTGCTCAGATACATGCGCCATGGCCCCTGCAGATAATTCTCTTTGTTTCATTACGCTATCTCTAATAGTACCCGAGATATCACCAGATATATATTGGATTTTTCACTGACCCTGAGCGTCCGGCCCCATGAGACGTAGGTTTTCTCGGGCCCTGGTGGTCCGAGATCGTTCCCGCTGCACAGATTCATGCGCCAGGGCCTCCTGCAGATAATTCACTTTGGTTTATTGCGCTATCTCTAAGAGCACCCGAGATATCACCAGATATATATTGGATTTTTCCTTGACCCTGACAGTCCGGGCCCATGTGTCGATGGTTTTCTTGTACCCTCGTAGTCCGAGCACGATCCCGCTGAACAGATTCATGCGCCAGGGTTTCCTGCAGACAATTCACTTTGGTTTATTGCGCTATCTGTAATAGCACCCGAGATATCACCAGATATATGCTGGATTTTTACATGAGCATGGGTGACAGATTCCGAATATCTGTAATTTTCTCGGCCCCTGGTGGTCCGAGGTCGTTCCCGCTGGCCAGATTCATGCGCCAGGGTCTCCTACAGACCATGCACTTTGATTCATTGCGCTATCTGTAATAGCACCCGAGATATCACCAGATATATATTGGATTTTTCCCTGACCCTGTGTGTCCGGCCCCATGAGACGGTGGTTTTATCGGCCCGTGGTGGTCCTAGGTCGTTCCCGCTGCACAGATTCATGCGCCAGGGCCTCCTGCAGATAATTCACTTTCGTTTATTGCGCTATCTCCAATAGCACCCGAGATATCACCAGATATATATTGGATTTTCCCCAGACCCTGAGTGTCCGGCCCCATGAGACTGTGGTTTTCTCGGCCCCTGGTGGTCCGAGGTAGTTCCCGCTGGCCAGATTCATGCGCCAGGTCCTCCTACAGACAATGCACTTTGATTTATTGCGCTATCTCTAATAGCACCCGAGATATCACCAGATATATATTGGATTTTTCCGTGACCCCTATTGTCCGGCCCCACGTGACTGTGGTTTTCTCGGACCGTGGTGGTCCGAGGTCGTCCCCGCTGCACAGATGCATGCGCCAGGGCCTCCTACAGATAATTCACTTTGGTTTATTGCGCTATCTCTAATAGCACCCAAGATATCACCAGATACATATTGGATTTTTCCCTGACCCTGAGTGTCCGGCCCCATGAGACGGTGGTTTTTTCGGCCCCTGGTGGTCCGAGGTCGTTGCCGCTGCACAGATTCATGCGCCAGGGCCTCCAGCAGACAAAGTACTTTGATTTATTGCGCTATCTCTAATAGCACCCGAGATATCACCAGATATATATTGGATTTTCCCTTGACCCTGAGTGTCCGGCCCCATGAGACGGTGGTTTTCTCGGCCGCTGGTGGTCCGAGGTCGTTCCCGCTGGTCAGATTCATGCGCCAGGGCCTCCTACAGACAATGCACTTTGATTTATTGCGCTATCTCTAATAGCACCCGAGATATCACCAGATATATATTGGCTTTTTCCCTGACCCTGAGTGTCCGGCCCCATGAGACGGTGGTTTTCTCGGCCGCTGGTGGTCCGAGGTCGTTCCCGCAGGTCAGATTCATGCGCCAGGGCCTCCTACAGACAATGCACTTTGATTTATTGCGCTATCTGTAATAGCACCCGAGATATCACCAGATATATATTGGATTTTTCCCTGACCCTGAGTGTCCGGCCCCATGAGACGGTGGTTTTCTCGGCCGCTGGTCGTCCGAGGTCGTTCCCGCTGCACAGAATCATGCGCCAGGGCTTCCTGCAGACAATGCACTTTGATTTATTGCGCTATCTCTAATAGCACCCGAGATATCACCAGATATATGCTGGATTTTTACATGACCCTGAGAGTACGGCCCCATGTGTCGGTGGTTTTTTCGGCCCCTGGTGGTCCGAAGTCGTTCCCGCTGCACAGATTCATGCGCCAGGGCTTACTGCAGACAATGCACTTTGATTTATTGCGCTATCTCTAATAGCACCCGAGATATCACCAGATATATGCTGGATTTTTACATGACCCTGAGAGTCCGGCCCCATGTGTCGGTGGTTTTCTCGGCCCCTGGTGGTGCGAGGTCGTTCCGGCTGCACAGATTCATGCGCCACGGCCTCCTGCAGATAATTCACTTTGGTTTATTGCGCTATCTCTAACAGCACCCGAGATATCACCAGATATATATTGGATTTTCCCGGACCCTGACAGTCCGGCCCCATGAGACGGTGATTTTCTCGGCCCCTGGTGGTCCGAGGTCGTTCCCGCTGCACAGATCCATGCGCCAGGGCCTCCTACAGACAATGCAGTTTGATTTATTGCGCTATCTGTAATAGCACCCGAGATATCACCAGGTATATATTGGATTTTTCCCTGACCCTGAGTGTCCGGCCCCATGAGACGGTGATTTTCTCGGCCCCTAGTTGTCCGAGGTCGTTGCCGCTGCACAGATTCATGCGCGAGGTCCTCCTGCAGACAACGCACTTTGGATTATTGCGCTATCTGTAATAGCACCCGAGATATCACCAGATATATGCTGGATTTTTACATGATCTTGTGTGACGGATTCCGAATATCTGTAATTTTCTCGGCCCCTGGTGGTCCGAGATCGTTCCTGCTGCACAGATTCATGCGCCGGGGCTTCCTGCAGACAATGCACTTTGATTTATTGCCCTATCTCTAATAACACCCGAGATATCACCAGAAATATATTGGATTTTTCCCTGACCCTGAGTGTCCGGCCCCATGAGACGGTGGTTTTCTCGGCCCCTAGTGGTTCGACATCGTTGCTGCTGCATAGATTCATTCGCCGGTGCCTCCTACAGACAATGCACTTTGATTTATTGCGCTATCTGCAATAGCACCCGAGATATCACCAGAAATATATTGGATTTTCCCCTGACCCTGAGTGTCCAGCCCCATGAGATGGTGGTTTTCTCGGCCCCTGGTGATCCGAGGTCGTTCCTGCTGCACCGATTCATTCGCCAGTACCTCCTACAGGCAATGCACTTTGATTTATTGCGCTATCTCTAATAGCACCCGAGATATCAGCAGATATATATTGGATTTTTCCCTGACCATGTCAGTCCGGCCCCATGAGACGGTGGTTTTATCGGCCTCTGGTGGTCCGAGGTCGTTCCCGCTGCACAGATTCATTCGCCAGAGCCTCCTACAGGCAATGCACTTTGATTTATTGCGCTATGTCTAATAGCACCCGAGATATCACCAGATATATATTGGATGTTTCCCTGACCCTGAGTGTCCGGCCCCATGAGACGGCGGTTTTCTCGGCCCCTAGTGGTCCGAGGTCGTTCCTGCTGCACAGATTCATTCGCCAGTGCCTCCTACAGACAATGCACTTTGATTTATTGCGCTATCTGTAATAGCACCCGAGATACCACCAGATATATGCTGGATTTTTACATGACCTTGGGTGACGGATTCCGAATATCAGTAATTTTCTCGGCCCCTGGTGGTCCGAGGTCGTTCCTGCTGCACAGATTCATGCGCCAGGGCCTCCTGCAGACAAAGTACTTTGATTTATTGCGCTATCTCTAATAGCACCCGAGATATCACCAGAAATATATTGGATTTTCCCCTGACCCTGAGTGTCCAGCCCCATGAGATGGTGGTTTTCTCGGACCCTGGTGATCCGAGGTCGTTCCCTCTGCACAGATGCATGCGCAAGGGTCTCATACGGACAATGCACTTTGATTTATTGCGCTATATCTAATAGCACCCGAGATATCACCAGATATATATTGGATTTTTCCCTGACCCTGAGTGTCCGGCTCCATGAGACGGTGGTTTTCTCGGCCCCTAGTGTTCCGAGGTCGCTCCCGCTGCACAGATTCATGCACCAGGGCCTCTTGCAGACAATTCACATTGGTTTATTGCGCTATCTCTAATAGCACCCGAGATATCACCAGATATATATTGGATTTTTCCCCGACCATGTCAGTCCGGCCCCATGAGACGGTGGTTTTATCGGCCTCTGGGGGTCCGAGGTCGTTCCTGCTGCACACATTCATGCGCCAGGGCCTCCAGCAGACAATGCACTTTGATTTATTGCGCTATCTCTAATAGCACCCGAGATATCACCAGATATATATTGGATTTTAACCTGACCCTTTGTATCCGGCCCCATGAGTCGGTGGTTTTCTCGGCCTCTGGTGGTCCGAGGTCGTTCCCTCTGCACAGATGCATCCGCAAGGGTCTCATACGGACAATGCACTTTGATTTATTGCGCTATATCTAATAGCACCCGAGATATCACCAGATATATATTGGATTTTTCCCTGACCCTGAGTGTCCGGCCCCATGTGTCTGTGGTTTTCTCGGCCCCTGGTGGTCCGAGGTCGATGCCGCTGCACAGATTCATGCTCCGGGGCATCCTACAGACAATTCACTTTGGTTCATTGCGCTACCTCTAATAGCACCCGAGATATCACCAGATATATATTGGATTTTACCCTGACCCTTAGTATCCGGCCCCATGAGTCGGTGGTTTTCTCGGCCCCTGGTGGTCCGAGGTCGTTCCCTCTGCACAGATGCATGCGCAAGGGTCTCATACGGACAATGCACTTTGATTTATTGCGCTATATCTAATAGCACCCGAGACATCACCAGATATATAATGGATTTTTCCCTATCCCTGAGTGTCTGGCCCCATGAGACGGTGGTTGTCTCGGCCCCTGGTGGTCGGAGGTCGTTCCCGCTGCACAGATGCATGCGCCAGGGCCTCCTACAGATAATTCACTTTGGTTTATTGCGCTATGTCTAATAGAACCCAAGATATCACCAGATATATATTGGATTTTTCCCTGACCCTGACTGTCTGGCCCCATGAGACGGTGGTTTTTTCGGCCCCTGGTGGTCCGAGGTCGTTCCTGCTGCACAGATGCATGCGCAAGGGTCTCATACGGAGAATGCACTTTGATTTATTGCGCTATATCTAATAGCACCCGAGACATCACCAGATATATAATGGATTTTTCCCTGACCATGACAGTCCGGCCCCATGAGACGGTGGTTTTCTCGGGCCCTGGTGGTCCGAGGTCGATCCCGCTGCACAGATTCATGCGCCAGGGCCTCCTGCAGATAATTCACTTTGGTTTATTGCGCTATATCTAAGAGCACCCGAGGTATCACCAGATATATATTGGATTTTTCCCTGAACCTGAGTGTCCGGCCCCATGTGTCGGTGGTTTTCTCGGCCCCTGGTGGTCCGAGGTCGATCTCGCTGAACAGATTCATGCGCCAGTGCCTCCCGCAGACAAAGTACTTTGATTTATTGCGCTATCTCTAATAGCACCCGAGATATCACCAGATATATATTGGATTTTCCCTTGACCCTGAGTGTCGGGCCCCATGAGACTGCGGTTTTCTCGGCCCCTGGTGGTCCGAGGTCGTTCCCGCTGGCCAGATGCATGCGCCAGGGCCTCCTACAGACAATGCACTTTGATTTATTGCGCTATCTGTAATAGCACCCGAGATATCACCAGATATATATTGGATTTTTCCCTGACCCTGATTGTCCGGCCCCATGAGACGGTGGTTTTCTCGGCCCGTGGTGGTCCGAGGACGTTCCCGCTGCACAGATTCATGCGCCAGGGCCTCCTGCAGATAATTCACTATGGTTTATTGCGCTATCTCTAATAGCACCCGAGATATCACCAGATATATGCTGGATTTTTACATGACCCTGAGAGTCCGGCCCCATGTGTCGGTGGTTTTCTCGGCCCCTGGTTGTGCGAGGTCGTTCCGGCTGCACAGATTCATGCGCCAGGGCCACCTACAGACAATGCACTTTGATTTATTGCGCTCTCTGTAATAGCACCCGAGATATCACCAGATATATATTGGATTTTTCCCTGACCCTGAGTGTCCGGCCCCATGAGACGGTGGTTTTCTCGGCCCGTGGTGGTCCGAGGTCGTTCCCGCTGCACAGATTCATGCGCCAGGGCCTCCTGCAGATAATTCACTATGGTTTATTGCGCTATCTCTAATAGCACCCGAGATATCACCAAATATATATTGGATTTTCCCCTGACCCTGAGTGTCCGGCCCCATGAGACTGTGGTTTTCTCGGCCCCTGGTGGTCCGAGGTCGTTCCCGCTGGCCAGATTCAGGCGCCAGGGTCTCCTACTGACAATGCACTTTGATTTATTGCGCTATCTGTAATAGCACCCGAGATATCACCAGATATATATTGGATTTTTCCGTGATCCTTAGTGTCCGGCCCCATGAGACGGTGGTTTTCTCGGTCCGTGGTGGTCCGAGGTCGTTCCCGCTGCACAGATTCATGCGCCAGGGCCTCCTACAGACAATGCACTTTGATTTATTGCGCTATCTCTAATAGCACCCGAGTTATCACCAGATATATATTGAATTTTCCCCTGACACTGAGTGTCCGGCCCCATGAGACTGTGGTTTTCTCGGCCCCTGGTGGTCCGAGGGCGTTCCCGCTGCCCAGATTCATACGCCAGGGCCTCCTGCAGATAATTCACTTTGGTCTATTGCGCTATCTCTAATAGCAACCGAGATATCACCAGATATATATTGGATTTTACCCTGACCCTTAGTATCCGGCCCTATGAGTCGGTGGTTTTCTCGGCCCCTGGTGGTCCGAGGTCGTTCCCTCTGCACAGATGCATGCGCAAGGGTCTCATACGGACAATGCACTTTGATTTATTGCGCTATCTGTAATAGCACCCGAGATATCACCAGATATATATTGGATTTTTCCGTGACCCCTATTGTCCGGCCCCACGTGACTGTGGTTTTCTCGGCCCGTGGTGGTCCGAGGTCGTTGCCGCTGCACAGATTCATGCGCCAGTGCCTCCCGCAGACAAAGTACTTTGATTTATTGCGCTATCTCTAATAGCACCCGAGATATCACCAGATATATATTGGATTTTCCCTTGACCCTGAGTGTCGGGCCCCATGAGACTGCGGTTTTCTCGGCCCCTGGTGGTCCGAGGTCGTTCCCGCTGGCCAGATGCATGCGCCAGGGCCTCCTACAGACAATGCACTTTGATTTATTGCGCTATCTGTAATAGCACCCGAGATATCACCAGATATATATTGGATTTTTCCCTGACCCTGATTGTCCGGCCCCATGAGACGGTGGTTTTCTCGGCCCGTGGTGGTCCGAGGTCGTTCCCGCTGCACAGATTCATGCGCCAGGGCCTCCTGCAGATAATTCACTATGGTTTATTGCGCTATCTCTAATCGCACCCGAGATATCACCAGATATATGCTGGATTTTTACATGACCCTGAGAGTCCGGCCCCATGTGTCGGTGGTTTTCTCGGCCCCTGGTGGTGCGAGGTCGTTCCTGCTGCACAGATTCATGCGCCAGGGCCTCCCGCAGACAAAGTACTTTGATTTATTGCGCTATCTCTAATAGCATCCGAGATATCACCAGATATATATTGGATTTTCCCTGACCCTGAGTGTCCGGCCCCATGTGTCGGTGATTTTCTCGGCCCCTGGTGGTCCGAGGTTGCTCCCGCTGGCCAGATTCACGCGCCAGGGTCTCCTACAGACCATGCACTTTGATTTATTGCGCTATCTGTAATAGCACCCGAGATATCACCAGATATATATTGGATTTTTCCCTGACCCTGAGTGTCCGGCCCCATGAGTCGGTGGTTTTCTCGGCCCCTGGTGGTCCGAGGTCGTTCCCTCTGCACAGATGCATGCGCAAGGGTCTCATACGGACAATGCACTTTGATTTATTGCGCTATCTGTAATAGCACCCGAGATATCACCAGATATATATTGGATTTTTCCGTGACCCCTATTGTCCGGCCCCACGTGACTGTGGTTTTCTCGGCCCGTGGTGGTCCGAGGTCGTTGCCGCTGCACAGATTCATGCGCCAGTGCCTCCCGCAGACAAAGTACTTTGATTTATTGCGCTATCTCTAATAGCACCCGAGATATCACCAGATATATATTGGATTTTCCCTTGACCCTGAGTGTCGGGCCCCATGAGACTGCGGTTTTCTCGGCCCCTGGTGGTCCGAGGTCGTTCCCGCTGGCCAGATGCATGCGCCAGGGCCTCCTACAGACAATTCACTTTGATTTATTGCGCTATCTGTAATAGCACCCGAGATATCACCAGATATATATTGGATTTTTCCCTGACCCTGATTGTCCGGCCCCATGAGACGGTGGTTTTCTCGGCCCGTGGTGGTCCGAGGTCGTTCCCGCTGCACAGATTCATGCGCCAGGGCCTCCTGCAGATAATTCACTATGGTTTATTGCGCTATCTCTAATCGCACCCGAGATATCACCAGATATATGCTGGATTTTTACATGACCCTGAGAGTCCGGCCCCATGTGTCGGTGGTTTTCTCGGCCCCTGGTGGTGCGAGGTCGTTCCTGCTGCACAGATTCATGCGCCAGGGCCTCCCGCAGACAAAGTACTTTGATTTATTGCGCTATCTTTAATAGCACCCGAGATATCACCAGAAATATATTGGATTTTCCCCTGACCCTGAGTGTCCAGCCCCATGAGACGGTGGTTTTCTCGGCCCCTAGTGGTCCGAGGTCGTTCCTGCTGCACAGATTCATTCGCCAGTGCCTCCTACAGACAATGCACTTTGATTTATTGCGCTATCTGTAATAGCACCCGAGATACCACCAGATATATGCTGGATTTTTACATGACCTTGGGTGACGGATTCCGAATATCAGTAATTTTCTCGGCCCCTGGTGGTCCGAGGTCGTTCCTGCTGCACAGATTCATGCGCCAGGGACTCCCGCAGACAAAGTACTTTGATTTATTGCGCTATCTCTAATAGCATCCGAGATATCACCAGATATATATTGGATTTTCCCTGACCCTGAGTGTCCGGACCCATGAGACTGTGGTTTTCTCGGCCCCTGGTGGTCCGAGGTCGTTCCTGCTGCACAGATTCATGCGCCAGGGCCTCCCGCAGACAAAGTACTTTGATTTATTGCGCTATCTCTAATAGCATCCGAGATATCACCAGATATATATTGGATTTTCCCTGACCCTGAGTGCCCGGACCCATGAGACTGTGATTTTCTCGGCCCCTGGTGGTCCGAGGTTGCTCCCGCTGGCCAGATTCACGCGCCAGGGTCTCCTACAGACCATGCACTTTGATTTATTGCGCTATCTGTAATAGCACCCGAGATATCACCAGATATATATTGGATTTTTCCCTGACCCTGAGTGTCCGGCCCCATGAGACGGTGGTTTTGTCGGCCCGTGGTGATCCGAGGTCGTTCCCGCTGCACATATTCATGCGCCAGGGCCTCCTGCAGATAATTCACTTTGGTTTATTGCGCTATCTCCAATAGCACCCGAGATATCACCAGATATATATTGGATTTTTCCCTGACCATGTCAGTCCGGCCCCATGAGACGGTGGTTTTATCGGCCTCTGGTGGTCCGAGGTCGTTCCTGCTGCACAGATTCATGCGCCAGGGCCTCCAGCAGACAATGCACTTTGATTTATTGCGCTATCTCTAATAGCACCCGAGATATCACCAGATATATATTGGATGTTACCCTGACCCTTAGTATCCGGCCCCGTGAGTCGGTGGTTTTCTCGGCCCCTGGTGGTCCCAGGTCGTTCCCGCTGCACAGATTCATGCGCCAGGGCCTTCTGCAGAGAATGCACTTTGATTTATTGCGCTATCTCTAATAGCAACCGAGATATCACCAGATATATATTGGATTTTACCCTGACCCTTAGTATCCGGCCCCATGAGTCAGTGGTTTTCTCGGCCCCTGGTGGTCCGAGGTCGTTCCCTCTGCACAGATGCATGCGCAAGGGTCTCATACGGACAATGCACTTTGATTTATTGCGCTATATCTAATAGCACCAGAGACATCACCAGATATATAATGGATTTTTCCCTGACCATGACAGTCCGGCCCCATGAGACGGTGGTTTTATCGGCCCCTGGTGGTCCGAGGTCGATCCCGCTGCACAGATTCATGCGCCAGGGCCTCCTGCAGATAATTCACTTCGGTTTATTGCGCTATATCTAAGAGCACCCGAGGTATCACCAGATATATATTGGATTTTTCCCTGAACCTGAGTGTCCGGCCCCATGTGTCGGTGATTTTCTCGGCCCCTGGTGGTCCGAGGTTGCTCCCGCCGGCCAGATTCACGCGCCAGGGTCTCCTACAGACCATGCACTTTGATTTATTGCGCTATCTGTAATAGCACCCGAGATATCACCAGATATATATTGGATTTTTCCCTGACCCTGAGTGTCCGGCCCCATGAGACGGTGGTTTTGTCGGCCCGGGGTGATCCGAGGTCGTTCCCGCTGCACAGATGCATGCGCAAGGGTCTCATACGGACAATGCACTTTGATTTATTGCGCTATCTGTAATAGCACCCGAGATATCACCAGATATATATTGGATTTTCCCCAGACCCTGAGTGTCCGGCCCCATGAGACGGTGGTTGT
This sequence comes from Nomia melanderi, assembly GCF_051020985.1. NCBI lineage: Eukaryota > Metazoa > Arthropoda > Insecta > Hymenoptera > Halictidae > Nomia > Nomia melanderi. Next base: position 6,231,513 of record NW_027475130.1, read on the forward strand.
CTCGGCCCCTGGTTGTCCGAGGACGTTCCCGCAGCACAGATTCATGCGCCAGGGCCTCCCACAGACAATGCACTTTGATTCATTGCGCTATCTCTAATAGCACCTGAGATATCACCAGATATATATTGGATTTTCCCTGACCCTGAGTGTCCGGCCCCATGAGACTGTGGTTTTCTAGGCCCCTGGTGGTCCGAGGTCGTTGCCGCTGCACAGATTCATGCGCCAGGGCCTCCCGCAGACAATTCACTTTGGTTTATTGCGCTATCTCCAATAGCACCCGAAATATCACCAGATATATATTGGATTTTCCCCAGACCCTGAGTGTCCGGCCCCATGAGACTGTGGTTTTCTCGGCCCCTGGTGGTCCGAGGTCGTTCCCGCTGGCCAGATTCATGCGCCAGGGCCTCCTACAGACAATGCACTTTGATTTATTGCGCTATCTGTAATAGAACCCGAGATATCACCAGATATATATTGGATTTTTCCGTGACCCTTAGTGTCCGGCCCCATGTGACAATGGTTTTCTCGGCCCGTGGTGGTCCGAGGTCGTTCCCGCTGCACAGATTCATGCGCCAGGGCCTCCTGCAGATAATTCACTTTTCTTTATTGCGCTATCTCTAATAGCACCCGAGATATCACCAGATATATATTGGATTTTCCCCTGACCCTGAGTGTCCGGCCCCATGAGACTGTGGTTTTCTAGGCCCCTGGTGGTCCGAGGTCGTTCCCGCTGGCCAGATTCATGCGCCAGGGTCTCCTACAGACCATGCACTTTGATTTATTGCGCTATCTGTAATAGCACCCGAGATATCACCAGATATATATTGGATTTTTCACTGACCCTGCGTGTCCGGCCCCATGTGACGGTGGTTTTCTCGGCCCGTGGTGGTCCGAGGTCGTTCCCGCTGCACAGATTCATGCGCCTGGGCCACCTACTGACAATGCACTTTGATTTATTGCGCTATCTCTAATAGCACCCGAGATATCGCCAGATATATATTGGATTTTCCCCTGAGCCTGAGTGTCCGGCCCCGTTAGACGGTGGTTTTCTCGGCCCCTGGTGGTCGGAGGTCGTTCCTGCTGCCCAGATTCATGCCCCAGGGCCTCCTACAGACAGTGCACTTTGATTTATTGCGCTATCTGTAATAGCACCCGAGATATCACCAGATATATATTGGATTTTCCCTGACCCTGAGTGTCCGGCCCCATGAGACTGTGGTTTTCTAGGCCCCTGGTGGTCCGAGGTCGTTCCCGCTGCACAGATTCATGCGCCAGGGCCCCCTGCAGATAATTCAGTTTGGTTTATTGCGCTATCTGTAATAGCACCCGAGATATCACCAGATATATGCTGGATTTTTACATGAGCATGGGTGACGGATTCCGAATATCTGTAATTTTCTCGGCCCCTGGTGGTCCGAAGTAGTTCCTGCTGCACAGATTCATTCGCCAGTGCCTCCTAGAGACAATGCACTTTGATTTATTGCGCTATCTCTAATAGCCCCCGAGATATCATCAGATACATCCTGGGTTTTTACATGAGCATGGGTGACTGATTCCGAATATCTGTAATTTTCTCGGACCCTGGTGGTCCGAGGTCGTTCCCGCGGCACAGATTCCTGCGCCAGGGCCTCCTACAGACAATGCACTTTGGTTTATTGCGCTACCTCTAATAGCACCCGAGATACCACCAGATATATATTGGATTTTTCCCTGACCCTGAGTGTCCGGCCCCATGAGACGGTGGTTGTCTCGGCCCCTGGTTGTCCGAGGACGTTCCCGCAGCACAGATTCATGCGCCAGGGCCTCCTGCAGATAATTCACTTTGGATTATTGCGCTATCTCTAATAGCACCCGAGATATCACCAGATATATATTGGATTTTTCCCTAACCCTGAGTGTCCGGCCCCATGAGACGGTGGTTGTCTCGGCCCCTGGTGGTCGGAGGTCGTTCCCGCTACACAAGATGCATGCGCCAGGGCCTCCTACAGATAATTCAATTTGGTTTATTGCGCTATCTCTAATAGCACCCAAGATATCACCAGATATATATTGGATTTTTCCCTGACCCTGAGTGTCCGGCCCCATGAGACGGTGGTTTTTTCGGCCCCTGGTGGTCCGAGGTCGTTGCCGCTGCACAGATTCATCCGCCAGGGCCTCCCGCAGACAATTCACTTTGGTTTATTGCGCTATCTCTAATAGCATCCGAGATATCACCAGATATATATTGGATTTTTCCCTGACCCTGAGTGTCCGGACCCCATGAGACGGTGGTTTTATCGGCCCGTGGTGGTCCGAGGTCGTTCCCGCTGCACAGATTCATGCGCCAGCGCATCCTGCAGATAATTCACTTTGGTTTATTGCGCTATCTCCAATAGCACCCGAAATATCACCAGATATATATTGGATTTTCCCCAGACCCTGAGTGTCCGGCCCCATGAGACTGTGGTTTTCTCGGCCCCTGGTGGTCCGAGGTCGTTCCCGCGGGCCAGATTCATGCGCCAGGGCCTCCTACAGACAATGCACTTTGATTTATTGCTCTATCTGTAATAGAACCCGAGATATCACCAGATATATATTGGATTTTTCCGTGACCCTTAGTGTCCGGCCCCATGTGACGGTGGTTTTCTCGGCCCGTGGTGGTCCGAGGTCGTTCCCGCTGCACAGATTCATGCGCCAGGGCCTCCTGCAGATAATTCACTTTTCTTTGTTGCGCTATCTTTAATAGCACCCGAGATATCACCAGATATATATTGGATTTTCCCCTGACCCTGAGTGTCCGGCCCCATGAGACTGTGGTTTTCTAGGCCCCTGGTGGTCCGAGGTCGTTCCCGCTGCACAGATTCATGCGCCAGTGCCTCCTACAGACAATGCACTTTGATTTATTGCGCTATCTCTAATAGCACCCGAGATATCACCAGATATATATTGCATTTTTCCGTGACCCTTAGTGTCCGGCCCCATGTGACGGTGGTTTTCTCGGCCCGTGGTGGTCCGATGTCGTTCCCGCTGCACAGATTCATGCGCCAGGGCCTCCTGCAGATAATTCACTTTTCTTTATTGCGCTATCTCTAATAGCACCCGAGATATCACCAGATATATATTGGATTTTCCCCTGACCCTGAGTGTCCGGCCCCATGAGACTGTGGTTTTCTAGGCCCCTGGTGGTCCGAGGTCGTTCCCGCTGCACAGATTCATGCGCCAGTGCCTCCTACAGACAATGCACTTTGATTTATTACGCTATCTCTAATAGCACCCGAGATATCACCAGATATATATTGCATTTTTCTCCGACCCAGAGTGTCCGGCTCCATGAGACGGTGGTTTTCTCGGCCCCTAGTGTTCCGAGGTCGTTCCTGCTGCACAGATTCATTCGCCTGTGCCTCCTACAGGCAATGCACTTTGATTTATTGCGCTATCTCTAATAGCACCCGAGATATCCCCAGATATATATTGGATTTTACCCTGACCCTTAGTATCCGGCCCCATGAGTCGGTGGTTTTCTCGGACCCTGGTGGTCCGAGGTCGTTGCCGCAGCTCAGATTCATGCGCAGGGGCCTCCCGCAGACAATGCACTTTGATTTATCGAGCTATCTCTAATAGCACCCGAGACATCACCAGATATATAATGGATTTTTCCCTGACCATGACAGTCCGGCCCCATGAGACGGTGGTTTTATCGGCCCCTGGTGGTCCGAGGTCGTTCCCGCTGCACAGATTCATGCGCCAGGGCCTCCTGCAGATAATTCACTTTGGTTTATTGCGCTATATCTAAGAGCACCCGAGATATCGCCAGATATATATTGGATTTTTCCCTGAACCTGAGTGTCCGGCCCCATGTGTCGGTGGTTTTCTCGGCCCCTGGTGGTCCGAGGTCGATCCCGCTGAACAGATTCATGCGCCGGGGCCTCCTACAGACAATGCACTTTGATTTATTGCGCTATCTTTAATAGCACCCGAGATATCAACAGATATATATTAGATTTTCCCCTGACCCTGAGTGTCCGGCGCAGTGAGACGGTGGTTTTCTCGGCACCTGGTGGTCCTAGGTCGTTCCCGCTGCACAGATACATGCGCCAGGGCCCCTGCAGATAATTCTCTTTGTTTCATTACGCTATCTCTAATAGCACCCGAGATATCACCAGATATATATTGGATTTTTCACTGACCCTGAGTGTCCGGCCCGTAAGACGGTGGTTTTCTCGGACCCTGGTGGTCCGAGGTCGTTCCCGCTGGCCAGATTCATGCGCCAGGGTCTCCTACAGACCATGCACTTTGATTTGTTGCGCTATCTGTAATAGCACCCGAGATATCACCAGATATATATTGGATTTTTCCCTGACCCTGAGTGTCCGGGCCCATGTGACGGTGGTTTTCTCGGCCCGTGGTGGTCCGAGGTCGTTCCCGCTGCACAGATTCATGCGCCTGGGCCTCCCGCAGACAATTCACGTTGGTTTATTGCGCTATCTCTAATAGCATCCGAGATATCACCAGATATATATTGGATTTTTCCCTGACCCTGAGTGTCCGGACCCATGAGACTGTGGTTTTCTCGGCCCCTGGTGGTCCGAGGTCGTTCCCGCTGGCCAGCTTCATGCGCCAGGGTCTCCTACAGACCATGCACTTTGATTTATTGCGCTATCTGTAATAGCACCCGAGATATCACCAGATATATATTGGATTTTTCCCTGACCCTGAGTGTCCGGCCCCATGTGACGGTGGTTTTCTCGGCCCGTGGTGGTCCGAGGTCGTTCCCGCTGCACAGATTCATGCGCCTGGGCCTCCTACTGACAATGCACTTTGATTTATTGCGCTATCTCTAATAGCACCCGAGATATCGCCAGATATATATTGGATTTTCACCTGAGCCTGAGTGTCCGGCCCCGTTAGACGGTGGTTTTCTCGGCCCCTGGTGGTCAGAGGTCGTTCCCGCTGCCCAGATTCATGCGCCAGGGCCTCCTACAGACAGTGCACTTTGATTTATTGCGCTATCTGTAATAGCACCCGAGAAAGCTCCATATATATGCTGGATTTTTACATGACTTTGGGTGGCGGATACCGAAAATCTGTAATTTTCTCGGCCCCTGGTGGTCCGATGTCGCTCCCGCTGGCCAGATTCATGCGCCAGGGCCTCCTACAGACAATGCACTTTGGTTTATCGCGCTATCTCTAATAGCACCCGAGACATCACCAGATATATAATGGATTTTTCCCTGACCATGACAGTCCGGCCCCATGAGACGGTGGTTTTCTCGGCACCTGGTGGTCCTAGGTCGTTCCCGCTGCACAGATACATGCGCCAGGGCCCCTGCAGATAATTCTCTTTGTTTCATTGCGCTATCTCTAATAGCACCCGAGATATCACCAAATATATATTGGATTTTTCACTGAGCCTGAGTGTCCGGCCCCATGAGACGGTGGTTTTAACGGCCCCTGGTCGTCCGAGGTCGTTCCCGCTGCACAGATTCATGCGCCAGGGCCCCCTGCAGATAATTCAGTTTGGTTTATTGCGCTATCTGTAATAGCACCCGAGATATCAGCAGATATATGCTGGATTTTTACATGAGCATGGGTGAAGGATTCCGAATATCTGTAATTTTCTCGGCCCCTGGTGGTCCGAGGTCGTTCCCGCGGCTCAGATTCATGCGCCAGGGTCTCCTACAGACAATGCACTTTGGTTTATTGCGCTACCTCTAATAGCACCCGAGATATCACCAGATATATATTGGATTTTTCCCTGACCCTGAGTGTCCGGCCCCATGAGACGGTGGTTTCCTCGGCCCCTGGTGGTCCGAGGTCGTTCCCGCTGCACAGATTCATGCGCCAGGGCCTCCTACGGACAATGCACTTTGATTTATTGCGCTATCTGTAATAGCACCCGAGATATCACCAGATATATATTGGATTTTCCCCTGACCCTGTGTGTCCGGCCCCTTGAGACTGTCGTTTTCTCGGCCCCTGGTGGTCCGAGGTCGTCCCCGTTGCACAGATTCATGCGCCAGGCCCTCCTGCAGATAATTCACTTTGGTTTATTGCTCTATCTGTAATAGCACCCGAGATATCACCAGATATATATTGGATTTTTCCCTGACCCTGAGTGTTCGGCCCCATGAGACGGAGGTTTTATCGGCCCGTGGTGGTCCGAGGTCGTTCCCGCTGCACAGATTCATGCGCCAGGGCCTCCTGCAGATAATTCACTTTGGTTTATTGCGCTATCTCCAATAGCACCCGAGATATCACCAGATATATATTGGATTTTCCCCAGACCCTGAGTGTCCGGCCCCATGAGACTGTGGCTTTCTCGGCCCCTGGTGGTCCGAGGTCGTCCCCGCTGCCCAGATTCATGCGCCAGGGCCTCCTGCAGATAATTCACTTTGGTTTATTTCGCTATCTCTAATAGCACACGAGATATCACCAGATATATATTGGATTTTTCCCTGACCCTGAGTGTCCGGCCCCATGAGACTGTGGTTTTCCCGGCCCCTGGTGGTCCGAGGTCGTTCCCGCTGGCCAGATTCATGCGCCTGGGCCTTCTACTGACAATGCACTTTGATTTATTGCGCTATCTCTAATAGCACCCGAGATATCACCAGATATATATTGGATTTTCCCCTGACCCTGAGTGTCCGGCCCCATGAGACTGTGGTTTTCTAGGCCCCTGGTGGTCCGAGGTCGTTCCCGCTGCACAGATTCATGCGCCAGTGCCTCCTACAGACAATGCACTTTGATTTATTACGCTATCTCTAATAGCACCCGAGATATCACCAGATATATATTGCATTTTTCTCCGACCCAGAGTGTCCGGCTCCATGAGACGGTGGTTTTCTCGGCCCCTAGTGTTCCGAGGTCGTTCCTGCTGCACAGATTCATTCGCCTGTGCCACCTACAGGCAATGCACTTTGATTTATTGCGCTATCTCTAATAGCACCCGAGATATCCCCAGATATATATTGGATTTTACCCTGACCCTTAGTATCCGGCCCCATGAGTCGGTGGTTTTCTCGGACCCTGGTGGTCCGAGGTCGTTGCCGCAGCTCAGATTCATGCGCTGGGGCCTCCCGCAGACAATGCACTTTGATTTATCGAGCTATCTCTAATAGCACCCGAGACATCACCAGATATATAATGGATTTTTCCCTGACCATGACAGTCCGGCCCCATGAGACGGTGGTTTTATCGGCCCCTGGTGGTCCGAGGTCGTTCCCGCTGCACAGATTCATGCGCCAGGGCCTCCTGCAGATAATTCACTTTGGTTTATTGCGCTATATCTAAGAGCACCCGAGATATCAACAGAAATATATTAGATTTTCCCCTGACCCTGAGTGTCCGGCGCAGTGAGACGGTGGTTTTCTCGGCACCTGGTGGTCCTAGGTCGTTCCCGCTGCACAGATACATGCGCCAGGGCCCCTGCAGATAATTCTCTTTGTTTCATTACGCTATCTCTAATAGCACCCGAGATATCACCAGATATATATTGGATTTTTCACTGACCCTGAGTGTCCGGCCCCGTAAGACGGTGGTTTTCTCGGACCCTGGTGGTCCGAGGTCGTTCCCGCTGGCCAGATTCATGCGCCAGGGTCTCCTACAGACCATGCACTTTGATTTGTTGCGCTATCTGTAATAGCACCCGAGATATCACCAGATATATATTGGATTTTTCCCTGACCCTGAGTGTCCGGGCCCATGTGACGGTGGTTTTCTCGGCCCGTGGTGGTCCGAGGTCGTTCCCGCTGCACAGATTCATGCGCCTGGGCCTCCCGCAGACAATTCACGTTGGTTTATTGCGCTATCTCTAATAGCATCCGAGATATCACCAGATATATATTGGATTTTTCCCTGACCCTGAGTGTCCGGACCCATGAGACTGTGGTTTTCACGGCCCCTGGTGGTCCGAGGTCGTTCCCGCTGGCCAGCTTCATGCGCCAGGGTCTCCTACAGACCATGCACTTTGATTTATTGCGCTATCTGTAATAGCACCCGAGATATCACCAGATATATATTGGATTTTTCCCTGACCCTGAGTGTCCGGCCCCATGTGACGGTGGTTTTCTCGGCCCGTGGTGGTCCGAGGTCGTTCCCGCTGCACAGATTCATGCGCCTGGGCCTCCTAATGACAATGCACTTTGATTTATTGCGCTATCTCTAATAGCACCCGAGATATCGCCAGATATATATTGGATTTTCCCCTGAGCCTGAGTGTCCGGCCCCGTTAGACGGTGGTTTTCTCGGCCCCTGGTGGTCAGAGGTCGTTCCCGCTGCCCAGATTCATGCGCCAGGGCCTCCTACAGACAGTGCACTTTGATTTATTGCGCTATCTCTAATAGCATCCGAGATATCACCAGATATATATTGGATTTTTCCCTGACCCTGAGTGTCCGGACCCATGAGACTGTGGTTTTCTCGGCCCCTGGTTTTCCGAGGTCGTTCCCGCTGGCCAGATTCATGCGCCAGGGCCTCCTACAGACAATGCACTTTGGTTTATCGCGCTATCTCTAATAGCACCCGAGACATCACCAGATATATAATGGATTTTTCCCTGACCATGACAGTCCGGCCCCATGAGACGGTGGTTTTCTCGGCACCTGGTGGTCCTAGGTCGTTCCCGCTGCACAGATACATGCGCCAGGGCCCCTGCAGATAATTCTCTTTGTTTCATTGCGCTATCTCTAATAGCACCCGAGATATCACCAAATATATATTGGATTTTTCACTGAGCCTGAGTGTCCGGCCCCATGAGACGGTGGTTTTAACGGCCCCTGGTCGTCCGAGGTCGTTCCCGCTGCACAGATTCATGCGCCAGGGCCCCCTGCAGATAATTCAGTTTGGTTTATTGCGCTATCTGTAATAGCACCCGAGATATCAGCAGATATATGCTGGATTTTTACATGAGCATGGGTGACGGATTCCGAATATCTGTAATTTTCTCGGCCCCTGGTGGTCCGAGGTCGTTCCCGCGGCTCAGATTCATGCGCCAGGGCCTCCTACAGACAATCCACTTTGGTTTATTGCTCTACCTCTAATAGCACCCGAGATATCACCAGATATATATTGGATTTTTCCCTGACCCTGAGTGTCCGGCCCCATGAGACGGTGGTTTCCTCGGCCCCTGGTGGTCCGAGGTCGTTCCCGCTGCACAGATTCATGCGCCAGGGCCTCCTACGGACAATGCACTTTGATTTATTGCGCTATCTGTAATAGCACCCGAGATATCACCAGATATATATTGGATTTTCCCCTGACCCTGTGTGTCCGGCCCCTTGAGACTGTCGTTTTCTCGGCCCCTGGTGGTCCGAGGTCGTCCCCGTTGCACAGATTCATGCGCCAGGCCCTCCTGCAGATAATTCACTTTGGTTTATTGCTCTATCTGTAATAGCACCCGAGATATCACCAGATATATATTGGATTTTTCCCTGACCCTGAGTGTTCGGCCCCATGAGACGGAGGTTTTATCGGCCCGTGGTGGTCCGAGGTCGTTCCCGCTGCACAGATTCATGCGCCAGGGCCTCCTGCAGATAATTCACTTTGGTTTATTGCGCTTTCTCCAATAGCACCCGAGATATCACCAGATATATATTGGATTTTTCCCAGACCCTGAGTGTCCGGCCCCATGAGACAGTGGCTTTCTCGGCCCCTGGTGGTCCGAGGTCGTCCCCGCTGCCCAGATTCATGCGCCAGGGCCTCCTGCAGATAATTCACTTTGGTTTATTTCGCTATCTCTAATAGCACACGAGATATCACCAGATATATATTGGATTTTTCCCTGACCCTGAGTGTCCGGCCCCATGAGACTGTGGTTTTCCCGGCCCCTGGTGGTCCGAGGTCGTTCCCGCTGGCCAGATTCATGCGCCTGGGCCTTCTACTGACAATGCACTTTGATTTATTGCGCTATCTGTAATAGCACCCGAGATATCACCAGATATATATTGGATTTTTCCGTGACCCTTAGTGTCCGGCCCCATGAGACGCTGGTTTTCTCGACCCGTGGTGGACCGAGGTCGTTCCCGCTGCCCAGATTCATGCGCCAGGGCCTCCTACAGACAATGCACTTTGATTTATTGCGCTATCTCTAATAGCACCCGAGATATCGCCAGATATATATTGGATTTTCCCCTGAGCCTGAGTGTCCGGCCCCGTTAGACGGTGGTTCTCTCGGCCCTTGGTGGTCCGAGGTCGTTCCCGCTGCCCAGATTCATGCGCCAGGGCCACCTACAGACAGTGCACTTTGATTTATTGCGCTATCTCTAATAGCATCCGAGATATCACCAGATATATATTGGATTTTCCCCTGACCCTGAGTGTCCTGCCCCATGAGACTGTGGTTTTCTAGGCCCCTGGTGGTCCGAGGTCGTTCCCGCTGGCCAGATTCATGCGCCAGGGTCTCCTACAGACCATGCACTTTGATTTATTGCGCTATCTGTAATAGCACCCGAGATATCACCAGATATATATTGGATTTTTCCCTGACCCTGAGTGTGCGGCCCCATGAGACGGTGGTTTTATCGGCCCTCGGTGGTCCGAGGTCGTTCCCGCTGCACAGATTCATGCGCCAGGGCCTCCTGCAGATAATTCACTTTGGTTTATTGCGCTATCTCCAATAGCACCCGAGATATCACCAGATATATATTGGATTTTCCCCTGACCCTGAGTGTCCGGCCCCATGAGACTGTGGTTTTCTCGGCCCCTGGTGGTCCGAGGTCGTTCCCGCTGGCCAGATTCAGGCGCCAGGGCCTCCTACTGACAACGCACTTTGATTTATTGCGCTATCTGTAACAGCACCCGAGATATCACCAGATATATATTGGATTTTTCGGTGACCCTGAGTTTCCGGCCCCATGAGACGGTGGTTTTCTCGGTCGGTGGTGGTCCGAGGTCGTTCCCGCTGCACAGATTCATGCGCCAGGGCCTCCTGCAGATAATTCACTTTGGTTTATTGCTCTATCTGTAATAGCACCCGAGATATCACCAGATATATATTGGATTTTCCCCAGACCCTGAGTGTCCGGCCCCATGAGACTGTGGCTTTCTCGGCCCCTGGTGGTCCGAGGTCGTCCCCGCTGCCCAGATTCATGCGCCAGGTCCTCCTGCAGATAATTCACTTTGGTTTATTTCGCTATCTCTAATAGCACCCGAGATATCACCAGATATATATTGGATTTTTCCCTGACCCTGAGTGTCCGGCCCCATGAGACTGTGGTTTTCCCGGCCCCTGGTGGTCCGAGGTCGTTCCCGCTGGCCAGATTCATGCGCCTGGGCCTTCTACTGTCAATGCACTTTGATTTATTGCGCTATCTCTAATAGCACCCGAGATATCGCCAGATATATAATGGATTTTCCCCTGAGCCTGAGTGTCCGGCCCCGTTAGACGGTGGTTCTCTCGGCCCCTGGTGGTCCGAGGTCGTTCCCGCTGCCCAGATTCATGCGCCAGGGCCACCTACAGACAGTGCCCTTTGATTTATTGCGCTATCTGTAATAGCACCCGAGAAAGCTCCATATATATGCTGGATTTTTACATGACTTTGGGTGGCGGAAACCGAAAATCTGTAAGTTTCTCGGCCCCTGGTGGTCCGATGTCGTTCCCGCTGGCCAGATTCATGCGCCAGGGCCTCCTACAGACAATGCACTTTGATTTATGGCGCTATCTGTAATAGTACCCGAGATATCACCAGATATATATTGGATTTTTCACTGTCCCTGAGTGTCCGGCCCCATGAGACGGTGGTTTCCTCGGCCCCTGGTGGTCCGAGGTCGTTCCCGCTGCACAGATTCATGCGCCAGGGCCTCCGACGGACAATGCACTTTGATTTATTGCGCTATCTGTAATAGCACCCGAGATATCACCAGATATATATTGGATTTTCCCCTGACCCTGAGTGTCCGGCCCCTTGAGACTGTCGTTTTCTCGGCCCCTGGTGGTCCGAGGTCGTACCCGTTGCACAGATTCATGCGCCAGGGCCTCCTGCAGATAATTCACTTTGGTTTATTGCGCTATCTCTAATAGCACCCGAGATATCACCAGAAATATATTGGATTTTCCCCTGACCCTGAGTGTCCAGCCCCATGAGATGGTGGTTTTCTCGGCCCCTGGTGATCCGAGGTCGTTCCCGCTGCACAGATTCATGCGCCAGGGCCTCCTGCAGACAATTCACTTTGGTTTATTGCGCTATCTCTAATAGCATCCGAGATATCACCAGATATATATTGGATTTTTCCCTGACCCTGAGTGTCCGGACCCATGAGACTGTGGTTTCCTCGGCCCCTGGTTTTCCGAGGTCGTTCCCGCTGGCCAGATGCATGCGCCAGGGCCTCCTGCAGATAATTCACTTTGGTTTATTGCGCTATCTCTAATAGCACCCGAGATATCACCAGATATATATTGGATTTTTCCCTGACCCTGAGTGCCCGGCCCCATGAGACTGTGGTTTTCCTGGCCCCTGGTGGTCCGAGGTCGTTCCCGCTGGCCAGATTCATGCGCCTGGGCCTTCTACTGACAATGCACTTTGATTTATTGCGCTATCTGTAATAGCACCCGAGATATCATCAGATATATATTGGATTTTTCCGTGACCCTTAGTGTCCGGCCCCATGAGACGCTGGTGTTCTCGGCCCGTGGTGGACCGAGGTCGTTCCCGCTACCCAGATTCATGCGCCAGGGCCTCCTACAGACAATGCACTTTGATTTATTGCGCTATCTCTAATAGCACCCGAGATATCATCAGATATATATTGGATTTTTCCGTGACCCTGAGTTTCCGGCCCCATGTGACGGTGGTTTTCTCGGTCAGTGGTGGTCCGAGGTCGTTCCCGCTGCACAGATTCATGCGCCAGGGCCTCCTGCAGATAATTCAGTTTGGTTTATTGCGCTATCTCTAATAGCACCCGAGTTATCACCAGATATATATTGAATTTTCCCCTGACCCTGAGTGTCCGGCCCCTTGAGACTGTCGTTTTCTCGGCCCCTGGTGGTCCGAGGTCGTCCCCGTTGCACAGATTCATGCGCCAGGGCCTCCTGCAGATAATTCACTTTGGTTTATTGCTCTATCTGTAATAGCACCCGAGATATCACCAGATATATATTGGATTTTCCCCAGACCCTGAGTGTCCGGCCCCATGAGACTGTGGCTTTCTCGGCCCCTGGTGGTCCGAGGTCGTCCCCGCTGCCCAGATTCATGCGCCAGGGCCTCCTGCAGATAATTCACTTTGGTTTATTTCGCTATCTCTAATAGCACCCGAGATATCACCAGATATATATTCGATTTTTCCCTGACCCTGAGTGTCCGGCCCCATGAGACTGTGGTTTTCCCGGCCCCTGGTGGTCCGAGGTCGTTCCCGCAGGCCAGATTCATGCGCCTGGGCCTTCTACTGACAATGCACTTTGATTTATTGCGCTATCTCTAATAGCACCCGAGATATCGCCAGATATATAATGGATTTTCCCCTGAGCCTGAGTGTCCGGCCCCGTTAGACGGTGGTTCTCTCGGCCCCTGGTGGTCCGAGGTCGTTCCCGCTGCCCAGATTCATGCGCCAGGGCCACCTACAGACAGTGCACTTTGATTTATTGCGCTATCTGTAATAGCACCCGAGAAAGCTCCATATATATGCCGGATTTTTACATGACTTTGGGTGGCGGAAACCGAAAATCTGTAAGTTTCTCGGCCCCTGGTGGTCCGATGTCGTTCCCGCTGGCCAGATTCATGCGCCAGGGCCTCCTACAGACAATGCACTTTGATTTATGGCGCTATCTGTAATAGTACCCGAGATATCACCAGATATATAAAGGATTTTTCACTGTCCCTGAGTGTCCGGCCCCATGAGACGGTGGTTTCCTCGGCCCCTGGTGTTCCGAGGTCGTTCCCGCTGCACAGATTCATGCGCCAGGGCCTCCGACGGACAATGCACTTTGATTTATTGCGCTATCTGTAATAGCACCCGAGATATCACCAGATATATATTGGATTTTCCCCTGACCCTGAGTGTCCGGCCCCTTGAGACTGTCGTTTTCTCGGCCCCCGGTGGTCCGAGGTTGTCCCCGTTGCACAGATTCATGCGCCAGGGCCTCCTGCAGATAATTCACTTTGGTTTATTGCGCTATCTCTAATAGCACCCGAGATATCACCAGAAATATATTGGATTTTCCCCTGACCCTGAGTGTCCAGCCCCATGAGATGGTGGTTTTCTCGGCCCCTGGTGATCCGAGGTCGTTCCCGCTGCAGAGATTCATGCGCCAGGGCCTCCTGCAGACAATTCACTTTGGTTTATTGCGCTATCTCTAATAGCATCCGAGATATCACCAGATATATATTGGATTTTTCCCTGACCCTGAGTGTCCGGACCCATGAGACTGTGGTTTTCTCGGCCCCTGGTTTTCCGAGGTCGTTCCCGCTGGCCAGATTCATGCGCCAGGGTCTCCTACAGACCATGCACTTTGATTTATTGCTCTATCTGTAATAGCACCCGAGATATCACCAGATATATATTGGATTTTTCCCTGACCCTGAGTGTCCGGCCCCATGAGACGGTGGTTTTATCGGCCCGTGGTGGTAAGAGGTCGTTCCCGCTGCACAGATTCATGCGCCAGGGCCTCCTGCAGATAATTCACTTTGGTTTATTGCGCTATCTCCAATAGCACCCGAGATATCACCAGATATATATTGGATTTTCCCCAGACCCTGAGTGTCCGGCCCCATGAGACTGTGGCTTTCTCGGCCCCTGGTGGTCCGAGGTCGTCCCCGCTGCCCAGATGCATGCGCCAGGGCCTCCTGCAGATAATTCACTTTGGTTTATTGCGCTATCTCTAATAGCACCCGAGATATCACCAGATATATATTGGATTTTTCCCTGACCCTGAGTGCCCGGCCCCATGAGACTGTGGTTTTCCCGGCCCCTGGTGGTCCGAGGTCGTTCCCGCTGGCTAGATTCATGCGCCTGGGCCTTCTACTGACAATGCACTTTGATTTATTGCGCTATCTGTAATAGCACCCGAGATATCATCAGATATATATTGGATTTTTCCGTGACCCTTAGTGTCCGGCCCCATGAGACGCTGGTTTTCTCGGCCCGTGGTGGATCGAGGTCGTTCCCGCTGCCCAGATTCATGCGCCAGGGCCTCCTACAGACAATGCACTTTGATTTATTGCGCTATCTCTAATAGCACCCGAGATATCGCCAGATATATATTGGATTTTCCCCTGAGCCTGAGTGTCCGGCCCCGTTAGACGGTGGTTCTCTCGGCCCGTGGTGGTCCGAGGTCGTTCCCGCTGCCCAGATTCATGCGCCAGGGCCTCCTACAGACAGTGCACTTTGGTTTATTGCGCTATCTCTAATAGCACCCGAGATATCACCAGATATATATTGGATTTTTCCCTGACCCTGAGTGCCCGGCCCCATGAGACTGTGGTTTTCCCGGCCCCTGGTGGTCCGAGGTCGTTCCCGCTGGCTAGATTCATGCGCCTGGGCCTTCTACTGACAATGCACTTTGATTTATTGCGCTATCTGTAATAGCACCCGAGATATCATCAGATATATATTGGATTGTTCCGTGACCCTTAGTGTCCGGCCCCATGAGACGCTGGTTTTCTCGGCCCGTGGTGGATCGAGGTCGTTCCCGCTACCCAGATTCATGCGCCAGGGCCTCCTACAGACAATGCACTTTGGTTTATTGCTCTATCTGTAATAGCACCCGAGATATCACCAGATATATATTGGATTTTCCCCAGACCCTGAGTGTCCGGCCCCATGAGACTGTGGCTTTCTCGGCCCCTGGTGGTCCGAGGTCGTCCCCGCTGCCCAGATTCATGCGCCAGGGCCTCCTGCAGATAATTCACTTTGGTTTATTTCGCTATCTCTAATAGCACCCGAGATATCACCAGATATATATTCGATTTTTCCCTGACCCTGAGTGTCCGGCCCCATGAGACTGTGGTTTTCCCGGCCCCTGGTGGTCCGAGGTCGTTCCCGCTGGCTAGATTCATGCGCCTGGGCCTTCTACTGACAATGCACTTTGATTTATTGCGCTATCTCTAATAGCACCCGAGATATCGCCAGATATATATTGGATTTTCCCCTGAGCCTGAGTGTCCGGCCCCGTTAGACGGTGGTTCTCTCGGCCCGTGGTGGTCCGAGGTCGTTCCCGCTGCCCAGATTCATGCGCCAGGGCCTCCTACAGACAGTGCACTTTGATTTATTGCGCTATCTGTAATAGCACCCGAGAAAGCTCCATATATATGCTGGATTTTTACATGACTTTGGGTGGCGGATACCGAAAATCTGTAATTTTCTCGGCCCCTGGTGGTCCGATGTCGTTCCCGCTGGCCAGATTCATGCGCCAGGGCCTCCTACAGACAATGCACTTTGGTTTATTGCGCTATCTCTAATAGCACCCGAGATATCACCAGATATATATTGGATTTTCCCCTGACCCTGTGTGTCCGGCCCCATGAGACTGTGGTTTTCTAGGCCCCTGGTGGTCCGAGGTCGTTCCCGCTGCACAGATTCATTCGCCAGTGCCTCTTACAGACAATGCACTTTGATTTATTGCGCTATATATAATAGCACCCGAGATATCACCAGATATATATTGGATTTTCCCCTGACCCTGAGTGTCCGGCCCCATGAGACTTTGATTTTCTCGGACCCTGGTGTTCCGAGGTCGTTCCCGCTGCACAGATTCATGCGCCAGGGCCTCCTGCAGATAATTCACTTTGATTTATTGCGCTATCTCTAATAGCACCCAAGATATCGCCAGATATATATTGGATTTTCCCCTGACCCTGAGTGTCCGGCCCCATGAGACTGTGGTTTCCTCGGCCCCTGGTGGTCCGAGGTCGTTCCCGCTGCACAGATTCATGCGCCAGGGCCTCCTACAGACAATGCACTTTCATTTATTTCGCGATCTGTAATAGTACCCGAGATATCACCAGATATATATTGGATTTTCCCCAGACCCTGAGTGTCCGGCCCCATGAGACTGTAGTTTTCTCAGCCCCTGGTGGTCCGAGGTCGTTCCCGCTGCACAGATTCATGCGCCAGGGCCTCCTGCAGATAATTCACTTTGGTTTATTGCGCTATCTCCAATAGCACCCGAGATATCACCAGATATATATTGGATTTTCCCCTGACCCTGAGTGTCCGGCCCCATGAAACTGTGGTTTTCTCGGCCCCTGGTGGTCCGAGGTCGTTCCCGCTGGCCAGATTCAGGCGCCAGGGCCTCCTACTGACAACGCACTTTGATTTATTGCGCTATCTGTAACAGCACCCGAGATATCACCAGATATATATTGGATTTTTCCGTGACCCTGAGTTTCCGGCCCCATGTGACGGTGGTTTTCTCGGTCAGTGGTGGTCCGAGGTCGTTCCCGCTGCACAGATTCATGCGCCAGGGCCTCCTGCAGATAATTCAGTTTGGTTTATTGCGCTATCTCTAATAGCACCCGAGTTATCACCAGATATATATTGAATTTTCCCCTGACCCTGAGTGTCCGGCCCCTTGAGACTGTCGTTTTCTCGGCCCCTGGTGGTCCGAGGTCGTCCCCGTTGCACAGATTCATGCGCCAGGGCCTCCTGCAGATAATTCACTTTGGTTTATTGCTCTATCTGTAATAGCACCCGAGATATCACCAGATATATATTGGATTTTCCCCAGACCCTGAGTGTCCGGCCCCATGAGACTGTGGCTTTCTCGGCCCCTGGTGGTCCGAGGTCGTCCCCGCTGCCCAGATTCATGCGCCAGGGCCTCCTGCAGATAATTCACTTTGGTTTATTTCGCTATCTCTAATAGCACCCGAGATATCACCAGATATATATTCGATTTTTCCCTGACCCTGAGTGTCCGGCCCCATGAGACTGTGGTTTTCCCGGCCCCTGGTGGTCCGAGGTCGTTCCCGCAGGCCAGATTCATGCGCCTGGGCCTTCTACTGACAATGCACTTTGATTTATTGCGCTATCTCTAATAGCACCCGAGATATCGCCAGATATATAATGGATTTTCCCCTGAGCCTGAGTGTCCGGCCCCGTTAGACGGTGGTTCTCTCGGCCCCTGGTGGTCCGAGGTCGTTCCCGCTGCCCAGATTCATGCGCCAGGGCCACCTACAGACAGTGCACTTTGATTTATTGCGCTATCTGTAATAGCACCCGAGAAAGCTCCATATATATGCCGGATTTTTACATGACTTTGGGTGGCGGAAACCGAAAATCTGTAAGTTTCTCGGCCCCTGGTGGTCCGATGTCGTTCCCGCTGGCCAGATTCATGCGCCAGGGCCTCCTACAGACAATGCACTTTGATTTATGGCGCTATCTGTAATAGTACCCGAGATATCACCAGATATATAAAGGATTTTTCACTGTCCCTGAGTGTCCGGCCCCATGAGACGGTGGTTTCCTCGGCCCCTGGTGTTCCGAGGTCGTTCCCGCTGCACAGATTCATGCGCCAGGGCCTCCGACGGACAATGCACTTTGATTTATTGCGCTATCTGTAATAGCACCCGAGATATCACCAGATATATATTGGATTTTCCCCTGACCCTGAGTGTCCGGCCCCTTGAGACTGTCGTTTTCTCGGCCCCCGGTGGTCCGAGGTTGTCCCCGTTGCACAGATTCATGCGCCAGGGCCTCCTGCAGATAATTCACTTTGGTTTATTGCGCTATCTCTAATAGCACCCGAGATATCACCAGAAATATATTGGATTTTCCCCTGACCCTGAGTGTCCAGCCCCATGAGATGGTGGTTTTCTCGGCCCCTGGTGATCCGAGGTCGTTCCCGCTGCAGAGATTCATGCGCCAGGGCCTCCTGCAGACAATTCACTTTGGTTTATTGCGCTATCTCTAATAGCATCCGAGATATCACCAGATATATATTGGATTTTTCCCTGACCCTGAGTGTCCGGACCCATGAGACTGTGGTTTTCTCGGCCCCTGGTTTTCCGAGGTCGTTCCCGCTGGCCAGATTCATGCGCCAGGGTCTCCTACAGACCATGCACTTTGATTTATTGCTCTATCTGTAATAGCACCCGAGATATCACCAGATATATATTGGATTTTTCCCTGACCCTGAGTGTCCGGCCCCATGAGACGGTGGTTTTATCGGCCCGTGGTGGTAAGAGGTCGTTCCCGCTGCACAGATTCATGCGCCAGGGCCTCCTGCAGATAATTCACTTTGGTTTATTGCGCTATCTCCAATAGCACCCGAGATATCACCAGATATATATTGGATTTTCCCCAGACCCTGAGTGTCCGGCCCCATGAGACTGTGGCTTTCTCGGCCCCTGGTGGTCCGAGGTCGTCCCCGCTGCCCAGATGCATGCGCCAGGGCCTCCTGCAGATAATTCACTTTGGTTTATTGCGCTATCTCTAATAGCACCCGAGATATCACCAGATATATATTGGATTTTTCCCTGACCCTGAGTGCCCGGCCCCATGAGACTGTGGTTTTCCCGGCCCCTGGTGGTCCGAGGTCGTTCCCGCTGGCTAGATTCATGCGCCTGGGCCTTCTACTGACAATGCACTTTGATTTATTGCGCTATCTGTAATAGCACCCGAGATATCATCAGATATATATAGGATTTTTCCGTGACCCTTAGTGTCCGGCCCCATGAGACGCTGGTTTTCTCGGCCCGTGGTGGATCGAGGTCGTTCCCGCTGCCCAGATTCATGCGCCAGGGCCTCCTACAGACAATGCACTTTGATTTATTGCGCTATCTCTAATAGCACCCGAGATATCGCCAGATATATATTGGATTTTCCCCTGAGCCTGAGTGTCCGGCCCCGTTAGACGGTGGTTCTCTCGGCCCGTGGTGGTCCGAGGTCGTTCCCGCTGCCCAGATTCATGCGCCCGGGCCTCCTACAGACAGTGCACTTTGGTTTATTGCGCTATCTCTAATAGCACCCGAGATATCACCAGATATATATTGGATTTTTCCCTGACCCTGAGTGCCCGGCCCCATGAGACTGTGGTTTTCCCGGCCCCTGGTGGTCCGAGGTCGTTCCCGCTGGCTAGATTCATGCGCCTGGGCCTTCTACTGACAATGCACTTTGATTTATTGCGCTATCTGTAATAGCACCCGAGATATCATCAGATATATATTGGATTTTTCCGTGACCCTTAGTGTCCGGCCCCATGAGACGCTGGTTTTCTCGGCCCGTGGTGGATCGAGGTCGTTCCCGCTACCCAGATTCATGCGCCAGGTCCTCCTACAGACAATGCACTTTGGTTTATTGCGCTATCTGTAATAGCACCCGAGATATCACCAGATATATATTGGATTTTTCCCTAACCCTGAGTGTCCGTCCCGATGGGACGGTGGTTGTCACGGCCCCTGGTGGTCGGAGGTCGTTCCCGCTGCACAGATGCATGCGCCAGGGCCTCCTGCAGATGATTCACTATGGTTTATTGCGCTATCTGTAATAGCACCCGAGATATCACCAGATATATATTGGATTTTCCCCTGACCCTGAGTGTCCGGCCCCATGAGACGGTGGTTGTCTCGGCCCCTGGTGGTCGGAGGTCGTTCCCGCTGCACAGATGCGTGCGCCAGGGCCTCCTACAGACAATGCACTTTGATTTATTGCGCTATCTGTAATAGCACCCGAGATATCACCAGATGTGTATTGGATTTTTCCCTGACCCTGAGTGTCCGACCCCATGAGACGGTGGTTTTCTCGGCCCCTGGTTTTCCGAGGTAGATCCCGCTGAACAGATTCATGCGCCAAGGCTTCCTGCAGACAATTCACTTTGGTTTATTGCGCTATATCTAATAGCACCCAAGATATCACCAGATATATATTGGATTTTTCCCTGACCCTGACTGTCCGGCCCCGTTAGACGGTGGTTTTCTCGGCCCCTGGTGGTCCGAGGACGTTCCTGCTGCACAGATTCATGCGCAAGGGCCTCCTGCAGATAATTCACTATGGTTTATTGCGCTATCCGTAATAGCACCCTAGATATCACCAGATATATATTGGATTTTCCCCTGACCCTGAGTGTCCGGCCCCATCAGACGGTGGTTTTCTCGGCCCCTGGTTTTCCGAGGTAGATCCCGCTGAACAGATTCATGCGCCAAGGCTTCCTGCAGACAATTCACTTTGGTTTATTGCGCTATATCTAATAGCACCCGAGATATCGCCAGATATATATTGGATTTTCCCCTGAGCCTGAGTGTCCGGCCCCGTTAGACGGTGGTTTTCTCGGCCCCTGGTGGTCCGAGGTCGTTCCCGCTGCCCAGATTCATGCCCCAGGGCCTCCTACAGACAGTGCACTTTTATTTATTGCGCTATCTGTAATAGCACCCGAGAAAGCTCCATATATATGCTGGATTTTTACATGACTTTGGGTGGCGGATACCGAAAATCTGTAATTTTCTCGGCCCCTGGTAGTCCGATGTCGTTCCGACTGGCCAGATTCATGCGCCAGGGCCTCCTACAGACAATGCACTTTGGTTTATTGCGCTATCTCTAATAGCACCCGACATATCACCAGATATATATTGGATTTTCCCCTGACCCTGAGTGTCCGGACCCATGAGACTGTGGTTTTCTAGGCCCCTGGTGGTCCGAGGTCGTTCCCGCTGCACAGATTCATGCGCCAGTACCTCCTACAGACAACGCACTTTGATTTATTGCGCTATATGTAATAGCACCCGAGATATCACCAGATATATATTGGATTTTACCCTGACCCTGAGTGTCCGGCCCCATGAGACGGTGGTTGTCTCGGCCCCTGGTGGTAAGAGGTCGTTCCCGCTGCACAGATTCATGCGCCAGGGCCTCCTGCAGATAATTCACTTTGGTTTATTGCGCTATCTCCAATAGCACCCGAGATATCACCAGATATATATTGGATTTTCCCCAGACCCTGAGTGTCCGGCCCCATGAGACTGTGGCTTTCTCGGCCCCTGGTGGTCCGAGGTCGTCCCCGCTGCCCAGATGCATGCGCCAGGGCCTCCTGCAGATAATTCACTTTGGTTTATTGCGCTATCTCTAATAGCACCCGAGATATCACCAGATATATATTGGATTTTTCCCTGACCCTGAGTGCCCGGCCCCATGAGACTGTGGTTTTCCCGGCCCCTGGTGGTCCGAGGTCGTTCCCGCTGGCTAGATTCATGCGCCTGGGCCTTCTACTGACAATGCACTTTGATTTATTGCGCTATCTGTAATAGCACCCGAGATATCATCAGATATATATTGGATTTTTCCGTGACCCTTAGTGTCCGGCCCCATGAGACGCTGGTTTTCTCGGCCCGTGGTGGATCGAGGTCGTTCCCGCTGCCCAGATTCATGCGCCAGGGCCTCCTACAGACAATGCACTTTGATTTATTGCGCTATCTCTAATAGCACCCGAGATATCGCCAGATATATATTGGATTTTCCCCTGAGCCTGAGTGTCCGGCCCCGTTAGACGGTGGTTCTCTCGGCCCGTGGTGGTCCGAGGTCGTTCCCGCTGCCCAGATTCATGCGCCCGGGCCTCCTACAGACAGTGCACTTTGGTTTATTGCGCTATCTCTAATAGCACCCGAGATATCACCAGATATATATTGGATTTTTCCCTGACCCTGAGTGCCCGGCCCCATGAGACTGTGGTTTTCCCGGCCCCTGGTGGTCCGAGGTCGTTCCCGCTGGCTAGATTCATGCGCCTGGGCCTTCTACTGACAATGCACTTTGATTTATTGCGCTATCTGTAATAGCACCCGAGATATCATCAGATATATATTGGATTTTTCCGTGACCCTTAGTGTCCGGCCCCATGAGACGCTGGTTTTCTCGGCCCGTGGTGGATCGAGGTCGTTCCCGCTACCCAGATTCATGCGCCAGGGCCTCCTACAGACAATGCACTTTGGTTTATTGCGCTATCTGTAATAGCACCCGAGATATCACCAGATATATATTGGATTTTTCCCTAACCCTGAGTGTCCGTCCCGATGGGACGGTGGTTGTCACGGCCCCTGGTGGTCGGAGGTCGTTCCCGCTGCACAGATGCATGCGCCAGGGCCTCCTGCAGATAATTCACTATGGTTTATTGCGCTATCTGTAATAGCACCCGAGATATCACCAGATGTGTATTGGATTTTTCCCTGACCCTGAGTGTCCGACCCCATGAGACGGTGGTTTTCTCGGCCCCTGGTTTTCCGAGGTAGATCCCGCTGAACAGATTCATGCGCCAAGGCTTCCTGCAGACAATTCACTTTGGTTTATTGCGCTATATCTAATAGCACCCAAGATATCACCAGATATATATTGGATTTTTCCCTGACCCTGACTGTCCGGCCCCGTTAGACGGTGGTTTTCTCGGCCCCTGGTGGTCCGAGGTCGTTCCTGCTGCACAGATTCATGCGCAAGGGCCTCCTGCAGATAATTCACTATGGTTTATTGCGCTATCCGTAATAGCACCCTAGATATCACCAGATATATATTGGATTTTCCCCTGACCCTGAGTGTCCGGCCCCATCAGACGGTGGTTTTCTCGGCCCCTGGTTTTCCGAGGTAGATCCCGCTGAACAGATTCATGCGCCAAGGCTTCCTGCAGACAATTCACTTTGGTTTATTGCGCTATATCTAATAGCACCCGAGATATCGCCAGATATATATTGGATTTTCCCCTGAGCCTGAGTGTCCGGCCCCGTTAGACGGTGGTTTTCTCGGCCCCTGGTGGTCCGAGGTCGTTCCCGCTGCCCAGATTCATGCCCCAGGGCCTCCTACAGACAGTGCACTTTTATTTATTGCGCTATCTGTAATAGCACCCGAGAAAGCTCCATATATATGCTGGATTTTTACATGACTTTGGGTGGCGGATACCGAAAATCTGTAATTTTCTCGGCCCCTGGTAGTCCGATGTCGTTCCGACTGGCCAGATTCATGCGCCAGGGCCTCCTACAGACAATGCACTTTGGTTTATTGCGCTATCTCTAATAGCACCCGACATATCACCAGATATATATTGGATTTTCCCCTGACCCTGAGTGTCCGGACCCATGAGACTGTGGTTTTCTAGGCCCCTGGTGGTCCGAGGTCGTTCCCGCTGCACAGATTCATGCGCCAGTACCTCCTACAGACAACGCACTTTGATTTATTGCGCTATATGTAATAGCACCCGAGATATCACCAGATATATATTGGATTTTACCCTGACCCTGAGTGTCCGGCCCCATGAGACGGTGGTTGTCTCGGCCCCTGGTGGTAAGAGGTCGTTCCCGCTGCACAGATTCATGCGCCAGGGCCTCCTGCAGATAATTCACTTTGGTTTATTGCGCTATCTCCAATAGCACCCGAGATATCACCAGATATATATTGGATTTTCCCCAGACCCTGAGTGTCCGGCCCCATGAGACTGTGGCTTTCTCGGCCCCTGGTGGTCCGAGGTCGTCCCCGCTGCCCAGATGCATGCGCCAGGGCCTCCTGCAGATAATTCACTTTGGTTTATTGCGCTATCTCTAATAGCACCCGAGATATCACCAGATATATATTGGATTTTTCCCTGACCCTGAGTGCCCGGCCCCATGAGACTGTGGTTTTCCCGGCCCCTGGTGGTCCGAGGTCGTTCCCGCTGGCTAGATTCATGCGCCTGGGCCTTCTACTGACAATGCACTTTGATTTATTGCGCTATCTGTAATAGCACCCGAGATATCATCAGATATATATTGGATTTTTCCGTGACCCTTAGTGTCCGGCCCCATGAGACGCTGGTTTTCTCGGCCCGTGGTGGATCGAGGTCGTTCCCGCTGCCCAGATTCATGCGCCAGGGCCTCCTACAGACAATGCACTTTGATTTATTGCGCTATCTCTAATAGCACCCGAGATATCGCCAGATATATATTGGATTTTCCCCTGAGCCTGAGTGTCCGGCCCCGTTAGACGGTGGTTCTCTCGGCCCGTGGTGGTCCGAGGTCGTTCCCGCTGCCCAGATTCATGCGCCCGGGCCTCCTACAGACAGTGCACTTTGGTTTATTGCGCTATCTCTAATAGCACCCGAGATATCACCAGATATATATTGGATTTTTCCCTGACCCTGAGTGCCCGGCCCCATGAGACTGTGGTTTTCCCGGCCCCTGGTGGTCCGAGGTCGTTCCCGCTGGCTAGATTCATGCGCCTGGGCCTTCTACTGACAATGCACTTTGATTTATTGCGCTATCTGTAATAGCACCCGAGATATCATCAGATATATATTGGATTTTTCCGTGACCCTTAGTGTCCGGCCCCATGAGACGCTGGTTTTCTCGGCCCGTGGTGGATCGAGGTCGTTCCCGCTACCCAGATTCATGCGCCAGGGCCTCCTACAGACAATGCACTTTGGTTTATTGCGCTATCTGTAATAGCACCCGAGATATCACCAGATATATATTGGATTTTTCCCTAACCCTGAGTGTCCGTCCCGATGGGACGGTGGTTGTCACGGCCCCTGGTGGTCGGAGGTCGTTCCCGCTGCACAGATGCATGCGCCAGGGCCTCCTGCAGATAATTCACTATGGTTTATTGCGCTATCTGTAATAGCACCCGAGATATCACCAGATATATATTGGATTTTCCCCTGACCCTGAGTGTCCGGCCCCATGAGACGGTGGTTGTCTCGGCCCCTGGTGGTCGGAGGTCGTTCCCGCTGCACAGATGCGTGCGCCAGGGCCTCCTACAGACAATGCACTTTGATTTATTGCGCTATCTGTAATAGCACCCGAGATATCACCAGATGTGTATTGGATTTTTCCCTGACCCTGAGTGTCCGACCCCATGAGACGGTGGTTTTCTCGGCCCCTGGTTTTCCGAGGTAGATCCCGCTGAACAGATTCATGCGCCAAGGCTTCCTGCAGACAATTCACTTTGGTTTATTGCGCTATATCTAATAGCACCCAAGATATCACCAGATATATATTGGATTTTTCCCTGACCCTGACTGTCCGGCCCCGTTAGACGGTGGTTTTCTCGGCCCCTGGTGGTCCGAGGTCGTTCCTGCTGCACAGATTCATGCGCAAGGGCCTCCTGCAGATAATTCACTATGGTTTATTGCGCTATCCGTAATAGCACCCGAGATATCACCAGATATATATTGGATTTTCCCCTGACCCTGAGTGTCCGGCCCCATGAGACGGTGGTTTTCTCGGCCCCTGGTTTTCCGAGGTAGATCCCGCTGAACAGATTCATGCGCCAAGGCTTCCTGCAGACAATTCACTTTGGTTTATTGCGCTATATCTAATAGCACCGAGATATCGCCAGATATATATTGGATTTTCCCCTGAGCCTGAGTGTCCGGCCCCGTTAGACGGTGGTTTTCTCGGCCCCTGGTGGTCCGAGGTCGTTCCCGCTGCCCAGATTCATGCCCCAGGGCCTCCTACAGACAGTGCACTTTTATTTATTGCGCTATCTGTAATAGCACCCGAGAAAGCTCCATATATATGCTGGATTTTTACATGACTTTGGGTGGCGGATACCGAAAATCTGTAATTTTCTCGGCCCCTGGTAGTCCGATGTCGTTCCGACTGGCCAGATTCATGCGCCAGGGCCTCCTACAGACAATGCACTTTGGTTTATTGCGCTATCTCTAATAGCACCCGACATATCACCAGATATATATTGGATTTTCCCCTGACCCTGAGTGTCCGGACCCATGAGACTGTGGTTTTCTAGGCCCCTGGTGGTCCGAGGTCGTTCCCGCTGCACAGATTCATGCGCCAGTACCTCCTACAGACAACGCACTTTGATTTATTGCGCTATATGTACTAGCACCCGAGATATCACCAGATATATATTGGATTTTACCCTGACCCTGAGTGTCCGGCCCCATGAGACGGTGGTTGTCTCGGCCCCTGGTGGTCCGAGGTCGTTCCCGCTGCACAGAATCATGCGCCAGGGCCTCCTGCAGATAATTCACTTTTATTTATTGCGCTATCTCTAATAGCACCCAAGATATCACCAGATATATATTGGATTTTTCCCTGACCCTGAGTGTCCGGCCCCATGAGACTGTGGTTTTCTCGGCCCCTGGTGGTCCGAGGTCGTTCCCTTTGCACAGATTCATGCGCCAGGGCATCCTGCAGATAATTCACTTTGGTTTATTGCGCTATCTGTAATAGCACCCGAGATATCAGCAGATATATGCTGGATTATTACATGGGCATGGGTGACGGATTCCGAATATCTGTAATTTTCTCGGCCCCTGGTGGTCCGAGGTCGTTCTCGCTGCACAGATTCAAGCGCCAGGGCCTCCTACAGACAATGCACTTTGGTTTATTGCGCTACCTCTAATAGCACCCGAGATACCACCAGATATATATTGGATTTTTCCCTGACCCTGAGTGTCCGGCCGCATGAGACGGTGGTTGTCTCGGCCCCGGGTGGTCCGAGGTCGTTCCCGCAGCACAGATTCATGCCCCAGGGCCTCCTACAGACAATGAACTTTGATTTGTTGCGCTATCTGTAATAGCACCCGAGATATCACCAGATATATATTGGATTATTCCCTGACCCCGAGTGTCCGGCCCCATGAGACGGTGGTTTTCTCGGCCCCTGGTGGTCCGAGGTCGTCCCCGCTGCACAGATTCATGCGCCAGGGCCTCCTGCAGATAATTCACTTTGGTTTATTGCGCTATCTCCAATAGCACCCGAGATATCACCAGATATATATTGGATTTTTCCCTAACCCTGAGTGTCCGGCCCCATGACACGGTGGTTTTTTCGGCCCCTGGTGGTCCGAGGTCGTTGCCGATGCACAGATTCATGCGCCAGGGCCTTCCGCAGACAAAGTACTTTGATTTATTGCGCTATCTGTAATAGCACCCGAGATATCACAAGATATATATTGGATTTTTCCCTGACCCTGAGTGTCCGGCCCCATGAGACGGTGGTTTTATCGGCCCGTGGTGGTCCGAGGTCGTTCCCGCTGCACAGATTCATGCGCCAGGGCCTCCTGCAGATAATTCACTTTGGTTTATTGCGCTATCTCCAATAGCACCCGAGATATCACCAGATATATATTGGATTTTCCCCTGACCCTGAGTGTCCGGCCCCATGAGACTGTGGTTTTCTCGACCCCTGGTGGTCCGAGGTCGTTCCCGCTGGCCAGATTCAGGCGCCAGGGCCTCCTACTGACAACGCACTTTGATTTATTGCGCTATCTGTAACAGCACCCGAGATATCACCAGATATATATTGGATTTTTCCGTGACCCTGAGTTTCCGGCCCCATGAGACGGTGGTTTTCTCGGTCCGTGGTGGTCCGAGGTCGTTCCCGCTGCACAGATTCATGCGCCTGGGCCTCCTGCAGATAATTCACTTTGGATTATTGCGCTATCTCTAATAGCACCCGAGTTATCACCAGATATATATTGAATTTTCCCCTGACACTGAGTGTCCGGCCCCATGTGACTGTGGTTTTCTCGGCCCCTGGTGGTCCGAGGTCGTACCCGCTGCCCAGATTCATGCGCCAGGGCCTCCTACAGACAATGCACTTTGGTTTATTGCGCTATCTCCAATAGCACCCGAGATATCTCCAGATATATATTGGATTTTTCCCTAACCCTGAGTGTCCGGCCCGATGGGACGGTGGTTGTCACGGCCCCTGGTGGTCGGAGGTCGTTCCCGCTGCACAGATGCATGCGCCAGGGCCTCCTGCAGATAATTCACTATGGTTTATTGCGCTATCTGTAATAGCACCCGAGATATCACCAGATATATATTGGATTTTCCCCTGACCCTGAGTGTCCGGCCCCATGAGACGGTGGTTGTCTCGGCCCCTGGTGGTCGGAGGTCGTTCCCGCTGCACAGATGCGTGCGCCAGGGCCTCCTACAGACAATGCACTTTGATTTATTGCGCTATCTGTAATAGCACCCGAGATATCACCAGATGTGTATTGGATTTTTCCCTGACCCTGAGTGTCCGACCCCATGAGACGGTGGTTTTCTCGGCCCCTGGTTTTCCGAGGTAGATCCCGCTGAACAGATTCATGCGCCAAGGCTTCCTGCAGACAATTCACTTTGGTTTATTGCGCTATATCTAATAGCACCCGAGATATCGCCAGATATATATTGGATTTTCCCCTGAGCCTGAGTGTCCGGCCCCGTTAGACGGTGGTTTTCTCGGCCCCTGGTGGTCCGAGGTCGTTCCCGCTGCCCAGATTCATGCCCCAGGGCCTCCTACAGACAGTGCACTTTTATTTATTGCGCTATCTGTAATAGCACCCGAGAAAGCTCCATATATATGCTGGATTTTTACATGACTTTGGGTGGCGGATACCGAAAATCTGTAATTTTCTCGGCCCCTGGTAGTCCGATGTCGTTCCGACTGGCCAGATTCATGCGCCAGGGCCTCCTACAGACAATGCACATTGGTTTATTGCGCTATCTCTAATAGCACCCGACATACCACCAGATATATATTGGATTTTCCCCTGACCCTGAGTGTCCGGACCCATGAGACTGTGGTTTTCTAGGCCCCTGGTGGTCCGAGGTCGTTCCCGCTGCACAGATTCATGCGCCAGTACCTCCTACAGACAATGCACTTTGATTTATTGCGCTATATGTAATAGCACCCGAGATATCACCAGATATATATTGGATTTTACCCTGACCCTGAGTGTCCGGCCCCATGAGACGGTGGTTGTCTCGGCCCCTGGTGGTCCGAGGTCGTTCCCGCTGCACAGATTCATGCGCCAGGGCCTCCTGCAGATAATTCACTTTTATTTATTGCGCTATCTGTAATAGCACCCGAGATATCACCAGATATATATTGGATTATTCCCTGACCCCGAGTGTCCGGCCCCATGAGACGGTGGTTTTCTCGGCCCCTGGTGGTCCGAGGTCGTTCCGACTGGCCAGATTCATGCGCCAGGGCCTCCTACAGACAATGCACTTTGGTTTATTGCGCTATCTCTAATAGCACCCGACATATCACCAGATATATATTGGATTTTCCCCTGACCCTGAGTGTCCGGACCCATGAGACTGTGGTTTTCTAGGCCCCTGGTGGTCCGAGGTCGTTCCCGCTGCACAGATTCATGCGCCAGTACCTCCTACAGACAATGCACTTTGATTTATTGCGCTATATGTAATAGCACCCGAGATATCACCAGATATATATTGGATTTTACCCTGACCCTGAGTGTCCGGCCCCATGAGACGGTGGTTGTCTCGGCCCCTGGTGGTCCGAGGTCGTTCCCGCTGCACAGATTCATGCGCCAGGGCCTCCTGCAGATAATTCACTTTTATTTATTGCGCTATCTCTAATAGCACCCAAGATATCACCAGATATATATTGGATTTTTCCCTGACCCTGAGTGTCCGGCCCCATGAGACTGTGGTTTTCTCGGCCCCTGGTGGTCCGAGGTCGTTCCCGCTGGCCAGATTCAGGCGCCAGGGCCTCCTACTGACAACGCACTTTGATTTATTGCGCTATCTGTAACAGCACCCGAGATATCACCAGATATATATTGAATTTTCCCCTGACACTGAGTGTCCGGCCCCATGTGACTGTGGTTTTCTCGGCCCCTGGTGGTCCGAGGTCGTACCCGCTGCCCAGATTCATGCGCCAGGGCCTCCTACAGACAGTGCACTTTGGTTTATTGCGCTATCTCCAATAGCACCCGAGATATCACCAGATATATATTGGATTTTTCCCTAACCCTGAGTGTCCGGCCCGATGGGACGGTGGTTGTCACGGCCCCTGGTGGTCGGAGGTCGTTCCCGCTGCACAGATTCATGCGCCAGGGCCTTCCGCAGACAAAGTACTTTGATTTATTGCGCTATCTGTAATAGCACCCGAGATATCACAAGATATATATTGGATTTTTCCCTGACCCTGAGTGTCCGGCCCCATGAGACGGTGGTTTTATCGGCCCGTGGTGGTCCGAGGTCGTTCCCGCTGCACAGATTCATGCGCCAGGGCCTCCTGCAGATAATTCACTTTGGTTTATTGCGCTATCTCCAATAGCACCCGAGATATCACCAGATATATATTGGATTTTCCCCTGACCCTGAGTGTCCGGCCCCATGAGACTGTGGTTTTCTCGACCCCTGGTGGTCCGAGGTCGTTCCCGCTGGCCAGATTCAGGCGCCAGGGCCTCCTACTGACAACGCACTTTGATTTATTGCGCTATCTGTAACAGCACCCGAGATATCACCAGATATATATTGGATTTTTCCGTGACCCTGAGTTTCCGGCCCCATGAGACGGTGGTTTTCTCGGTCCGTGGTGGTCCGAGGTCGTTCCCGCTGCACAGATTCATGCGCCTGGGCCTCCTGCAGATAATTCACTTTGGATTATTGCGCTATCTCTAATAGCACCCGAGTTATCACCAGATATATATTGAATTTTCCCCTGACACTGAGTGTCCGGCCCCATGTGACTGTGGTTTTCTCGGCCCCTGGTGGTCCGAGGTCGTACCCGCTGCCCAGATTCATGCGCCAGGGCCTCCTACAGACAATGCACTTTGGTTTATTGCGCTATCTCCAATAGCACCCGAGATATCTCCAGATATATATTGGATTTTTCCCTAACCCTGAGTGTCCGGCCCGATGGGACGGTGGTTGTCACGGCCCCTGGTGGTCGGAGGTCGTTCCCGCTGCACAGATGCATGCGCCAGGGCCTCCTGCAGATAATTCACTATGGTTTATTGCGCTATCTGTAATAGCACCCGAGATATCACCAGATATATATTGGATTTTCCCCTGACCCTGAGTGTCCGGCCCCATGAGACGGTGGTTGTCTCGGCCCCTGGTGGTCGGAGGTCGTTCCCGCTGCACAGATGCGTGCGCCAGGGCCTCCTACAGACAATGCACTTTGATTTATTGCGCTATCTGTAATAGCACCCGAGATATCACCAGATGTGTATTGGATTTTTCCCTGACCCTGAGTGTCCGACCCCATGAGACGGTGGTTTTCTCGGCCCCTGGTTTTCCGAGGTAGATCCCGCTGAACAGATTCATGCGCCAAGGCTTCCTGCAGACAATTCACTTTGGTTTATTGCGCTATATCTAATAGCACCCGAGATATCGCCAGATATATATTGGATTTTCCCCTGAGCCTGAGTGTCCGGCCCCGTTAGACGGTGGTTTTCTCGGCCCCTGGTGGTCCGAGGTCGTTCCCGCTGCCCAGATTCATGCCCCAGGGCCTCCTACAGACAGTGCACTTTTATTTATTGCGCTATCTGTAATAGCACCCGAGAAAGCTCCATATATATGCTGGATTTTTACATGACTTTGGGTGGCGGATACCGAAAATCTGTAATTTTCTCGGCCCCTGGTAGTCCGATGTCGTTCCGACTGGCCAGATTCATGCGCCAGGGCCTCCTACAGACAATGCACTTTGGTTTATTGCGCTATCTCTAATAGCACCCGACATATCACCAGATATATATTGGATTTTCCCCTGACCCTGAGTGTCCGGACCCATGAGACTGTGGTTTTCTAGGCCCCTGGTGGTCCGAGGTCGTTCCCGCTGCACAGATTCATGCGCCAGTACCTCCTACAGACAATGCACTTTGATTTATTGCGCTATATGTAATAGCACCCGAGATATCACCAGATATATATTGGATTTTACCCTGACCCTGAGTGTCCGGCCCCATGAGACGGTGGTTGTCTCGGCCCCTGGTGGTCCGAGGTCGTTCCCGCTGCACAGATTCATGCGCCAGGGCCTCCTGCAGATAATTCACTTTTATTTATTGCGCTATCTCTAATAGCACCCAAGATATCACCAGATATATATTGGATTTTTCCCTGACCCTGAGTGTCCGGCCCCATGAGACTGTGGTTTTCTCGGCCCCTGGTGGTCCGAGGTCGTTCCCGCTGGCCAGATTCAGGCGCCAGGGCCTCCTACTGACAACGCACTTTGATTTATTGCGCTATCTGTAACAGCACCCGAGATATCACCAGATATATATTGAATTTTCCCCTGACACTGAGTGTCCGGCCCCATGTGACTGTGGTTTTCTCGGCCCCTGGTGGTCCGAGGTCGTACCCGCTGCCCAGATTCATGCGCCAGGGCCTCCTACAGACAATGCACTTTGGTTTATTGCGCTATCTCCAATAGCACCCGAGATATCACCAGATATATATTGGATTTTTCCCTAACCCTGAGTGTCCGGCCCGATGGGACGGTGGTTGTCACGGCCCCTGGTGGTCGGAGGTCGTTCCCGCTGCACAGATGCATGCGCCAGGGCCTCCTACAGATAATTCACTTTGGTTTATTGCGCTATCTCTAATAGCACCCAAGATATCACCAGATATATATTGGATTTTTCCCTGACCCTGACTGTCCGGCCCCATGAGACGGTGGTTTTCTCGGCACCTGGTGGTCCGAGGTCGTTCCTGCTGCACAGATTCATGCGCCAGGGCCTCCTGCAGATAATTCACTATGGTTTATTGCGCTATCTGTAATAGCACCCGAGATATCACCAGATATATATTGGATTTTCCCCTGACCCTGAGTGTCCGGCCCCATGAGACGGTGGTTGTCTCGGCCCCTGGTGGTCGGAGGTCGTTCCCGCTGCACAGATGCGTGCGCCAGGGCCTCCTACAGACAATGCACTTTGATTTATTGCGCTATCTGTAATAGCACCCGAGATATCACCAGATGTGTATTGGATTTTTCCCTGACCCTGAGTGTCCGACCCCATGAGACGGTGGTTTTCTCGGCCCCTGGTTTTCCGAGGTAGATCCCGCTGAACAGATTCATGCGCCAAGGCTTCCTGCAAACAATTCACTTTGGTTTATTGCGCTGTATCTAATAGCACCCGAGATATCGCCAGATATATATTGGATTTTCCCCTGAGCCTGAGTGTCCGGCCCCGTTAGACGGTGGTTTTCTCGGCCCCTGGTGGTCCGAGGTCGTTCCCGCTGCCCAGATTCATGCCCCAGGGCCTCCTACAGACAGTGCACTTTTATTTATTGCGCTATCTGTAATAGCACCCGAGAAAGCTCCATATATATGCTGGATTTTTACATGACTTTGGGTGGCGGATACCGAAAATCTGTAATTTTCTCGGCCCCTGGTAGTCCGATGTCGTTCCGACTGGCCAGATTCATGCGCCAGGGCATCCTGCAGATAATTCACTTTGGTTTATTGCGCTATCTCTAATAGCACCCGAGATATCATCAGATACATCCTGGGTTTTTACATGACCTTGGGAGTGCGGCCCCATGTGTCGGTGGTTTTCTCGGCCCCTGGTCGTCCGAGGTCGTTCCCGCTGCACAGACTCTTGCGCCAGGGCCTCCTGCAGATAAATCGCATTGGTTCATTGCGCTATCTGTAATAGCACCCGAGATATCAGCAGATATATGCTGGATTATTACATGGGCATGGGTGACGGATTCCGAATATCTGTAATTTTCTCGGCCCCTGGTGGTCCGAGGTCGTTCTCGCTGCAAAGATTCAAGCGCCAGGGCCTCCTACAGACAATGCACTTTGGTTTATTGCGCTACCTCTAATAGCACCCGAGATACCACCAGATATATATTGGATTTTTCCCTGACCCTGAGTGTCCGGCCGCATGAGACGGTGGTTGTCTCGGCCCCTGGTGGTCCGAGGTCGTTCCCGCAGCACAGATTCATGCCCCAGGGCCTCCTACAGACAATGAACTTTGATTTGTTGCGCTATCTGTAATAGCACCCGAGATATCACCAGATATATATTGGATTATTCCCTGACCCCGAGTGTCCGGCCCCATGAGACGGTGGTTTTCTCGGCCCCTGGTGGTCCGAGGTCGTTCCCGCTGCACAGATTCATGCGCCAGGGCCTCCTACAGACAATGCACTTTGATGTATTAGCGCTATCTGTAATAGCAACCGAGATATCACCAGATATATATTGGATTTTTCCGTGACCCTTAGTGTCCGGCCCCATGTGACGGTGGTTTTCTCGGAACGTGGTGGTCCGAGGTCGTTCCCGCTGCACAGATTCATGAGCCAGGGCCTCCTACAGACAATGCACTTTGATTTATTGCGCTATATGTAATAGCACCCGAGATATCACCAGATATATATTGGATATTTCCCTCACCCTGAGTGTCCAGCCCCATGAGACGGTGGTTTTCTCGGCCCCTGGTGGACCAAGGTCGTTCCCGTTGCACAGATTCATGCGCCAGGGCCTCCTGCAGATAATGCACTTTGGTTTATTGCGCTATCTCTAATAGCACCCGAGATATCACCAGATATATATTGGATTTTCCCCTGACCCTGAGTGTCCGGCCCCATGAGACTGTGGTTTTCTCGGCCCCTGGTGGTCCGAGGTCGTTCCCGTTGCACAGATTCATGCGCCAGGGCCTGCTGCAGATAATTCACTTTGATTTATAGCGCTATCGGTAATAGCAGCCGAGGTATCACCAGATATATATTGGATTTTTCACTGACCCTAAGTGTCCGGCCCCTCGGGACGGTGGTTTTCTCGGCCCCTGGTGGTCCGAGGACGTTCCTGCTGCACAGATTCATCCGCCAGGGCCTCCTGCAGATAATGCACTTTGGTTTATTGCGCTATCTCTAATAGCACCCGAGATATCACCAGATATATATTGGATTTTCCCCTGACCCTGAGTGTCCGGCCCCATGAGACTGTGGTTTTCTAGGCCCCTGGTGGTCTGAGGTCGTTCCCGCTGCACAGATTCATGAGCCAGGGCCTCCTACAGACAATGCACTTTGATTTATTGCGCTATATGTAATAGCACCCGAGATATCACCAGATATATATTGGATATTTCCCTCACCCTGAGTGTCCAGCCCCATGAGACGGTGGTTTTCTCGGCCCCTGGTGGACCAAGGTCGTTCCCGCTGCACAGATTCATGCGCCAGGGCCTCCTGCAGATAATGCACTTTGGTTTATTGCGCTATCTCTAATAGCACCCGAGATATCACCAGATATATATTGGATTTTCCCCTGACCCTGAGTGTCCGGCCCCATGAGACTGTGGTTTTCTCGGCCCCTGGTGGTCCGAGGTCGTTCCCGTTGCACAGATTCATGCGCCAGGGCCTGCTGCAGATAATTCACTTTGATTTATAGCGCTATCGGTAATAGCAGCCGAGGTATCACCAGATATATATTGGATTTTTCACTGACCCTAAGTGTCCGGCCCCTCGGGACGGTGGTTTTCTCGGCCCCTGGTGGTCCGAGGACGTTCCTGCTGCACAGATTCATCCGCCAGGGCCTCCTGCAGATAATGCACTTTGGTTTATTGCGCTATCTCTAATAGCACCCGAGATATCACCAGATATATATTGGATTTTCCCCTGACCCTGAGTGTCCGGCCCCATGAGACTGTGGTTTTCTAGGCCCCTGGTGGTCTGAGGTCGTTCCCGCTGCACAGATTCATGAGCCAGGGCCTCCTACAGACAATGCACTTTGATTTATTGCGCTATATGTAATAGCACCCGAGATATCACCAGATATATATTGGATATTTCCCTCACCCTGAGTGTCCAGCCCCATGAGACGGTGGTTTTCTCGGCCCCTGGTGGACCAAGGTCGTTCCCGCTGCACAGATTCATGCGCCAGGGCCTCCTGCAGATAATGCACTTTGGTTTATTGCGCTATCTCTAATAGCACCCGAGATATCACCAGATATATATTGGATTTTCCCCTGACCCTGAGTGTCCGGCCCCATGAGACTGTGGTTTTCTCGGCCCCTGGTGGTCCGAGGTCGTTCCCGTTGCACAGATTCATGCGCCAGGGCCTGCTGCAGATAATTCACTTTGATTTATAGCGCTATCGGTAATAGCAGCCGAGGTATCACCAGATATATATTGGATTTTTCACTGATCCTGAGTGTCCGGCCACATGAGACGGTGGTTTTCTCGGCCCCTGGTGGTCCGGTGTCGTTCCCGCTGCACAGATTCGTGTGCCAGGGCCTCCTACAGACAATGCACTTTGATTTATTGCGCTATCCGTAATAGCACCCGAGATATCACCAGATATATATTGGATTTTCCCTGACCCTGAGTGTCCGGCCCCATGAGACTGTGGTTTTCTCGGCCCCTGGTGGTCCGAGGTCGTTCCCGTTGCACAGATTCATGCGCCAGGGCATCCTGCAGATAATTCACTTTGGTTTATTGCGCTATCTCTAATAGCACCCGAGATATCATCAGATACATCCTGGGTTTTTACATGACCTTGGGAGTGCGGCCCCATGTGTCGGTGGTTTTCTCGGCCCCTGGTGGTCCGAGGTCGTTCCCGCTGCACAGATTCTTGCGCCAGGGCCTCCTGCAGATAAATCGCTTTGGTTTATTGCGCTATCTCTAATAGCACCTAAGATATCACCAGATACATATTGGATTTTTCCCTGACCCTGAGTGTCCGGCCCCATGAGACTGTGGTTTTCTCGGCCCCTGGTGGTCCGAGGTCGTTCCCGTTGCACAGATTCATGCGCCAGTGCCTGCTGCAGATAATTCAATTTGATTTATTGCGCTATCGGTAATAGCAAACGAGATATCACCAGATATATATTGGATTTTTCACTGACACTAAGTGTCCGGCCCCTCGGGACGGTGGTTTTCTCGGCCCCTGGTGGTCCGAGGACGTTCCTGCTGCACAGATTCATCCGCCAGGGCCTCCTGCAGATAATTCACTTTGGTTTATTGCGCTATCTCTAATAGCACCCGAGATATCACCAGATATATATTGTATTTTCCCCTGACCCTGAGTGTCCGGCCCCATGAGACTGTGGTTTTCTCGGCCCCTGGTGGTCCGAGGTCGTTCCCGTTGCACAGATGCATGCGCCAGGGCCTCCTGCAGATAATGCACTTTGGTTTATTGCGCTATCTCTAATAGCAACCGAGATATCACCAGATATATATTGGATTTTCCCCTGACCTTGAGTGTCCGGCCCCATGAGACTGTGGTTTACTGGGCCCCTGGTTGTCCGAGGTCGTTCCCGTTCCACAGATTCATGCGCCAGTGCCTCCTGCAGATAATTCACTTTGGTTTAATGCGCTATCTCTAATAGTACCCGAGATATCACCAGATATATATTGGATTTCTCCCTGACCCTGAGTGTCCGACCCCATGAGACTGTGGTTTTCTCTGCCGATGGTGCTCCGAGGTCGTTCCCTCTGCACAGATTCATGCGACAGGGCCTCCTGCAGATAATTCACTTTGGTTTATTGCGCTGTATCTAATAGCACCCGAGATATCACCAGATATGTATTGGATTTTCCCCTGACCCTGAGTGTCCGGCCCCATGAGACTGTGGTTTTCTCGGCACCTGGTGGTCCGAGGTCGTTCCCGCTGCCCAGATTCATGCGCCAGGGCCTCCTCCAGACAATGCACTTTGATTTATTGCGCTATCTCTAATAGCACCCGAGATATCACCAGATATATATTGGATTTTCCCCTGATCCTGAGTGTCCGGCCCCATGAGACTGTGGGTTTCTCGGCCCCTGGTGGTCCGAGGTCGTTCCCGTTGCACAGATTCATGCGCCAGGGCCTCCTGCAGATAATTCACTTTGATTTATTGCGCTATCTGTAATAGCACCCGAGATATCACCAGATATATATTGGATTTTTCACTGACCCTAAGTGTCCGGCCCCTCGGGACGGTGGTTTTCTCGGCCCCTGGTGGTCCGAGGGCGTTCCAGCTGCACAGATTCATCCGCCAGGGCCTCCTGCAGATAATTCACTTTGGTTTATTGCGCTATCTCTAATAGCACCCGAGATATCACCAGATATATATAGGATTTCTCCCTGACCCTGACTGTCCGGCCCCATGAGACGGTGATATTCTCGGCCCCTGGTGGTCCGAGGTCGTTCCCGTTGCACAGATTCATGCGCCAGGGCCTCCTGCAGATAATTCACTTTGGTTTATTGCGCTGTCTCTAATAGCACCCGAGATATCACCAGATATATATTGGATTTTTCCCTGACCCTGAGTGTCCGGCCCCATGAGACTGTGGTTTTCTCGGCCCCTGGTGGTCCGAGGTCGTTCCCGTTGCACAGATTCATGCGCCAGGGCCTCCTGCAGATAATTCACATTGATTTATTGCGCTATCTGTAATAGCACCCGAGATATCACCAGATATATATTGGATTTTTCACTGTCCCTGAGTGTCCGGCCCCATGAGACGGTGGTTTTCTCGGCCCCTGGTGGTCCGAGGTCGTTCCCGCTGCACAGATTCATGCGCCAGGGCCTCCTACAGACAATGCACTTTGATTTATTGCGCTATTTGTAATAGCACCCGGTATATGACCAGATATATATGGGATTTTTCCCTGACCCTGAGTGTCCGGCCCCATGAGACTGTAATTTTCTCGGACCCTGGTGGTCCGAGGTCGTTCCCGCTGCACAGATTCATGCATCAGGGCCTCCTACAGACAATGCACTTTGATTTATTGCGCTATCTGTAATAGCACCCGAGATATCACCAGATAAATATTGGATTTTTCACTGACCCTGAGTGTCCGGCCCCATGACACGGTGGTTTTTTCGGCCCCTGGTGGTCCGAGGTCGTTCCCGCTGGCCACATTTATGCGCCAGGGCCTCCTACAGACAATGCACTTTGATTTATTGCGCTATCTATAATAGCACCCGAGATATCACCAGATATATATTGGATTTTCCCCTGACCCTGAGTGTCCGGCCCCATGAGACTGTCGTTTTCTCGGCCCCTGGTGGTCCGAGGTCGTTCCTGTTGCACAGATTCATGCGCCAGGTCCTCCTGCAGATAATTCACTTTGATTTATTGCGCTATCTGTAATAGCACCCGAGATATCACCAGATATATATTGGATTTTTCACTGACCCTAAGTGTCCGGCCCCTCGGGACGGTGGTTTTCTTGGCCCCTGGTGGCCCGAGGTCGTTCCCGCTGCACAGATTCATGCATCAGGGCCTCCTACAGACAATGCACTTTGATTTATTGCGATATCTGTAATAGCACCCGAGATATCACCAGATGTATATTGGATTTTTCACTGACCCTGAGTGTCCGGCCCATGAGACTGTCGTTTTCTCGTCCCCTGGTGGTCCGAGGTCGTTCCTGTTGCACAGATTCATGCGCCAGGTCCTCCTGCAGATAATTCACTTTGATTTAATGCGCTATCTCTAATAGTACCCGAGATATCACCAGATATATATTGGATTTCTCCCTGACCCTGAGTGTCCGACCCCATGAGACTGTGGTTTTCTCTGCCGATGGTGCTCCGAGGTCGTTCCCTCTGCACAGATTCATGCGACAGGGCCTCCTGCAGATAATTCACTTTGGTTTATTGCGCTGTATCTAATAGCACCCGAGATATCACCAGATATGTATTGGATTTTCCCCTGACCCTGAGTGTCCGGCCCCATGAGACTGTGGTTTTCTCGGCCCCTGGTGGTCCGAGGTCGTTCCCGCTGCCCAGATTCATGCGCCAGGGCCTCCTCCAGACAATGCACTTTGATTTATTGCGCTATCTCTAATAGCACCCGAGATATCACCAGATATATATTGGATTTTCCCCTGACCCTGTGTGTCCGGCCCCATGAGACTGTGGGTTTCTCGGCCCCTGGTGGTCCGAGGTCGTTCCCGTTGCACAGATTCATGCGCCAGGGCCTCCTGCAGATAATTCACTTTGATTTATTGCGCTATCTGTAATAGCACCCGAGATATCACCAGATATATATTGGATTTTTCACTGACCCTAAGTGTCCGGCCCCTCGGGAC
Organism: Nomia melanderi; assembly: GCF_051020985.1. Lineage (NCBI taxonomy): Eukaryota > Metazoa > Arthropoda > Insecta > Hymenoptera > Halictidae > Nomia > Nomia melanderi. The sequence continues at coordinate 6,272,097 of NW_027475130.1, forward strand.
GGTGGTTTTCTCGGCCCCTGGTGGTCCGAGGGCGTTCCAGCTGCACAGATTCATCCGCCAGGGCCTCCTGCAGATAATTCACTTTGGTTTATTGCGCTATCTGTAATAGCACCCGAGATATCACCAGATATATATTGGATTTTTCACTGTCCCTGAGTGTCCGGCCCCATGAGACGGTGGTTTTCTCGGCCCCTGGTGGTCCGAGGTCGTTCCCGCTGCACAGATTCATGCGCCAGGGCCTCCTACAGACAATGCACTTTGATTTATTGCGCTATTTGTAATAGCACCCGGTATATGACCAGATATATATTGGATTTTTCCCTGACCCTGAGTGTCCGGCCCCATGAGACTGTAATTTTCTCGGACTCTGGTGGTCCGAGGTCGTTCCCGCTGCACAGATTCATGCATCAGGGCCTCCTACAGACAATGCACTTTGATTTATTGCGCTATCTGTAATAGCACCCGAGATATCACCAGATAAATATTGGATTTTTCACTGACCCTGAGTGTCCGGCCCCATGACACGGTAGTTTTTTCGGCCCCTGGTGGTCCGAGGTCGTTCCCGCTGGCCACATTTATGCGCCAGGGCCACCTACAGACAATGCACTTTGATTTATTGCGCTATCTCTAATAGCACTCGAGATATCACCAGATATATATTGGATTTTTCCCTGACCCTGAGTGTCCGGCCCCATGAGACGGTGGTTTTTTCGGCCCCTGGTGGTCCGAGGTCGTTCCCGTTGCACAGATTCATGCGCCAGGGCCTCCTGCAGATAATTCACTTTGATTTATTGCGCTATCTGTAATAGCACCCGAGATATCACCAGATATATATTGGATTTTTCACTGACCCTAAGTGTCCGGCCCCTCGGGACGGTGGTTTTCTTGGCCCCTGGTGGCCCGAGGGCGTTCCAGCTGCACAGATTCATCCGGCAGGGCCGCCTACAGGCAATGCACTTTGATTTATTGCGCTATCTGTAATAGCACCCGAGATCTCACCAGATATATATTGGATTTTCCCCTGACCCTGAGTGCCCGGACCCATGAGACGGTGGTTTTCTCGGCCGCTGGTGGTCCGAGGTCGTTCCCGCTGCACAGATTCATGCGCCAGGGCCCCTACAGACAATGCACTTTGATTTATGCCGCTATCTGTAATAGCACCCGAGATATCACCAGATATATATTGGATTTTCCCCTGACCCTGAGTGTCCGGCCCCATGCGTCTGTGGTTTTCTCGGCCCCTGGTGGTCCGAGGTCGTTCCCGCTGCACAGATTCATGCGCCAGGGCCTCCTACGGACAATGCACTTTGATTTATTGCGCTATCTGTAATAGCACCCGAGATATCACCAGATATATATTGGATTTTTCACTGACCCTGAGTGCCCGGACCCATGAGACGGTGGTTTTCTCGGCCCCTGGTGGTCCGAGGTCGTTCCCGCTGCACAGATTCATGCGCCAGGGCCCCTACAGACAATGCACTTTGATTTATTGCGCTATCTGTAATAGCACCCGAGATATCACCAGATATATATTGGATTTTTCACTGAAACTAAGTGTCCGGCGCCTCGGGACGGTGGTTTTCTCGGCCCCTGGTGGTCCGAGGTCGTTCCCGCTGCACAGATTCATGCGCCAGGGCCTACTGCAGATAATTCACTTTGGTTTATTGCGCTATCTCTAATAGCACTCATGATATCGCCAGATATATATTGGATTTTTCCAAGACCCTGAGTGTCCGGCCCCTCGGGACGGTGGTTTTCTCGGCCCCTGGTGGTCCGAGGCCGTTCCCGCTGCACATATTCGTGCGCCAGGGCCTCCTACAGACAATGAACTTTGATTTATTACGCTATCTGTAATAGCACCCGAGATATCACCAGATATATATTGGATTTTCCCCTGACCCTGAGTGTCCGGCCCCATGAGACTGTGGTTTACTCGGCCCATGGCGGTCCGAGGTCGTTCCCGTTGCACAGATTCATGCGCCAGGGCCTCCTGCAGATAATTCACTTTGATTTATTGCGCTATCTGTAATAGCACCCGAGATATCACCAGATATATATTGGATTTTCCCCTGACCGTGAGTGTCCGGCCCCATGAGACTGTGGTTTACTCGGCCCCTGGTGGTCCGAGGTCGTTGCCGTTGCACAGATTCATGCGCCAGTGCCTCCTGCAGATAATTCACTTTGGTTTAATGCGCTATCTGTAATAGCACCCGAGATATCACCAGATATATATTGGATTTTTCACTGACCCTGAGTGTCCGGCCCCATGAGACGGTGGTTTTCTCGGCCCCTGGTGGTCCGAGGTCGTTCCCGCTGCACAGATTCATGCGCCAGGGCCTCCTACAGACAATGCACTTTGGTTTAATGCGCTATCTCTAATAGCACCCGAGATATCACCAGATATATATAGGATTTCTCCCTGACCCTGACTGTCCGGCCCCATGAGACGGTGATTTTCTCGGCCCCTGGTGGTCCGAGGTCGTTCCCGCTGCACAGATTCATGCGCCAGGGCCTCCTGCAGATAATTCACTTTGGTTTATTGCGCTATCTCTAATAGCACCCGAGATATCACCAGATATATATTGGATTTTTCCCTGACCCTGAGTGTCCGGCCCCATGAGACTGTGGTTTTCTCGGCCCCTGGTGGTCCGAGGTCGTTCCCGTTGCACAGATTCATGCGCCAGGGCCTCCTGCAGATAATTCACTTTGGTTTATTGCGCTATCTCTAATAGCACCCGAGATATCACCAGATATATATTGGATTTTTCCCTGACCCTGAGTGTCCGGCCCCATGAGACTGTGGTTTTCTCGGCCCCTGGTGGTCCGAGGTCGTTCCCGTTGCATAGATTCATGCGCCAGGGCCTCCTGCAGATAATTCACATTGATTTATTGCGCTATCTGTAATAGCACCCGAGATATCACCAGATATATATTGGATTTTTCACTGTCCCTGAGTGTCCGGCCCCATGAGACGGTGGTTTTCTCGGCCCCTGGTGGTCCGAGGTCGTTCCCGCTGCACAGATTCATGCGCCAGGGCCACCTACAGACAATGCACTTTGATTTATTGCGCTATTTGTAATAGCACCCGGTATATGACCAGATATATATGGGATTTTTCCCTGACCCAGAGTGTCCGGCCCCATGAGACTGTAATTTTCTCGGACCCTGGTGGTCCGAGGTCGTTCCCGCTGCACAGATTCATGCATCAGGGCCTCCTACAGACAATGCACTTTGATTTATTGCGCTATCTGTAATAGCACCCGAGATATCACCAGATAAATATTGGATTTTTCACTGGCCCTGAGTGTCCGGCCCCATGACACGGTGGTTTTTTCGGCCCCTGGTGGTCCGAGGTCGTTCCCGCTGGCCACATTTATGCGCCAGGGCCTCCTACAGACAATGCACTTTGATTTATTGCGCTATCTATAATAGCACCCGAGATATCACCAGATATATATTGGATTTTCCCCTGACCCTGAGTGTCCGGCCCCATGAGACTGTCGTTTTCTCGGCCCCTGGTGGTCCGAGGTCGTTCCTGTTGCACAGATTCATGCGCCAGGTCCTCCTGCAGATAATTCACTTTGATTTATTGCGCTATCTGTAATAGCACCCGAGATATCACCAGATATATATTGGATTTTTCACTGACCCTAAGTGTCCGGCCCCTCGGGACGGTGGTTTTCTTGGCCCCTGGTGGCCCGAGGTCGTTCCCGCTGCACAGATTCATGCATCAGGGCCTCCTACAGACAATGCACTTTGATTTATTGCGATATCTGTAATAGCACCCGAGATATCACCAGATGTATATTGGATTTTTCACTGACCCTGAGTGTCCGGCCCCATGAGACTGTCGTTTTCTCGGCCCCTGGTGGTCCGAGGTCGTTCCTGTTGCACAGATTCATGCGCCAGGTCCTCCTGCAGATAATTCACTTTGATTTAATGCGCTATCTCTAATAGTACCCGAGATATCACCAGATATATATTCGATTTCTCCCTGACCCTGAGTGTCCGACCCCATGAGACTGTGGTTTTCTCTGCCGATGGTGCTCCGAGGTCGTTCCCTCTGCACAGATTCATGCGACAGGGCCTCCTGCAGATAATTCACTTTGGTTTATTGCGCTGTATCTAATAGCACCCGAGATATCACCAGATATGTATTGGATTTTCCCCTGACCCTGAGTGTCCGGCCCCATGAGACTGTGGTTTTCTCGGCCCCTGGTGGTCCGAGGTCGTTCCCGCTGCCCAGATTCATGCGCCAGGGCCTCCTCCAGACAATGCACTTTGATTTATTGCGCTATCTCTAATAGCACCCGAGATATCACCAGATATATATTGGATTTTCCCCTGACCCTGAGTGTCCGGCCCCATGAGACTGTGGGTTTCTCGGCCCCTGGTGGTCCGAGGTCGTTCCCGTTGCACAGATTCATGCGCCAGGGCCTCCTGCAGATAATTCACTTTGATTTATTGCGCTATCTGTAATAGCACCCGAGATATCACCAGATATATATTGGATTTTTCACTGACCCTAAGTGTCCGGCCCCTCGGGACGGTGGTTTTCTCGGCCCCTGGTGGTCCGAGGGCGTTCCAGCTGCACAGATTCATCCGCCAGGGCCTCCTGCAGATAATTCACTTTGGTTTATTGCGCTATCTCTAATAGCACCCGAGATATCACCAGATATATATTGGATTTTTCCCTGACCCTGAGTGTCCGGCCCCATGAGACTGTAATTTTCTCGGACCCTGGTGGTCCGAGGTCGTTCCCGCTGCACAGATTCATGCGCCAGGGCCTCCTGCAGATAATTCACTTTGGTTTATTGCGCTATCTCTAATAGCACCCGAGATATCACCAGATATATATTGGATTTTTCCCTGACCCTGAGTGTCCGGCCCCATGAGACTGTGGTTTTCTCGGCCCCTGGTGGTCCGAGGTCGTTCCCGTTGCACAGATTCATGCGCCAGGGCCTCCTGCAGATAATTCACTTTGGTTTATTGCGCTATCTCTAATAGCACCCGAGATATCACCAGATATATATTGGATTTTTCCCTGACCCTGAGTGTCCGGCCCCATGAGACTGTGGTTTTCTCGGCCCCTTGTGGTCCGAGGTCGTTCCCGTTGCACAGATTCATGCGCCAGGGCCTCCTGCAGATAATTCACATTGATTTATTGCGCTATCTGTAATAGCACCCGAGATATCACCAGATATATATTGGATTTTTCACTGTCCCTGAGTGTCCGGCCCCATGAGACGGTGGTTTTCTCGGCCCCTGGTGGTCCGAGGTCGTTCCCGCTGCACAGATTCATGCGCCAGGGCCTCCTACAGACAATGCACTTTGATTTATTGCGCTATTTGTAATAGCACCCGGTATATGACCAGATATATATTGGATTTTTCCCTGACCCTGAGTGTCCGGCCCCATGAGACTGTAATTTTCTAGGACTCTGGTGGTCCGAGGTCGTTCCCGCTGCACAGATTCATGCGCCAGGGCCTCCTACAGACAATGCACTTGGATTTATTGCGCTATCTGTAATAGCACCCGAGATATCACCAGATATATATTGGATTTTTCCGTGACCCTTAGTGTCCGGCCCCATGTGACGGTGGTTTTCTCGGCCCGTGGTGGTCCGAGGTCGTTCCCGCTGCACAGATTCATGCGCCGGGGCCTCCTGCAGATAATTCACTTTGGTTTATTGCCCTATCTCTAATAGCACCCGAGATATCACCAGATATATATTGTATTTTCCCCTGACCCTGAGAGTCCGGCCCCATGAGACTGTGGTTTTGTCGGCCCCTGGTGGTCCGAGGTCGTTCCCGCTGCACAGATTCTTGCGCCAGGGACTCCTGCAGACAATGCACTTTGATTTATTGCGCTATCTGTAATAGCACCCGAGATATCACCAGATATATATTGGATTTTTCCTTGACCCTGACAGTCCGGCCCCATGTGTCGATGGTTTTCTCGGTCCCTCGTGGTCCGAGGTCGATCCCGCTGCACAGATTCATGCGCCAGGGCCCCCTGCAGATAATTCACTTTGATTTATTGCGGTATCTCTAATAGCACCCGAGATATCACCAGATATATATTGGATTTTTCCCTGACCCGGACAGTCCGGCCCCATGAGACGGTGATTTTCTCGGCCCCTGGTGGTCCGAAGTTGATCCCGCTGCACAGATTCATGCGCCAGGGCCTCCTACAGAAAAGGAACTTTGATTTATTGCGCTATCTCTAATAGCACCCAAGATATCACCATATATATATTGCATTTTTCCCTGACCCTGAGTGTCCGGCCCCATGAGACGGTGGTTTTCTCGGCCCCTGGTGGTCCGAGGTCGTTCCCGCTGCACAGATTCATGCGCCAGGGCCCCCTGCAGATAATTCACCTTGATTTAATGCGCTATCTCTAATAGCACCCGAGATATCACCAGATATATATTGGATTTTTCCCTGACCCGGACAGTCCGGCCCCATGAGACGGTGGTTTTCTCGACCCCTGGGGGTCCGAGGTCGTTCCCGCTGCACAGATTCATGCGCCAGGGCCTCCTACAGACAATGCACTTTGATTTATTGCGCTATCTGTAATAGCACCCGAGATATCACCACATATGTATTGGATTTTTCCCCTGACCCTGAGTGTCCGGCCCCATGTTACGGTGGTTTTCTCGGCCCCTGGTGTTCCGAGGTCGTTCCCGCTGCACAGATTCATGCGCCAGGGTCTCCTACAGACAATGCACTTTGATTTATTACGCTATCTGTAATAGCACCCGAGATATCACCAGATATATATTCGATTGTCCCTTGACCCTGAGTGTCCGGCCCCATGAGACTGTGGTATTCTCGGCCCCTGGTGGTCCGAGGTCGTTCCCGTTGCACAGATTCATGCGGCAGGGCCTCCTGCAGACAATTCACTTTGGTTTATTGCGCTATCTCTAAGAGCACCCGAGATATCACCAGATATATATTGGATTTTTCCTTGACCCTGACAGTCCGGGCCCATGTGTCGATGGTTTTCTTGTTCCCTCGTGGTCCGAGCACGATCCCGCTGAACAGATTCATGCGCCACAGTTTCCTGCAGACAATTCAGTTTGGTTTATTGCGCTATCTGCAATAGCACCCGAGATATCACCAGATATATGCTGGATTTTTACATGAGCATGGGTGACGGATTCCGAATATCTGTAATTTTCTCGGCCCCTGGTGATCCGAGGTCGTTCCCGCTGCACAGATTCATGCGCCAGGGCCTCCTACGGACAATGCACTTTGATGTATTGCGCTATCTATAATAGCATCCGAGATATCACCATATATATATTGGATTTTCCCCTGACCCTGAGTGCCCGGCCCCATGAGACGGTGGTTTTCTCGGCCCCTGGTGGTCCGAGGTCGATCCCGCTGGCCAGATTCAGGCGCCAGGGCGTCCTACTGACAATGCACTTTGATTTATTGCGCTATCTGTAACAGCACCCGAGATATCACCAGATATATATTGGATTTTTCACTGACCCTGAGTGCCCGGCCCCATGAGACGGTCGTTGTCTCGGCCCCTGGAGGTCCCAGGACGTTCCCGCTGCACAGATTCATGCGCCAGGGCCTCCTACAGACAAGGCACTTTGATTTATTGCGCTATCTGTAACAGCACCCGAGATATCACCAGATATATATTGGATTTTCCCCTGACCCTGAGTGTCCGGCCCCATGAGACAGTGGTTTTCTCGGCCCCTGGTCGTCCGAGGTCGTTCACGCTGCACAGATTTATGCGCCAGGGCCTCCTACAGACAATGCACTTTGATTTATTGCGCTATCTGTAATAGCACCCGAGATATCACCAGATATATATTGGATATTTCCCTCACCCTGAGTGTCCAGCCCCATGAGACGGTGGTTTTCTCGGCCCCTGGTGGACCGAGGTCGTTCCCGCTGCACAGATTCATGCGCCAGGGCCTCCTGCAGATAATTCTCTTTGTTTCATTGCGCTATCTCTAATAGCACCCGAGATATCATCAGATACATCCTGGGTTTTTACATGACCTTGGGAGTGCGGCCCCATGTGTCGGTGGTTTTCTCGGCCCCTGGTGGTCCGAGGTCGTTCCCGCTGCACAGATTCTTGCGCCAGGGCCTCCTGCAGATAAATCGCATTGGTTTATTGCGCTATCTCAATAGCACCCGAGATATCACCAGATATATATTGGATTTTCCCCTGACCCTGAGTGTCCCGCCCCATGAGACGGTGGTTTTCTCGGCCCCTGGTGGTCCGAGGTCGTTCCCGCTGGCCAGATTCAGGCGCCAGGACCTCCTACTGACAACGCACTTTGATTTATTGCGCTATCTGTAACAGCACCCGAGATATCACCAGATATATATTGGATTTTCCACTGACCCTGAGTGTCCGGCCCCTTGAGACTGTCGTTTTCTCGGCCCCTGGTGGTCCGAGGTCGTTCCCGTTGCACAGATTCATGCGCCAGGGCCTCCTGCAGATAATTCACTTTGGTTTATTGCGCTATCTCTAATAGCACCCGAGATATCACCAGATATATATTGGATTTTTCCCTTACCCTGAGTGTCCGGCCCCATGAGACGGTGGTTTTCTCGGCCCCTGGTGGTCCAAGGTCGGTCCCGCTGCACAGATGCATGCGCCAGGGCCTCCTGCAGATAATTCCCTGTGGCTTATTGCGCTATCTCTAATAGCACTCGAGATATCACCAGATATATATTGGATTTTCCCCCGACCCTGAGTGTCCGGCCCCATGAGACGGTTGTTTTCTCGGCCGCTGGTGGTCCGAAGTCGTTCCCGCTGCACAGATTCATGCGCCAGGGCTTCCTGCAGACAATGCAATTTGATTTATTGCGCTATCTGTAATAGCACCCGAGATATCACCAGATATATATTGGATTTTTCCCTGACCCTGAGTGTCCGGCCCCATGAGACGGTGGTTTTCTCGGCCCGTGGTGGTCCGAGGTCGTTCCCGCTGCACAGATTCATGCGCCAGGGCCTCCTGCAGATAATTCACTTTGGTTTATTGCGCTATCTCCAATAGCACCCGAGATATCCCCAGATATATATTGGATTTTTCCCTAACCCTGAGTGTCCGGCCCGATAGGACGGTGGTTGTCTCGGCCCCTGGTGGTCGGAGGTCGTTCCCGCTGCACAGATGCATGCGCCAGGGCCACCTACAGACAATGCACTTTGATTTATTGCGCTTTCTGTAATAGCACCCGAGATATCACCAGATATATATTGGATTTTCCCCTGACCCTGACTGTCCGGCCCCATAAGACTGTGAATTTCTCGGCCCCTGGTGGTCCGAGGTCGTTCCCGCTGCACAGATTCATGCGCCAGGGCCTCCTGCAGATAATTCACTTTGGTTTATTGCGCTATCTCTAATAGCATCCGAGATATCACCAGATATATATTGGATTTTTCCCCGACCCTGAGTGTCCGGCCCCATGAGACGGTTGTTTTCTCGGCCGCTGGTGGTCCGAAGTCGTTCCCGCTGCACAGATTCATGCGCCAGGGCTTCCTGCAGACAATGCAATTTGATTTATTGCGCTATCTCTAATAGCACCCGAGATATCACCAGATATATGCTGGATTTTTACATGACCCTGAGAGTCTGGCCCCATGAGACGGTTGTTTTCTCGGCCGCTGGTGGTCCCAGGTCGTTCCCGCTGGCCAGATTCATGCGCCAGGGCCTCCTACAGACAATGCACTTTGATTTATTGCGCTATCTGTAATAGCACCCGAGATATCACCAGATATATATTGGATTTTTCCCTGACCCGGACAGTCCGGCCCCATGAGACGGTGATTTTCTCGGCCCCTGGTGGTCCGAGGTCGTTCCCGCTGCACAGATTCATGAGCCAGGGCCTCCTACAGACAATGCACTTTGATGTATTGCGCTATCTATAATAGCACCCGAGATATCACCAGATATATATTGGATTTTTCACTGACCCTGAGTGCCCGGCCCCATGAGACGGTCGTTGTCGCGGCCCCTGGAGGTCCCAGGACGTTCCCGCTGCACAGATTCATGCGCCAGGGCCTCCTACAGACAATGCACTTTGATTTATTGCGCTATCTGTAACAGCACCCGAGATATCACCAGATATATATTGGATTTTCCCCTGACCCTGAGTGTCCGGCCCCATGAGACTGTGGTTTTCTCGGCCCCTGGTCGTCCGAGGTCGTTCACGCTGCACAGATTTATGCGCCAGGGCCTCCTACAGACAATGCACTTTGGTTTATTGCGCTATCTGTAATAGCACCCGAGATATCACCAGATATATATTGGATATTTCCCTCACCCTGAGTGTCCAGCCTCATGAGACGGTGGTTTTCTCGGCCCCTGGTGGACCGAGGTCGTTCCCGCTGCACAGATTCATGCGCCAGGGCCTCCTGCAGATAATTCTCTTTGTTTCATTGCGCTATCTCTAATAGCACCCGAGATATCATCAGATACATCCTGGGTTTTTACATGACCTTGGGAGTGCGGCCCCATGTGTCGGTGGTTTTCTCGGCCCCTGGTGGTCCGAGGTTGTTCCCGCTGCACAGATTCTTGCGCCAGGGCCTCCTGCAGATAATTCACTTTGGTTTATTGCGCTATCTCTAATAGCACCCGAGATATCACCAGATATGTATTGGATTTTTCCCTTACCCTGAGTGTCCGGCCCCATGAGACGGTGGTTTTCTCGGCCCCTGGTGGTCCAAGGTCGGTCCCGCTGCACAGATGCATGCGCCAGGGCCTCCTGCAGATAATTCCCTTTGGCTTATTGCGCTATCTCTAATAGCACTCGAGATATCACCAGATATATATTGGATTTTCCCCTGACCCTGAGTGGCCGGCCCCATGAGACGGTGGTCTTCTCGGCCCCTGGTGGTCCGAGGTCGTTCCCGCTGCCCAGATTAATGCGCCACGGCCTCCAACAGACAATGCACTTTGATTTCTTGCGCTATCTGTAATAGCATCCGAGATATCACCAGATATATATTGGATTTTCCCCTGACCCTGAGTGGCCGGCCCCATGAGACGGTGGTCTTCTCGGCCCCTGGTGGTCCGAGGTCGTTCCCGCTGCCCAGATTAATGCGCCACGGCCTCCAACAGACAATGCACTTTGATTTCTTGCGCTATCTGTAATAGCATCCGAGATATCACCAGATATATATTGGATTTTTCCCCGACCCTGAGTGTCCGGCCCCATGAGACGGTTGTTTTCTCGGCCGCTGGTGGTCCGAAGTCGTTCCCGCTGCACAGATTCATGCGCCAGGGCTTCCTGCAGACAATGCAATTTGATTTATTGCGCTATCTCTAATAGCACCCGAGATATCACCAGATATATGCTGGATTTTTACATGACCCTGAGAGTCTGGCCCCATGAGACGGTTGTTTTCTCGGCCGCTGGTGGTCCCAGGTCGTTCCCGCTGGCCAGATTCATGCGCCAGGGCCTCCTACAGACAATGCACTTTGATTTATTGCGCTATCTGTAATAGCACCCGAGATATCACCAGATATATATTGGATTTTTCCCTGACCCGGACAGTCCGGCCCCATGAGACGGTGATTTTCTCGGCCCCTGGTGGTCCGAGGTCGTTCCCGCTGCACAGATTCATGAGCCAGGGCCTCCTACAGACAATGCACTTTGATGTATTGCGCTATCTATAATAGCACCCGAGATATCACCAGATATATATTGGATTTTTCACTGACCCTGAGTGCCCGGCCCCATGAGACGGTCGTTGTCGCGGCCCCTGGAGGTCCCAGGACGTTCCCGCTGCACAGATTCATGCGCCAGGGCCTCCTACAGACAATGCACTTTGATTTATTGCGCTATCTGTAACAGCACCCGAGATATCACCAGATATATATTGGATTTTCCCCTGACCCTGAGTGTCCGGCCCCATGAGACTGTGGTTTTCTCGGCCCCTGGTCGTCCGAGGTCGTTCACGCTGCACAGATTTATGCGCCAGGGCCTCCTACAGACAATGCACTTTGGTTTATTGCGCTATCTGTAATAGCACCCGAGATATCACCAGATATATATTGGATATTTCCCTCACCCTGAGTGTCCAGCCTCATGAGACGGTGGTTTTCTCGGCCCCTGGTGGACCGAGGTCGTTCCCGCTGCACAGATTCATGCGCCAGGGCCTCCTGCAGATAATTCTCTTTGTTTCATTGCGCTATCTCTAATAGCACCCGAGATATCATCAGATACATCCTGGGTTTTTACATGACCTTGGGAGTGCGGCCCCATGTGTCGGTGGTTTTCTCGGCCCCTGGTGGTCCGAGGTTGTTCCCGCTGCACAGATTCTTGCGCCAGGGCCTCCTGCAGATAATTCACTTTGGTTTATTGCGCTATCTCTAATAGCACCCGAGATATCACCAGATATGTATTGGATTTTTCCCTTACCCTGAGTGTCCGGCCCCATGAGACGGTGGTTTTCTCGGCCCCTGGTGGTCCAAGGTCGGTCCCGCTGCACAGATGCATGCGCCAGGGCCTCCTGCAGATAATTCCCTTTGGCTTATTGCGCTATCTCTAATAGCACTCGAGATATCACCAGATATATATTGGATTTTCCCCTGACCCTGAGTGGCCGGCCCCATGAGACGGTGGTCTTCTCGGCCCCTGGTGGTCCGAGGTCGTTCCCGCTGCCCAGATTAATGCGCCACGGCCTCCAACAGACAATGCACTTTGATTTCTTGCGCTATCTGTAATAGCATCCGAGATATCACCAGATATATATTGGATTTTCCCCTGACCCTGAGTGGCCGGCCCCATGAGACGGTGGTCTTCTCGGCCCCTGGTGGTCCGAGGTCGTTCCCGCTGCCCAGATTAATGCGCCACGGCCTCCAACAGACAATGCACTTTGATTTCTTGCGCTATCTGTAATAGCATCCGAGATATCACCAGATATATATTGGATTTTTCCCCGACCCTGAGTGTCCGGCCCCATGAGACGGTTGTTTTCTCGGCCGCTGGTGGTCCGAAGTCGTTCCCGCTGCACAGATTCATGCGCCAGGGCTTCCTGCAGACAATGCAATTTGATTTATTGCGCTATCTCTAATAGCACCCGAGATATCACCAGATATATGCTGGATTTTTACATGACCCTGAGAGTCCGGCCCCATGTGTCGGTGGTTTTCTCGGCCCCTGGTGGTGAGAGGTCGTTCCGGCTGCACAGATTCAGGCGCCAGGGCCTCCTGCAGATAATTCACTTTGGTTTATTGCGCTATCTCTAACAGCACCCGAGATATCACCAGATATATATTGCATTTTCCCCAGACCCTGAGTGTCCGGCACCATGAGACTGTGGTTTTCTCGACCCCTGGTGGTCCGAGGTCGTTCCCGCTGGCCAGATTCATGCGCCAGGGCCTCCTACAGACATAGCACTTTGATTTATTGCGCTATCTGTAATAGCACCCGAGATATCACCAGATATATATTGGATTTTTCCGTGACCCTTAGTGTCCGGCCCCATGTGACGGTGGTTTTCTCGGCCCGTGGTGGTCCGAGGTCGTTCCCGCTGCACAGATTCATGCGCCAGGGCCTCCTGCAGATAATTCACTTTGGTTTATTGCCCTATCTCTAATAGCACCCGAGATATCACCTGATATATATTGGATTTTCCCCTGACCCTGAGAGTCCGTCCCCATGAGACTGTGGTTTTCTCGGCCCCTGGTGGTCCGAGGTCGTTCCCGCTGCCCAGATTCATGCGCCAGGGCCACCTGCAGATAATTCACTTTGGTTTAATGCGCTATCTCTAATAGCACCCGAGATATCACCAGATATATATTGGATTTTTCCCTGACCCTGAGTTTCCGGCCCCATGAGACTGTGGTTTTCTCGGCCCCTGGTGGTCCGAGGTCGTTCCCGCTGGCCAGATTCATGCGCCTGGGCCTCCTACTGACAATGCACTTTGATTTATTGCGCTATCTGTAATAGCACCCGAGATATCACCAGATATATATTGGATTTTTCCGTGACCCTTAGTGTCCGGCCCCATGAGACGCTGGTTTTCTCGGCCCGTGGTGGTCCGAGGTCGTTCCCGCTGCCCAGATTCATGCGCCAGTGCCTCCTACAGACAATGCACTTTGATTTATTGCGCTATATGTAATAGCACCCGAGATATCGCCAGATATATATTGGATTTTCCCCTGAGCCTGAGCGTCCGGCCCCGTTAGGCGGTGGTTTTCTCGGCCCCTGGTGGTCTGAGGTCGTTCCCGCTGCCCACATTCATGCGCCGGGGCCTCCTACAGACATTGCACTTTGATTTATTGCGCTATCTGTAATAGCACCCAAGAAAGCTCCAAATATATGCTGGATTTTTACATGACTTTGGGTGGCGGATACCGAAAATCTGTAATTTTCTCGGCCCGTGTTGGTCCGAGGTCGTTCCCGCTGCACAGAATCATGCGCCAGGGCCTCCTGCAGATAATTCACTTTGGTTTATTGCGCTATCTCCAATAGCACCCGGGATATCACCAGATATATATTGGATTTTTCCCTAACCCTGAGTGTACGGCCCGATGGGACGGTGGTTGTCTCGGCCCCTGGTGGTCGGAGGTCGTTCCCGCTGAACAGATGTATGCGCCAGTGCCTCCTACAGATAATTCACTTTGGTTTATTGCGCTATCTCTAATAGCACCCAAGATATCACCAGATATATATTTTGATTTTTCCCTGACCCTGACTGTCCGGCCCCATGAGACGGTGGTTTTCTCGCCCCCTGGTGGTCCGAGGTCGTTCCTGCTGCACAGATTCATGCGCCAGGGCCTCCTGCAGATAATTCACTATGGTTTATTGCGCTATCTCTAATAGCACCCGAGATATCACCAGATATATATTGGATTTTCCCCTGACCCTAAGTGTCCGGCCCCATGAGACTGTGGTTTTCTCGGCCCCTGGTTGTCCGAGGTCGTTCCCGCTGCACAGATTCATGCGCCAGGGCCTCCTGCAGATAATTCACTTTGGTTTATTGCGCTATCTCTAATAGCACCCGAGATATCACCAGATATATATTGTATTTTTCCCTGACCCTGAGTGTCCGGCCCCATGAGACTGTGGTTTTCTCGGCCCCTGGTGGTCCGAGGTCGTTCCCGCTGCCCAGATTCATGCGCCGGGGCCTCCTACAGACAGTGCACTTTGATTTATTGCGCTATCTGTAATAGCACCGGAGAAAGCTCCATATATATGCTGGATTTTTACATGACTTTGGGTGGCGGATACCGAAAATCTGTAATTTTCTCGGCCCCTGGTGGTCCGATGTCGTCCCCGCTGGCCAGATTCATGCGCCAGGGCCTCCTACAGACAATGCACTTTGGTTTATTGCGCTATCTCTAATAGCACCTGAGTTATCACCAGATATATATTGAATTTTCCCCTGACACTGAGTGTCCGGCCCCATGAGACTGTGGTTTTCTCGGCCCCTGGTGGTCCGAGGTCGTTCCCGCTGCCCAGATTCATGCGCCAGGGCCTCCTGCAGATAATTCACTTTGGTTTATTGCGCTATCTGTAATAGCACCCGAGATATCACCAGATATATATTGGATTTTTCGCTGACCCTGAGTGTCCGGCCCGATGGGACGGTGGTTGTCTCGGCCCCTGGTGGTCGGAGGTCGTTCCCGCTGCACAGATGCATGCGCCAGGGCCTCCTACAGACAATGCACTTTGATTTATTGCGCTTTCTGTAATAGCACCCGAGATATCACCAGATATATATTGGATTTTCCCCTGACCCTGAGTGTCCGGCCCCATAAGACTGTGGATTTCTCGGCCCCTGGTGGTCCGAGGTCGTTCCCGCTGCACAGATTCATGCGCCAGGGCCTCCTGCAGATAATTCACTTTGGTTTATTGCGCTATCTCTAATAGCATCCGAGATATCACCAGATATATATTGCATTTTCCCCAGACCCTGAGTGTCCGGCCCCATGAGACTGTGGTTTTCTCGACCCCTGGTGGTCCGAGGTCGTTCCCGCTGGCCCGATTCATGCGCCAGGGCCTCCTACAGACAATGCACGTTGATTTATTGCGCTATCTCTAATAGCACCCGAGATATCACCAGATATATGCTGGATTTTTACATGACCCTGAGTGTCCGGCCCCATGTGTCGGTGGTTTTCTCGGCCCCTGGTGGTGAGAGGACGTTCCGGCTTCACAGATTCATGCGCCAGGGCCTCCTGCAGATAATTCACTTTGGTTTATTGCGCCATCTCTAACAGCACCCGAGATATCACCAGATATATATTGCATTTTACCCTGACCCTCAGTGTCCGGCCCCATGAGACTGTGGTTTTCTCGACCCCTGGTGGTCCGAGGTCGTTCCCGCTGGCCAGATTCATGCGCCAGGGCCTCCTACAGACAATGCACTTTGATTTATTGCGCTATCTGTAATAGCACCCGAGATATCACCAGATATATATTGGATTTTTCCGTGACCCTTAGTGTCCGGCCCCATGTGACGGTGGTTTCTCGGCCCGTGGTGGTCCGAGGTCGTTCCCGCTGCACAGATACATGCGCCAGGGCCTCCTGCAGATAATTCACTTTGGATTATTGCCCTATCTCTAATAGCACCCGAGATATCACCAGATATATATTGGATTTTCCCTTGTCCCTGAGTGTCCGGCCCCGTTAGACGGTGGTTTTCTCGGCCCCTGGTGGTCCGAGGTCGTTCCCGCTGCCCAGATTCATGCGCCAGGGCCTCCTACAGACAGTGCACTTTGATTTATTGCGCTATCTGTAATAGCACCCGAGAAAGCTCCATATATATGCTGGATTTTTACATGACTTTGGGTGGCGGATACCGAAAATCTGTAATTTTCTCGGCCCCTGGTAGTCCGATGTCGTTCCGACTGGCCAGATTCATGCGCCAGGGCATCCTACAGACAATGCACTTTGATTTATTGCGCTATATGTAATAGCACCCGAGATATCACCAGATATATATTGGATTTTCCCCTGACCCTGAGTGTCTGGCCCCATGAGACTGTGGTTTTTTCGGCCCCTGGTGGTCCGAGGTCGTTCCCGCTGCACAGATTCATGCGCCAGGGCCTCCTGCAGATAATTCACCTTGATTTATTGCGCTATCTGTAATAGCACCCGAGATATCACCAGATATATATTGGATTTTTCACTGACCCTGAGTGTCCTGCTCCATGAGACTGTGGTTTTCTAGGCCCCTGGTGGTCCGAGGTCGCTCCCGCTGCACAGATTCATGCGCCAGGGCCTCCTGCAGATAATTCACTTTGGTTTATTGCGCTATCTCTAATAGCACCCAAGATATCACCAGATATATATTGGATTTTTCCCTGACCCTGAGTGTCCGGCCCCATGAGACTGTAATTTTCTCGGACCCTGGTGGTCCGAGGTCGTTCCCGCTGCACACATTCATGCATCAGGGCCTCCTACAGACAATGCACTTTGATTTATTGCGATATCTGTAATAGCACCAGAGATATCACCAGATGTATATTGGATTTTTCACTGACCCTGAGTGTCCGGCCCCATGACACGGTGGTTTTCTCGGCCCCTGGTGGTCCGAGGTCGTTCCCGCTGCACATATTCGTGCGCCAGGGCCTCCTACAGACAATGCACTTTGATTTATTGCGCTATCTGTAATAGCACCCGAGATATCACCAGATATATATTGGATTTTCCCCTGACCTTGAGTGTCCGGCCCCATGAGACTGTGGTTTACTCGGCCCCAGGTTGTCCGAGGTCGTTCCCGTTCCACAGATTCATGCGCCAGTGCCTCCTGCAGATAATTCACTTTGGTTTGCTGCGCTATCTCTAATAGTACCCGAGATATCACCAGATATATATTGGATTTCTCCCTGACCCTGAGTGTCCGACCCCATGAGACTGTGGTTTTCTCTGCCGATTGTGCTGCGAGGTCGTTCCCTCTGCACAGATTCATGCGACAGGGCCTCCTGCAGATAATTCACTTTGGTTTATTGCGCTGTATCTAATAGCACCCGAGATATCACCAGATATGTATTGGATTTTCCCCTGACCCTGAGTGTCCGGCCCCATGAGACTGTGGTTTTCTCGGCCCCTGGTGGTCCGAGGTGGTTCCCGCTGCCCAGAATCATGCGCCAGGGCCTCCTCCAGACAATGCACTTTGATTTATTGCGCTATATCTAATAGCACCCGAGATATCACCAGATATATATTGGATTTTCCCCTGACCCTGAGTGTCCGGCCCCATGAGACTGTGGTTTTCTCGGCCCCTGGTGGTCCGAGGTCGTTCCCGTTGCACAGATTCATGCGCCAGGGCCTCCTGCAGATAATTCACTTTGATTTATTGCGCTATCTGTAATAGCACCCGAGATATCACCAGATATATATTGGATTTTACCCTGACCCTCAGTGTCCGGCCCCATGAGACGGTGGTTGTCTCGGCCCCTGGTGGTCCGAGGTCGTTCCCGCTGCACAGATTCATGCGCCAGGGCCTCCTGCAGATAATTCACTTTGGTTTATTGCGCTATCTCTAATAGCACCCAAGATATCACCAGATACATATTGGATTTTTCCCTGACCCTGAGTGTCCGGCCCCATGAGACTGTGGTTTTCTCGGCCCCTGGAGGTCCGAGGTCGTTCCCGCTGCGCAGATTCATGCGCCACGGCCTCCTACAGACAATGCACTTTGATTTATTGCGCTATCTGTAATAGCACCCGAGATATCACCAGATATATATTGGATATTTCCCTCACCCTGAGTGTCCAGCCCCATGAAACGGTGGTTTTCTCGGCCCCTGGTGGACCGAGGTCGTTCCCGCTGCACAGATTCATGCGCCAGCGCCTCCTACAGACAATGCACTTTGATTTATTGCCGCATCTGTAATAGCACCCGAGATATCACCAGATATATATTGGATTTTCCCCTGACCCTGAGTGTTCAGCCCCATGAGACGGTGGTTTTCTCGGCCCCTGGTGGTCCGAGGTCGTTCCCGCTGCCCAGATTCATGCGCCAGGGCCTCCTCCAGACAATGCACTTTGATTTATTGCCCTATCTGTAATAGCATCCGAGATATCACCAGATATATATTGGATTTTCCCCTGACCCTGAGTGTCCGGCGCAGTAAGACGGTGGTTTTCTCGGCCCCTGGTGGTCCTATGTCGTTCCCGCTGCACAGATACATGCGCCAGGGCCCCTGCAGATAATTCTCTTTGTTTCATTACGCTATCTCTATTAGTACCCGAGATATCACCAGATATATATTGGATTTTCCCCTGACCCTGAGTGTCCGGCCCCAAGAGACTGTGGTTTTCTAGGCCCCTGGTGGTCTGAGGTTGTTCCCGCTGCACAGATTCATGAGCCAGGGACTCCTACAGACAATGCACTTTGATTTATTGCGCTATATGTAATAGCACCCGAGATATCACCAGATATATATTGGATTTTACCCTGACCCTCAGTGTCCGGCCCCATGAGACGGAGGTTGTCTCGGCCCCTGGTGGTCCGAGGTCGTTCCCGCTGCACAGCTTCATGCGCCAGGGCCTCCTGCAGATAATTCACTTTGGTTTATTGCGCTATCTCTAATAGCACCCAAGATATCACCAGATATATATTGGATTTTTCAATGACCCTGAGTGTCCGGCCCCATGAGACTGTGGTTTTCTCGGCCCCTGGTGGTCCGAGGTCGTTCCCGTTCCACAGATTCATGCGCCAGGACATCCTGCAGAAAATTCACTTTGGTTTATTGCGCTATCTCTAATAGCACACGAGATATCACCAGATATATATTGGATTTTCCCCTGACCCTGAGAGTCCGGCCCCATGAGACTGTGGTTTTCTCGGACCCTGGTGGTCCGAGGACGTTCCCGCTGCACAGATTCATGCGCCAGGGCCTCCTACAGACAATGCACTTTGATTTATTGCGCTATCTATAATAGCACCCGAGTTATCACCAGATATATATTGGATTTTTCACTGACTCTGAGTGTCCGGCCCCATGAGACGGTGGTTTTCTCGGCCCCTGGTGGTCCGGTGTCGTTCCCGCTGCACAGATTCGTGTGCCAGGGCCTCCTACAGACAATGCACTTTGATTTATGGCGCTATCTGTAATAGCACCAGAGATATCACCAGATATATATTGGATTTTACCCTGACCCTGAGTGTCCGGCCCCATGAGACAGTGGTTGTCTCGGCCCCTGGAGGTCCGAGGACGTTCCCGCTGCACAGATTCATGCGCCAGTGCCTCCTGCAGATAATTCACTTTGGTTTACTGCGCTATCTCTAATAGTACCCGAGATATCACCAGATATATATTGGATTTTTCCCTGACCCTGAGTGTCCGACCCCATGAGACTGTGGTTTTCTCTGCCGATGTTGGTCCGAGGTCGTTCCCGTTGCACAGATTCATGCGCCAGGGCCTCCTACAGACAATGCACTTTGATTTATTGCGCTATCTCTAATAGCACCCGAGATATCACCAGATATATATTGGATTTTCCCCTGACCCTGTGTGGCCGGCCCAATGAGACGGTGGTCTTCTCGGCCCCTGGTGGTCCGAGGTCGTTGCCGCTGCACACATTCATGCGCCAGGGCCCCCTGCAGATAACTCACTTTGGTCTATTGCGCTATCTCTAATAGCACCCGAGATATCACCAGATATATATTGGATTTTCCCCTGACCCTGAGTGTCCGGCCCCATGAGACTGTGGTTTTCTCGGCCCCTGGTGGTCCGAGGTCGTTCCCGCTGCACAGATTCATGTGCCAGGGCCTCCTACAGACAATGCACTTTGATTTATTGCCCTATCTGTAATAGCACCCGAGATATCACCAGATATATATTGGATTTTCCCCTGACCCTGAGTGTCCGGCGCAGTAAGACGGTGGTTTTCTCGGCCCCTGGTGGTCCTATGTCGTTCCCGCTGCACAGATACATGCGCCAGGGCCCCTGCAGATAATTCTCTTTGTTTCATTACGCTATCTCTATTAGCACCCGAGATATCACCAGATATATATTGGATTTTCCCCTGACCCTGAGTGTCCGGCCCCATGAGACTGCGGTTTTCTCGGCCCCTGGTGGTCCGAGGTCGTTCCCGCTGCCCAGATTCATGCGCCAGGGCCTCCTCCAGACAATGCACTTTGATTTATTGCGCTATCTGTAATAGCACCCGACATATCACCAGATATATATTGCATTTTTCCCTGACCCTGAGTGTCCAGCCCCATGAGACGGTGGTTTTCTCGGCCCCTGGTGGACCGAGGTCGTTCCCGCTGCACAGATTCATGCGCCAGGGCCTCCTGTAGATAATGCACATTGGTTTATTGCGCTATCTCTAATAGCACCCGAGCTATCACCAGATATATATTGGATTTTTCCCTGACCCTGAGTGTCCGGCCCCATGAGACTGCGGTTTTCTCGGCCCCTGGTGGTCCGAGGTCGTTCCCGCTGCACACATTCATGCGCCAGGGCCTCCTGCAGATAATTCACTTTGGTTTATTGCGCTATCTCTAATAGCAGCCGAGATATCACCAGATATATATTGGATTTTCCCCTGACCCTGAGTGTCCGGCCCCATGAGACTGTGGTTTCCTCGGCCCCTGGTGGTCCGAGGTCGTTCCCGCTGCACAGATTCATGCATCAGGGCCTCCTACAGACAATGCACTTTGATTTATTGCGCTATCTGTAATAGCACCCGAGATATCACCAGATATATATTGGATTTTTCACTGACCTTGAGTGTCCGGCCCCATGAGACGGTGGTTTTCTCGGCCCCTGGTGGTCCGAGGTCGTTCCCGCTGCACAGATTCGTGCGCCAGGGCCTCCTACAGACAATGCACTTTGATTTATTGCGCTATCGGTAATAGCAGCCGAGATATCACCAGATATATATTGGATTTTCCCCTGACCCTGAGTGTCCGGCCCCATGAGACTGTGGTTTCCTCGGCCTCTGGTGGTCCGAGATCGTTCCCGCTGCACAGATTCATGCATCAGGGCCTCCTACAGATAATTCACTTTGGTTTATTGCGCTATCTCTAATAGCACCCGAGATATCACCAGATATATATTGGATTTTCCCCTGACCCTGAGTGTCCGGCCCCATGAGACTGTGGTTTTCTCGGCCCCTGGTGGTCCGAGGTCGTTCCCGCTGCACAGATTCATGCATCAGGGCCTCCTACAGACAATGCACTTTGATTTATTGCGCTATCTGTAATAGCACCCAAGATATCACCAGATATATATTGGATTTTTCCCTGACCCTGAGTGTCCGGCCCCATGAGACTGTGGTTTTCTCGGCCCCTGGTGGTCCGAGGTCGTTCCCGCTGCGCAGATTCATGCGCCACGGCCTCCTACAGACAATGCACTTTGGTTTAATGCGCTATCTGTAATAGCACCCGAGATATCACCAGATATATATTGGATTTTTCAATGACCCTGAGTGTCCGGCCCCATGAGACGGTGGTTTTCTCGGCCCCTGGTGGTCCGAGGTCGTTCCCGCTGTACAGATTCATGCGCCAGGGCCTCCTATAGACAATGCACTTCGATTTATTGCGCTATATGTAATAGCACCCGAGATATCACCAGATATATATTGGATTTTCCCCTGACCCTGAGTGTCCGGCCCCATGAGACGGTGGTTGTCTCGGCCCCTGGTGGTCCGAGGTCGTTCCCGCTGCACAGATTCATGCGCCAGGGCCTCCTACAGACAATGCACTTTGGTTTAATGCGCTATCTGTAATAGCACCCGAGATATCACCAGATATATATTGGATTTTCCCCTGACCCTGAGTGTCCGGTCCCATGAGACTGTGGTTTTCTCGGCCCCTGGTGGTCCGAGGTCGTTCCCGCTGCACAGATTCATGCGCCAGGGCCCCCTGCAGATAATTCACTTTGATTTATTGGGCTATCTCTAATAGCACCCGAGATATCACCAGATATATATTGGATTTTTCCCTGACCCAGACAGTCCGGCCCGATGAGACGGTGATTTTCTCGGCCCCTGGTGGTCCGAGGTCGATCCCGCTGCACAGATTCATGCGCCAGGGCCTCCTACAGACAATGCACTTTGATTTATTGCAGTATCTGTAATAGCACCCGAGATATCACCATATATATATTGGATTTTCCCCTGACCCTGAGTGCCCGGCCCCATGAGACGTTGGTTTTCTCGGCCCCTGGTGGTCCGAGGTCGATCCCGCTGCACAGATTCATGCGCCAGGGCCCCCTGCATATAATTCACTTTGATTTATTGCGCTATCTCTAATAGCACCCTAGATATCAGCAGATATATATTGGATTTTTCCCTGACCCTGACAGTCCGGCCCCATGAGACGGTGATTTTCTCGGCCCCCGGTGGTCCGAGGTCGATCCCGCTGCACAGATTCGTGCGCCAGGGCCTCCTACAGACAATGCACTTTGATTTATTGCCCTATCTGTAATAGCACCCGAGATATCACCAGATATATATTGGATTTTCCCCTGACGCTGAGTGTCGGGCCCCATGAGACGGTGGTTTTCTCGGCCCCTGGTGGTCCGAGGTCGTTCCCGCTGCACAGATTCATGCGCCAGGGCCTCCTACAGACAATGCACTTTGATCTATTGCGCTATCTGTAATAGCACCCGAGATATCACCAGATAAATATTGGATTTTTCCCTGACCCTGAGTGTCCGACCCCATGAGACGGAGGTTTTCTCGGCCCCTGGTGTTCCGAGGTCGTTGCCGTTGCACAGATTCATGCGCCAGTGCCTCCTGCAGATAATTCACTTTGGTTTAATGCGCTATCTGTAATAGCACCCGAGATATCACCAGATATATATTGGATTTTTCACTGACCCTGAGGGTCCGGCCCCATGAGACGGTGGTTTTCTCGGCCGCTGGTGGTCCGAGGTCGTTCCCGCTGCACAGATTCACGCGCCAGGGCCTCCTACAGACAATGCACTTTGGTTTAATGCGCTATCTGTAATAGCACCAGAGATATCACCAGATATATATAGGATTTTTCACTGACCCTGAGTGTCCGGCCCCATGAGACGGTGGTTTTCTCGGCCCCTGGTGGTCCGAGGACGTTCCCGCTGCACAGATTCATGCGCCAGTGCCTCCTGCAGATAATTCACTTTGGTTTACTGCGCTATCTCTAATAGTACCCGAGATATCACCAGATATATATTGGATTTTTCCCTGACCCTGAGTGTCCGACCCCATGAGACTGTGGTTTTCTCTGCCGATGTTGGTCCGAGGTCGTTCCCGTTGCACAGATTCATGCGCCAGGGCCTCCTACAGACAATGCACTTTGATTTATTGCGCTATCTCTAATAGCACCCGAGATATCACCAGATATATATTGGATTTTCCCCTGACCCTGTGTGGCCGGCCCAATGAGACGGTGGTCTTCTCGGCCCCTGGTGGTCCGAGGTCGTTGCCGCTGCACACATTCATGCGCCAGGGCCCCCTGCAGATAACTCACTTTGGTCTATTGCGCTATCTCTAATAGCACCCGAGATATCACCAGATATATATTGGATTTTCCCCTGACCCTGAGTGTCCGGCCCCATGAGACTGTGGTTTTCTCGGCCCCTGGTGGTCCGAGGTCGTTCCCGCTGCACAGATTCATGTGCCAGGGCCTCCTACAGACAATGCACTTTGATTTATTGCCCTATCTGTAATAGCACCCGAGATATCACCAGATATATATTGGATTTTCCCCTGACCCTGAGTGTCCGGCGCAGTAAGACGGTGGTTTTCTCGGCCCCTGGTGGTCCTATGTCGTTCCCGCTGCACAGATACATGCGCCAGGGCCCCTGCAGATAATTCTCTTTGTTTCATTACGCTATCTCTATTAGCACCCGAGATATCACCAGATATATATTGGATTTTCCCCTGACCCTGAGTGTCCGGCCCCATGAGACTGCGGTTTTCTCGGCCCCTGGTGGTCCGAGGTCGTTCCCGCTGCCCAGATTCATGCGCCAGGGCCTCCTCCAGACAATGCACTTTGATTTATTGCGCTATCTGTAATAGCACCCGACATATCACCAGATATATATTGCATTTTTCCCTGACCCTGAGTGTCCAGCCCCATGAGACGGTGGTTTTCTCGGCCCCTGGTGGACCGAGGTCGTTCCCGCTGCACAGATTCATGCGCCAGGGCCTCCTGTAGATAATGCACATTGGTTTATTGCGCTATCTCTAATAGCACCCGAGCTATCACCAGATATATATTGGATTTTTCCCTGACCCTGAGTGTCCGGCCCCATGAGACTGCGGTTTTCTCGGCCCCTGGTGGTCCGAGGTCGTTCCCGCTGCACACATTCATGCGCCAGGGCCTCCTGCAGATAATTCACTTTGGTTTATTGCGCTATCTCTAATAGCAGCCGAGATATCACCAGATATATATTGGATTTTCCCCTGACCCTGAGTGTCCGGCCCCATGAGACTGTGGTTTCCTCGGCCCCTGGTGGTCCGAGGTCGTTCCCGCTGCACAGATTCATGCATCAGGGCCTCCTACAGACAATGCACTTTGATTTATTGCGCTATCTGTAATAGCACCCGAGATATCACCAGATATATATTGGATTTTTCACTGACCTTGAGTGTCCGGCCCCATGAGACGGTGGTTTTCTCGGCCCCTGGTGGTCCGAGGTCGTTCCCGCTGCACAGATTCGTGCGCCAGGGCCTCCTACAGACAATGCACTTTGATTTATTGCGCTATCGGTAATAGCAGCCGAGATATCACCAGATATATATTGGATTTTCCCCTGACCCTGAGTGTCCGGCCCCATGAGACTGTGGTTTCCTCGGCCTCTGGTGGTCCGAGGTCGTTCCCGCTGCACAGATTCATGCATCAGGGCCTCCTACAGATAATTCACTTTGGTTTATTGCGCTATCTCTAATAGCACCCGAGATATCACCAGATATATATTGGATTTTCCCCTGACCCTGAGTGTCCGGCCGCATGAGACTGTGGTTTTCTCGGCCCCTGGTGGTCCGAGGTCGTTCCCGCTGCACAGATTCGTGCGCCAGGGCCTCCTACAGACAATGCACTTTGATTTATTGCGCTATCTGTAATAGCACCAGAGATATCACCAGATATATATTGGATTTTCCCCTGACCCTGAGTGTCCGGCCCCATGAGACTGTGGTTTTCTCGGCCCCTGGTGGTCCGAGGTCGTTCCCGCTGCACAGAGTCATGCATCAGGGCCTCCTACAGACAATGCACTTTGATTTATTGCGCTATCTGTAATAGCACCCAAGATATCACCAGATATATATTGGATTTTTCCCTGACCCTGAGTGTCCGGCCCCATGAGACTGTGGTTTTCTCGGCCCCTGGTGGTCCGAGGTCGTTCCCGCTGCGCAGATTCATGCGCCACGGCCTCCTACAGACAATGCACTTTGGTTTAATGCGCTATCTGTAATAGCACCCGAGATATCACCAGATATATATTGGATTTTTCAATGACCCTGAGTGTCCGGCCCCATGAGACGGTGGTTTTCTCGGCCCCTGGTGGTCCGAGGTCGTTCCCGCTGTACAGATTCATGCGCCAGGGCCTCCTATAGACAATGCACTTCGATTTATTGCGCTATATGTAATAGCACCCGAGATATCACCAGATATATATTGGATTTTCCCCTGACCCTGAGTGTCCGGCCCCATGAGACGGTGGTTGTCTCGGCCCCTGGTGGTCCGAGGTCGTTCCCGCTGCACAGATTCATGCGCCAGGGCCTCCTACAGACAATGCACTTTGGTTTAATGCGCTATCTGTAATAGCACCCGAGATATCACCAGATATATATTGGATTTTCCCCTGACCCTGAGTGTCCGGTCCCATGAGACTGTGGTTTTCTCGGCCCCTGGTGGTCCGAGGTCGTTCCCGCTGCACAGATTCATGCGCCAGGGCCCCCTGCAGATAATTCACTTTGATTTATTGGGCTATCTCTAATAGCACCCGAGATATCACCAGATATATATTGGATTTTTCCCTGACCCAGACAGTCCGGCCCGATGAGACGGTGATTTTCTCGGCCCCTGGTGGTCCGAGGTCGATCCCGCTGCACAGATTCATGCGCCAGGGCCTCCTACAGACAATGCACTTTGATTTATTGCAGTATCTGTAATAGCACCCGAGATATCACCATATATATATTGGATTTTCCCCTGACCCTGAGTGCCCGGCCCCATGAGACGTTGGTTTTCTCGGCCCCTGGTGGTCCGAGGTCGATCCCGCTGCACAGATTCATGCGCCAGGGCCCCCTGCATATAATTCACTTTGATTTATTGCGCTATCTCTAATAGCACCCTAGATATCAGCAGATATATATTGGATTTTTCCCTGACCCTGACAGTCCGGCCCCATGAGACGGTGATTTTCTCGGCCCCCGGTGGTCCGAGGTCGATCCCGCTGCAGAGATTCGTGCGCCAGGGCCTCCTACAGACAATGCACTTTGATTTATTGCCCTATCTGTAATAGCACCCGAGATATCACCAGATATATATTGGATTTTCCCCTGACGCTGAGTGTCGGGCCCCATGAGACGGTGGTTTTCTCGGCCCCTGGTGGTCCGAGGTCGTTCCCGCTGCACAGATTCATGCGCCAGGGCCTCCTACAGACAATGCACTTTGATCTATTGCGCTATCTGTAATAGCACCCGAGATATCACCAGATAAATATTGGATTTTTCCCTGACCCTGAGTGTCCGACCCCATGAGACGGAGGTTTTCTCGGCCCCTGGTGTTCCGAGGTCGTTGCCGTTGCACAGATTCTTGCGCCAGGGACCCCTGCAGACAATGCACTTTGGTTTATTGCGCTATCTGTAATAGGACCCGAGATATCACCATATATATATTGGATTTTTCCCTGACCCTGAGTGTTCGGCCCCATGAGACGGTGGTTTTTTCGTCCCCTGGTGGTCCGAGGTCGTTCCCGCTGCACAGATTCATGCGCCAGGGCCTCCTACAGACAATGCACGTTGATTTATTGCGCTATCTCTAATAGCACCCGAGATATCACCAGATATATATTGGATTTTTCACTGACCTTGAGTGTCCGGCCCCATGAGACGGTGGTTTTCTCGGCCCCTGGTGGTCCGAGGTCGTTCCCGCTGCACAAATTCGTGCGCCAGGGCCTCCTACAGACAATGCACTTTGATTTATTGCGCTATCTGTAATAGCACCAGAGATATCACCAGATATATATTGGATTTTCCCCTGACCCTGAGTGTCCGGCCCCATGAGACTGTGGTTTTCTCGGCCCCTGGTGGTCCGAGGTCGTTCCCGTTGCACAGATTCATGCGCCAGGGCCTGCTGCAGATAATTCACTTTGATTTATTGCGCTATCGGTAATAGCAGCCGAGATATCACCAGATATATATTGGATTTTCCCCTGACCCTGAGTGTCCGGCCCCATGAGACTGTGGTTTCCTCGGCCTCTGGTGGTCCGAGGTCGTTCCCGCTGCACAGATTCATGCATCAGGGCCTCCTACAGATAATTCACTTTGGTTTATTGCGCTATCTCTAATAGCACCCGAGATATCACCAGATATATATTGGATTTTCCCCTGACCCTGAGTGTCCGGCCGCATGAGACTGTGGTTTTCTCGGCCCCTGGTGGTCCGAGGTCGTTCCCGCTGCACAGATTCGTGCGCCAGGGCCTCCTACAGACAATGCACTTTGATTTATTGCGCTATCTGTAATAGCACCAGAGATATCACCAGATATATATTGGATTTTCCCCTGACCCTGAGTGTCCGGCCCCATGAGACTGTGGTTTTCTCGGCCCCTGGTGGTCCGAGGTCGTTCCCGCTGCACAGATTCATGCATCAGGGCCTCCTGCAGACAATGCACTTTGATTTATTGCGCTATCTGTAAGAGCACCCAAGATATCACCAGATATATATTGGATTTTTCCCTGACCCTGAGTGTCCGGCCCCATGAGACTGTGGTTTTCTCGGCCCCTGGTGGTCCGAGGTCGTTCCCGCTGCGCAGATTCATGCGCCACGGCCACCTACAGACAATGCACTTTGGTTTAATGCGCTATCTGTAATAGCACCCGAGATATCACCAGATATATATTGGATTTTTCAATGACCCTGAGTGTCCGGCCCCATGAGACGGTGGTTTTCTCGGCCCCTGGTGGTCCGAGGTCGTTCCCGCTGTACAGATTCATGCGCCAGGGCCTCCTATAGACAATGCACTTTGATTTATTGCGCTATATGTAATAGCACCCGAGATATCACCAGATATATATTGGATTTTACCCTGACCCTGAGTGTCCGGCCCCATGAGACGGTGGTTGTCTCGGCCCCTGGTGGTCCGAGGTCGTTCCCGCTGCACAGATTCATGCGCCAGGGCCTCCTACGGACAATGCACTTTGGTTTAATGCGCTATCTGTAATAGCACCCGAGATATCACCAGATATATATTGGATTTTCCCCTGACCCTGAGTGTCCGGTCCCATGAGACTGTGGTTTTCTCGGCCCCTGGTGGTCCGAGGTCGTTCCCGCTGGCCAGATTCATGCGCCAGGGCCTCCTACAGACAATGCACTTGGATTTATTGCGCTATCTGTAATAGCACCCGAGATATCACCAGATATATATTGGATTTTTCCCTGACCCTGAGTGTTCGGCCCCATGAGACGGTGGTTTTTTCGTCCCCTGGTGGTCCGAGGTCGTTCCCGCTGCACAGATTCATGCGCCAGGGCCTCCTACAGACAATGCACGTTGATTTATTGCGCTATCTATAATAGCACCCGAGATATCACCATATATATATTGGATTTTCCACTGACCCTGAGTGCCCGGCCCCATGAGACGGTGGTTTTCTCGGCCCCTGGTGTTCCGAGGTCGTTCCCGCTGCACAGATTCATGCGCCAGGGCCTCCTACAGACAATGCACTTTGGTTTAATGCGCTATCTGTAATAGCACCCGAGATATCACCAGATATATATTGGATTTTTCCCTGACCCAGACAGTCCGGCCCGATGAGACGGTGATTTTCTCGGCCCCTGGTGGTCCGAGGTCGATCGCGCTGCACAGATTCATGCGCCAGGGCCTCCTACAGACAATGCACTTTGATTTATTGCAGTATCTGTAATAGCACCCGAGATATCACCATATATATATTGGATTTTCCCCTGACCCTGAGTGCCCGGCCCCATGAGACGTTGGTTTTCTCGGCCCCTGGTGGTCCGAGGTCGATCCCGCTGCACAGATTCATGCGCCAGGGCCCCCTGCATATAATTCACTTTGATTTATTGCGCTATCTCTAATAGCACCCTAGATATCAGCAGATATATATTGGATTTTTCCCTGACCCTGACAGTCCGGCCCCATGAGACGGTGATTTTCTCGGCCCCCGGTGGTCCGAGGTCGATCCCGCTGCACAGATTCGTGCGCCAGGGCCTCCTACAGACAATGCACTTTGATTTATTGCCCTATCTGTAATAGCACCCGAGATATCACCAGATATATATTGGATTTTCCCCTGACGCTGAGTGTCGGGCCCCATGAGACGGTGGTTTTCTCGGCCCCTGGTGGTCCGAGGTCGTTCCCGCTGCACAGATTCATGCGCCAGGGCCTCCTACAGACAATGCACTTTGATCTATTGCGCTATCTGTAATAGCACCCGAGATATCACCAGATAAATATTGGATTTTTCCCTGACCCTGAGTGTCCGACCCCATGAGACGGAGGTTTTCTCGGCCCCTGCTGGTCCGAGGTCGTTCCCGCTGCACAGATTCATGCGCCAGGGCCACCTGCAGACAATGCCCTATGATTTATTGCGCTATCTCTAATATCACCCGAGATATCACCAGATATATATTGGATTTTCCCCTGACACTGAGTGTCCGGCCCCATTTGACGGTGGTTTTCTCGACCCCTGGGGGTCCGAGGTCGTTCCCGCTGCATAGATTCATGCGCCAGGGCCTCCTACAGACAATGCACTTTGATTTATTGCGCTATCTCTAATAGCACCCGAGATATCACCAGATATATATTGGATTTTTCCCTGACCCTGAGTGTCCGGCCCCATGAGACGGTGGTTTTCTCGGCCCCTGGTGTTCCGAGGTCGTTGCCGTTGCACAGATTCATGCGCCAGTGCCTCCTGCAGATAATTCACTTTGGTTTAATGCGCTATCTGTAATAGCACCCGAGATATCACCAGATATATATTGGATTTTTCACTGACCCTGAGGGTCCGGCCCCATGAGACGGTGGTTTTCTCGGCCCCTGGTGGTCCGAGGTCGTTCCCGCTGCACAGATTCACGCGCCAGGGCCTCCTACAGACAATGCACTTTGGTTTAATGCGCTATCTGTAATAGCACCCGAGATATCACCAGATATATATTGGATTTTTCACTGACCCTGAGTGTCCGGCCCCATGAGACGGTGGTTTTCTCGGCCCCTGGTGGTCCGAGGTCGTTCCCGCTGTACAGATTCATGCGCCAGGGCCTCCTATAGACAATGCACTTTGATTTATTGCGCTATATGTAATAGCACCCGAGATATCACCAGATATATATTGGATTTTACCCTGACCCTGAGTGTCCGGCCCCATGAGACGGTGGTTGTCTCGGCCCCTGGTGGTCCGAGGTCGTTCCCGCTGCACAGATTCATGCGCCAAGGCCTCCTACAGACAATGCACTTTGGTTTAATGCGCTATCTGTAATAGCACCCGAGATATCACCAGATATATATTGGATTTTCCACTGACCCTGAGTGTCCGGTCCTATGAGACTGTGGTTTTCTCGGCCCCTGGTGGTCCGAGGTCGTTCCCGCTGGCCAGATTCATGCGCCAGTGCCTCCTACAGACAATGCACTTGGATTTATTGCGCTATCTGTAATAGCACCCGAGATATCACCAGATATATATTGGATTTTACCCTGACCCTGAGTGTCCGGCCCCATGAGACGGTGGTTGTCTCGGCCCCTGGTGGTCCGAGGTCGTTCCCGCTGCACAGATTCATGCGCCAAGGCCTCCTACAGACAATGCACTTTGGTTTATTGCGCTATCTGTAATAGGACCCGAGATATCACCATATATATATTGGATTTTTCCCTGACCCTGAGTGTCCGGCCCCATGAGACGGTGGTTTTCTCGGCCCCTGGTGTTCCGAGGTCGTTGCCGTTGCACAGATTCATGCGCCAGTGCCTCCTGCAGATAATTCACTTTGGTTTAATGCGCTATCTGTAATAGCACCCGAGATATCACCAGATATATATTGGATTTTTCACTGACCCTGAGGGTCCGGCCCCATGAGACGGTGGTTTTCTCGGCCCCTGGTGGTCCGAGGTCGTTCCCGCTGCACAGATTCACGCGCCAGGGCCTCCTACAGACAATGCACTTTGGTTTAATGCGCTATCTGTAATAGCACCCGAGATATCACCAGATATATATTGGATTTTTCACTGACCCTGAGTGTCCGGCCCCATGAGACGGTGGTTTTCTCGGCCCCTGGTGGTCCGAGGTCGTTCCCGCTGTACAGATTCATGCGCCAGGGCCTCCTATAGACAATGCACTTTGATTTATTGCGCTATATGTAATAGCACCCGAGATATCACCAGATATATATTGGATTTTACCCTGACCCTGAGTGTCCGGCCCCATGAGACGGTGGTTGTCTCGGCCCCTGGTGGTCCGAGGTCGTTCCCGCTGCACAGATTCATGCGCCAAGGCCTCCTACAGACAATGCACTTTGGTTTAATGCGCTATCTGTAATAGCACCCGAGATATCACCAGATATATATTGGATTTTCCCCTGACCCTGAGTGTCCGGTCCTATGAGACTGTGGTTTTCTCGGCCCCTGGTGGTCCGAGGTCGTTCCCGCTGGCCAGATTCATGCGCCAGTGCCTCCTACAGACAATGCACTTGGATTTATTGCGCTATCTGTAATAGCACCCGAGATATCACCAGATATATATTGGATTTTACCCTGACCCTGAGTGTCCGGCCCCATGAGACGGTGGTTGTCTCGGCCCCTGGTGGTCCGAGGTCGTTCCCGCTGCACAGATTCATGCGCCAAGGCCTCCTACAGACAATGCACTTTGGTTTATTGCGCTATCTGTAATAGGACCCGAGATATCACCATATATATATTGGATTTTTCCCTGACCCTGAGTGTTCGGCCCCATGAGACGGTGGTTTTTTCGGCCCCTGGTGGTCCGAGGTCGTTCCCGCTGTACAGATTCATGCGCCAGGGCCTCCTACAGACAATGCACTTTGATTTATTGCGCTATCTCTAATAGCACCCTAGATATCAGCAGATATATATTGGATTTTTCCCTGACCCTGACAGTCCGGCCCCATGAGACTGTGGTTTTCTCGGCCCCTCGTGGACCGAGGTCGTTCCCGCTGCTCAGATTCTTGCGCCAGGGACTCCTGCAGACAATGCACTTTGGTTTATTGCGCTATCTGTAATAGGACCCGAGATATCACCATATATATATTGGATTTTTCCCTGACCCTGAGTGTTCGGCCCCATGAGACGGTGGTTTTTTCGGCCCCTGGTGGTCCGAGGTCGTTCCCGCTGCACAGATTCATGCGCCAGGGCCTCCTACAGACAATGCACGTTGATTTATTGCGCTATCTATAATAGCACCCGAGATATCACCATATATATATTGGATTTTCCACTGACCCTGAGTGCCCGGCACCATGAGACGGTGGTTTTCTCGGCCCATGGTGGTCCGAGGTCGTTCCCGCTGCACAGATTCATGCGCCAGGGCCCCCTGCAGATAATTCACTTTGATTTATTGGGCTATCTCTAATAGCACCCGAGATATCACCAGATATATATTGGATTTTTCCCTGACCCAGACAGTCCGGCCCGATGAGACGGTGATTTTCTCGGCCCCTGGTGGTCCGAGGTCGATCCCGCTGCACAGATTCATGCGCCAGGGCCTCCTACAGACAATGCACTTTGATTTATTGCAGTATCTGTAATAGCACCCGAGATATCACCATATATATATTGGATTTTCCCCTGACCCTGAGTGCCCGGCCCCATGAGACGTTGGTTTTCTCGGCCCCTGGTGGTCCGAGGTCGATCCCGCTGCACAGATTCATGCGCCAGGGCCCCCTGCATATAATTCACTTTGATTTATTGCGCTATCTCTAATAGCACCCTAGATATCAGCAGATATATATTGGATTTTTCCCTGACCCTGACAGTCCGGCCCCATGAGACGGTGATTTTCTCGGCTCCCGGTGGTCCGAGGTCGATCCCGCTGCACAGATTCATGCGCCAGGGCCTCCTACAGACAATGCACTTTGATTTATTGCCCTATCTGTAATAGCACCCGAGATATCACCAGATATATATTGGATTTTCCCCTGACGCTGGGTGTCGGGCCCCATGAGACGGTGGTTTTCTCGGCCCCTGGTGTTCCGAGGTCGTTGCCGTTGCACAGATTCATGCGCCAGTGCCTCCTGCAGATAATTCACTTTGGTTTAATGCGCTATCTGTAATAGCACCCGAGATATCACCAGATATATATTGGATTTTTCACTGACCCTGAGGGTCCGGCCCCATGAGACGGTGGTTTTCTCGGCCCCTGGTGGTCCGAGGTCGTTCCCGCTGCACAGATTCACGCGCCAGGGCCTCCTACAGACAATGCACTTTGGTTTAATGCGCTATCTGTAATAGCACCCGAGATATCACCAGATATATATTGGATTTTTCACTGACCCTGAGTGTCCGGCCCCATGAGACGGTGGTTTTCTCGGCCCCTGGTGGTCCGAGGTCGTTCCCGCTGCACAGATTCATGCGCCAGGGCCTCCTCCAGACAATGCACTTTGATTTATTGCGCTATCTGTAATAGCACCCGACATAACACCAGATATATATTGCATTTTTCCCTGACCCTGAGTGTCCAGCCCCATGAGACGGTGGTTTTCTCGGCCCCTGGTGGACCGAGGTCGTTCCCGCTGCACAGATTCATGCGCCAGGGCCTCCTGTAGATAATGCACATTGGTTTATTGCGCTATCTCTAATAGCACCCGAGCTATCACCAGATATATATTGGATTTTTCCCTGACCCTGAGTGTCCGGCCCCATGAGACTGCGGTTTTCTCGGCCCCTGGTGGTCCGAGGTCGTTCCCGCTGCACACATTCATGCGCCAGGGCCTCCTGCAGATAATTCACTTTGGTTTATTGCGCTATCTCTAATAGCAGCCGAGATATCACCAGATATATATTGGATTTTCCCCTGACCCTGAGTGTCCGGCCCCATGAGACTGTGGTTTCCTCGGCCCCTGGTGGTCCGAGGTCGTTCCCGCTGCACAGATTCATGCATCAGGGCCTCCTACAGACAATGCACTTTGATTTATTGCGCTATCTGTAATAGCACCCGAGATATCACCAGATATATATTGGATTTTTCACTGACCATGAGTGTCCGGCCCCATGAGACGGTGGTTTTCTCGGCCCCTGGTGGTCCGAGGTCGTTCCCGCTGCACAGATTCATGCGCCAGGGCCTCCTACAGACAATGCACTTTGATTTATTGCGCTATCGGTAATAGCAGCCGAGATATCACCAGATATATATTGGATTTTCCCCTGACCCTGAGTGTCCGGCCCCATGAGACTGTGGTTTCCTCGGCCTCTGGTGGTCCGAGGTCGTTCCCGCTGCACAGATTCATGCATCAGGGCCTCCTACAGATAATTCACTTTGGTTTATTGCGCTATCTCTAATAGCACCCGAGATATCACCAGATATATATTGGATTTTCCCCTGACCCTGAGTGTCCGGCCGCATGAGACTGTGGTTTTCTCGGCCCCTGGTGGTCCGAGGTCGTTCCCGCTGCACAGATTCGTGCGCCAGGGCCTCCTACAGACAATGCACTTTGATTTATTGCGCTATCTGTAATAGCACCAGAGATATCACCAGATATATATTGGATTTTCCCCTGACCCTGAGTGTCCGGCCCCATGAGACTGTGGTTTTCTCGGCCCCTGGTGGTCCGAGGTCGTTCCCGCTGCACAGATTCATGCATCAGGGTCTCCTGCAGACAATGCACTTTGATTTATTGCGCTATCTGTAAGAGCACCCAAGATATCACCAGATATATATTGGATTTTTCCCTGACCCTGATTGTCCGGCCCCATGAGACTGTGGTTTTCTCGGCCCCTGGTGGTCCGAGGTCGTTCCCGCTGCGCAGATTCATGCGCCACGGCCTCCTACAGACAATGCACTTTGGTTTAATGCGCTATCTGTAATAGCACCCGAGATATCACCAGATATATATTGGATTTTTCAATGACCCTGAGTGTCCGGCCCCATGAGACGGTGGTTTTCTCGGCCCCTGGTGGTCCGAGGTCGTTCCCGCTGTACAGATTCATGCGCCAGGGCCTCCTATAGACAATGCACTTTGATTTATTGCGCTATATGTAATAGCACCCGAGATATCACCAGATATATATTGGATTTTACCCTGACCCTGAGTGTCCGGCCCCATGAGACGGTGGTTGTCTCGGCCCCTGGTGGTCCGAGGTCGTTCCCGCTGCACAGATTCATGCGCCAGGGCCTCCTACGGACAATGCACTTTGGTTTAATGCGCTATCTGTAATAGCACCCGAGATATCACCAGATATATATTGGATTTTCCCCTGACCCTGAGTGTCCGGTCCCATGAGACTGTGGTTTTCTCGGCCCCTGGTGGTCCGAGGTCGTTCCCGCTGGCCAGATTCATGCGCCAGGGCCTCCTACAGACAATGCACTTGGATTTATTGCGCTATCTGTAATAGCACCCGAGATATCACCAGATATATATTGGATTTTTCCCTGACCCTGAGTGTTCGGCCCCATGAGACGGTGGTTTTTTCGTCCCCTGGTGGTCCGAGGTCGTTCCCGCTGCACAGATTCATGCGCCAGGGCCTCCTACAGACAATGCACGTTGATTTATTGCGCTATCTATAATAGCACCCGAGATATCACCATATATATATTGGATTTTCCACTGACCCTGAGTGCCCGGCCCCATGAGACGGTGGTTTTCTCGGCCCCTGGTGTTCCGAGGTCGTTCCCGCTGCACAGATTCATGCGCCAGGGCCTCCTACAGACAATGCACTTTGGTTTAATGCGCTATCTGTAATAGCACCCGAGATATCACCAGATATATATTGGATTTTTCCCTGACCCAGACAGTCCGGCCCGATGAGACGGTGATTTTCTCGGCCCCTGGTGGTCCGAGGTCGATCCCGCTGCACAGATTCATGCGCCAGGGCCTCCTACAGACAATGCACTTTGATTTATTGCAGTATCTGTAATAGCACCCGAGATATCACCATATATATATTGGATTTTCCCCTGACCCTGAGTGCCCGGCCCCATGAGACGTTGGTTTTCTCGGCCCCTGGTGGTCCGAGGTCGATCCCGCTGCACAGATTCATGCGCCAGGGCCCCCTGCATATAATTCACTTTGATTTATTGCGCTATCTCTAATAGCACCCTAGATATCAGCAGATATATATTGGATTTTTCCCTGACCCTGACAGTCCGGCCCCATGAGACGGTGATTTTCTCGGCCCCCGGTGGTCCGAGGTCGATCCCGCTGCACAGTTTCGTGCGCCAGGGCCTCCTACAGACAATGCACTTTGATTTATTGCCCTATCTGTAATAGCACCCGAGATAACACCAGATATATATTGGATTTTCCCCTGACGCTGAGTGTCGGGCCCCATGAGACGGTGGTTTTCTCGGCCCCTGGTGGTCCGAGGTCGTTCCCGCTGCACAGATTCATGCGCCAGGGCCTCCTACAGACAATGCACTTTGATCTATTGCGCTACCTGTAATAGCACCCGAGATATCATCAGATAAATATTGGATTTTTCCCTGACCCTGAGTGTCCGACCCCATGAGACGGAGGTTTTCTCGGCCCCTGCTGGTCCGAGGTCGTTCCCGCTGCACAGATTCATGCGCCAGGGCCACCTGCAGACAATGCCCTATGATTTATTGCGCTATCTCTAATATCACCCGAGATATCACCAGATATATATTGGATTTTCCCCTGACACTGAGTGTCCGGCCCCATTTGACGGTGGTTTTCTCGACCCCTGGGGGTCCGAGGTCGTTCCCGCTGCATAGATTCATGCGCCAGGGCCTCCTACAGACAATGCACTTTGATTTATTGCGCTATCTCTAATAGCACCCGAGATATCACCAGATATATATTGGATTTTCCCCTGACCCTGAGTGTCCGGTCCTATGAGACTGTGGTTTTCTCGGCCCCTGGTGGTCCGAGGTCGTTCCCGCTGGCCAGATTCATGCGCCAGTGCCTCCTACAGACAATGCACTTGGATTTATTGCGCTATCTGTAATAGCACCCGAGATATCACCAGATATATATTGGATTTTACCCTGACCCTGAGTGTCCGGCCCCATGAGACGGTGGTTGTCTCGGCCCCTGGTGGTCCGAGGTCGTTCCCGCTGCACAGATTCATGCGCCAAGGCCTCCTACAGACAATGCACTTTGGTTTATTGCGCTATCTGTAATAGGACCCGAGATATCACCATATATATATTGGATTTTTCCCTGACCCTGAGTGTTCGGCCCCATGAGACGGTGGTTTTTTCGGCCCCTAGTGGTCCGAGGTCGTTTCCGCTGCACAGATTCATGCGCCAGGGCCTCCTACAGACAATGCACGTTGATTTATTGCGCTATCTATAATAGCACCCGAGATATCACCATATATATATTGGATTTTCCACTGACCCTGAGTGCCCGGTCCCATGAGACTGTGGTTTTCTCGGCCCCTGGTGGTCCGAGGTCGTTCCCGCTGGCCAGATTCATGCGCCAGGGCCTCCTACAGACAATGCACTTTGATTTATTGCAGTATCTGTAATAGCACCCGAGATATCACCATATATATATTGGATTTTCCCCTGACCCTGAGTGCCCGGCCCCACGAGACGTTGGTTTTCTCGGCCCCTGGTGGTCCGAGGTCGATCCCGCTGCACAGATTCATGCGCCAGGGCCCCCTGCATATAATTCACTTTGATTTATTGCGCTATCTCTAATAGCACCCTAGATATCAGCAGATATATATTGGATTTTTCCCTGACCCTGACAGTCCGGCCCCATGAGACGGTGATTTTCTCGGCCCCCGGTGGTCCGAGGTCGATCCCGCTGCACAGATTCATGCGCCAGGGCCTCCTACAGACAATGCACTTTGATTTATTGCCCTATCTGTAATAGCACCCGAGATATCACCAGATATATATTGGATTTTCCCCTGACGCTGAGTGTCGGGCCCCATGAGACGGTGGTTTTCTCGGCCCCTGGTGGTCCGAGGTCGTTCCCGCTGTACAGATTCATGCGCCAGGGCCTCCTACAGACAATGCACTTTGATTTATTGCGCTATCTGTAATAGCACCCGAGATATCACCAGATATATATTGGATTTTCCCCTGACCCTGGGTGTCCGGCCCCATGAGACTGTGGTTTACTCGGCCCATGGCGGTCCGAGGTCGTTCCCGTTGCACCCGATTCATGCGCCAGGGCCTCCTGCAGATAATTCACTTTGATTTATTGCGCTATCTGTAATAGCACCCGAGATATCACCAGATATATGCTGGATTTTTACATGACCCTGAGAGTCCGGCCCCATGTGTCGGTGGTTTTCTCGGCCCCTGGTGGTGAGAGGTCGTTCCGGCTGTACAGATTCATGCGCCAGGGCCTCCTGCAGATAATTCACTTTGGTTTATTGCGCTATCTCTAACAGCACCCGAGATATCACCAGATATATATTGCATTTTCCCCAGACCCTGAGTGTCCGGTCCCATGAGACTGTGGTTTTCTCGGCCCCTGGTGGTCCGAGGTCGTTCCCGCTGGCCAGATTCATGCGCCAGGGCCTCCTACAGACAATGCACTTTGATTTATTGCGCTATCTGTAAGAGCACCAAAGATATCACCAGATATATATTGGATTTTTCCCTGACCCTGAGTGTCCGGCCCCATGAGACTGTGGTTTTCTCGGCCCCTGGTGGTCCGAGGTCGTTCCCGCTGCGCAGATTCATGCGCCACGGCCTCCTACAGACAATGCACTTTGGTTTAATGCGCTATCTGTAATAGCACCCGAGATATCACCAGATATATATTGGATTTTTCAATGACCCTGAGTGTCCGGCCCCATGAGACGGTGGTTTTCTCGGCCCCTGGTGGTCCGAGGTCGTTCCCGCTGTACAGATTCATGCGCCAGGGCCTCCTATAGACAATGCACTTTGATTTATTGCGCTATATGTAATAGCACCCGAGATATCACCAGATATATATTGGATTTTACCCTGACCCTGAGTGTCCGGCCCCATGAGACGGTGGTTGTCTCGGCCCCTGGTGGTCCGAGGTCGTTCCCGCTGCACAGATTCATGCGCCAGGGCCTCCTACAGACAATGCACTTTGGTTTAATGCGCTATCTGTAATAGCACCCGAGATATCACCAGATATATATTGGATTTTCCCCTGACCCTGAGTGTCCGGTCCCATGAGACTGTGGTTTTCTCGGCCCCTGGTGGTCCGAGGTCGTTCCCGCTGGCCAGATTCATGCGCCAGGGCCTCCTACAGACAATGCACTTGGATTTATTGCGCTATCTGTAATAGCACCCGAGATATCACCAGATATATATTGGATTTTTCCCTGACCCTGAGTGTTCGGCCCCATGAGACGGTGGTTTTTTCGTCCCCTGGTGGTCCGAGGTCGTTCCCGCTGCACAGATTCATGCGCCAGGGCCTCCTACAGACAATGCACGTTGATTTATTGCGCTATCTATAATAGCACCCGAGATATCACCATATATATATTGGATTTTCCACTGACCCTGAGTGCCCGGCCCCATGAGACGGTGGTTTTCTCGGCCCCTGGTGTTCCGAGGTCGTTCCCGCTGCACAGATTCATGCGCCAGGGCCTCCTACAGACAATGCACTTTGGTTTAATGCGCTATCTGTAATAGCACCCGAGATATCACCAGATATATATTGGATTTTTCCCTGACCCAGACAGTCCGGCCCGATGAGACGGTGATTTTCTCGGCCCCTGGTGGTCCGAGGTCGATCCCGCTGCACAGATTCATGCGCCAGGGCCTCGTACAGACAATGCACTTTGATTTATTGCAGTATCTGTAATAGCACCCGAGATATCACCATATATATATTGGATTTTCCCCTGACTCTGAGTGCCCGGCTCCATGAGACGTTGGTTTTCTCGGCCCCTGGTGGTCCGAGGTCGATCCCGCTGCACAGATTCATGCGCCAGGGCCCCCTGCATATAATTCACTTTGATTTATTGCGCTATCTCTAATAGCACCCTAGATATCAGCAGATATATATTGGATTTTTCCCTGACCCTGACAGTCCGGCCCCATGAGACGGTGATTTTCTCGGCCCCCGGTGGTCCGAGGTCGATCCCGCTGCACAGATTCGTGCGCCAGGGCCTCCTACAGACAATGCACTTTGATTTATTGCCCTATCTGTAATAGCACCCGAGATATCACCAGATATATATTGGATTTTCCCCTGACGCTGAGTGTCGGGCCCCATGAGACGGTGGTTTTCTCGGCCCCTGGTGGTCCGAGGTCGTTCCCGCTGCACAGATTCATGCGCCAGGGCCTCCTACAGACAATGCACTTTGATCTATTGCGCTATCTGTAATAGCACCCGAGATATCACCAGATAAATATTGGATTTTTCCCTGACCCTGAGTGTCCGACCCCATGAGACGGAGGTTTTCTCGGCCCCTGCTGGTCCGAGGTCGTTCCCGCTGCACAGATTCATGCGCCAGGGCCACCTGCAGACAATGCCCTATGATTTATTGCGCTATCTCTAATATCACCCGAGATATCACCAGATATATATTGGATTTTCCCCTGACACTGAGTGTCCGGCCCCATTTGACGGTGGTTTTCTCGACCCCTGGGGGTCCGAGGTCGTTCCCGCTGCATAGATTCATGCGCCAGGGCCTCCTACAGACAATGCACTTTGATTTATTGCGCTATCTCTAATAGCACCCGAGATATCACCAGATATATATTGGATTTTTCCCTGACCCTGAGTGTCCGGCCCCATGAGACGGTGGTTTTCTCGGCCCCTGGTGTTCCGAGGTCGTTGCCGTTGCACAGATTCATGCGCCAGTGCCTCCTGCAGATAATTCACTTTGGTTTAATGCGCTATCTGTAATAGGACCCGAGATATCACCATATATATATTGGATTTTTCCCTGACCCTGAGTGTTCGGCCCCATGAGACGGTGGTTTTTTCGGCCCCTAGTGGTCCGAGGTCGTTTCCGCTGCACAGATTCATGCGCCAGGGCCTCCTACAGACAATGCACGTTGATTTATTGCGCTATCTATAATAGCACCCGAGATATCACCATATATATATTGGATTTTCCACTGACCCTGAGTGCCCGGCACCATGAGACGGTGGTTTTCTCGGCCCCTGGTGGTCCGAGGTCGTTCCCGCTGCACAGATTCATGCGCCAGGGCCCCCTGCAGATAATTCACTTTGATTTATTGGCCTATCTCTAATAGCACCCGAGATATCACCAGATATATATTGGATTTTTCCCTGACCCAGACAGTCCGGCCCGATGAGACGGTGATTTTCTCGGCCCCTGGTGGTCCGAGGTCGATCCCGCTGCACAGATTCATGCGCCAGGGCCTCCTACAGACAATGCACTTTGATTTATTGCAGTATCTGTAATAGCACCCGAGATATCACCATATATATATTGGATTTTCCCCTGACCCTGAGTGCCCGGCCCCATGAGACGTTGGTTTTCTCGGCCCCTGGTGGTCCGAGGTCGATCCCGCTGCACAGATTCATGCGCCAGGGCCCCCTGCATATAATTCACTTTGATTTATTGCGCTATCTCTAATAGCACCCTAGATATCAGCAGATATATATTGGATTTTTCCCTGACCCTGACAGTCCGGCCCCATGAGACGGTGATTTTCTCGGCCCCCGGTGGTCCGAGGTCGATCTCGCTGCACAGATTCATGCGCCAGGGCCTCCTACAGACAATGCACTTTGATTTATTGCCCTATCTGTAATAGCACCCGAGATATCACCAGATATATATTGGATTTTCCCCTGACGCTGAGTGTCGGGCCCCATGAGACGGTGGTTTTCTCGGCCCCTGGTGGTCCGAGGTCGTTCCCGCTGTACAGATTCATGCGCCAGGGCCTCCTACAGACAATGCACTTTGATTTATTGCGCTATCGGTAATAGCACCCGAGATATCACCAGATATATATTGGATTTTCCCCTGACCCTGGGTGTCCGGCCCCATGAGACTGTGGTTTACTCGGCCCATGGCGGTCCGAGGTCGTTCCCGTTGCACCCGATTCATGCGCCAGGGCCTCCTGCAGATAATTCACTTTGATTTATTGCGCTATCTGTAATAGCACCCGAGATATCACCAGATATATGCTGGATTTTTACATGACCCTGAGAGTCCGGCCCCATGTGTCGGTGGTTTTCTCGGCCCCTGGTGGTGAGAGGTCGTTCCGGCTGTACAGATTCATGCGCCAGGGCCTCCTGCAGATAATTCACTTTGGTTTATTGCGCTATCTCTAACAGCACCCGAGATATCACCAGATATATATTGCATTTTCCCCAGACCCTGAGTGTCCGGTCCCATGAGACTGTGGTTTTCTCGGCCCCTGGTGGTCCGAGGTCGTTCCCGCTGGCCAGATTCATGCGCCAGGGCCTCCTACAGACAATGCACTTGGATTTATTGCGCTATCTGTAATAGCACCCGAGATATCACCAGATATATATTGGATTTTTCCGTGACCCTTAGTGTCCGGCCCCATGTGACGGTGGTTTTCTCGGCCCGTGGTGGTCCGAGGTCGTTCCCGCTGCACAGATTCATGCGCCAGGGCCTCCTGCAGATAATTCACTTTGGTTTATTGCCCTATCTCTAATAGCACCCGAGATATCACCAGATATATATTGGATTTTCCCCTGACCCTGAGAGTCCGGCCCCATGAGACTGTGGTTTTCTCGGCCCCTCGTGGACCGAGGTCGTTCCCGCTGCTCAGATTCTTGCGCCAGGGACTCCTGCAGACAATGCACTTTGGTTTATTGCGCTATCTGTAATAGGACCCGAGATATCACCATATATATATTGGATTTTTCCCTGACCCTGAGTGTTCGGCCCCATGAGACGGTGGTTTTTTCGGCCCCTGGTGGTCCGAGGTCGTTCCCGCTGCACAGATTCATGCGCCAGGGCCTCCTACAGACAATGCACGTTGATTTATTGCGCTATCTATAATAGCACCCGAGATATCACCATATATATATTGGATTTTCCACTGACCCTGAGTGCCCGGCACCATGAGACGGTGGTTTTCTCGGCCCATGGTGGTCCGAGGTCGTTCCCGCTGCACAGATTCATGCGCCAGGGCCTCCTACAGACAATGCACTTTGATCTATTGCGCTACCTGTAATAGCACCCGAGATATCACCAGATAAATATTGGATTTTTCCCTGACCCTGAGTGTCCGACCCCATGAGACGGAGGTTTTCTCGGCCCCTGCTGGTCCGAGGTCGTTCCCGCTGCACAGATTCATGCGCCAGGGCCACCTGCAGACAATGCCCTATGATTTATTGCGCTATCTCTAATATCACCCGAGATATCACCAGATATATATTGGATTTTCCCCTGACACTGAGTGTCCGGCCCCATTTGACGGTGGTTTTCTCGACCCCTGGGGGTCCGAGGTCGTTCCCGCTGCATAGATTCATGCGCCAGGGCCTCCTACAGACAATGCACTTTGATTTATTGCGCTATCTCTAATAGCACCCGAGATATCACCAGATATATATTGGATTTTCCCCTGACCCTGAGTGTCCGGTCCTATGAGACTGTGGTTTTCTCGGCCCCTGGTGGTCCGAGGTCGTTCCCGCTGGCCAGATTCATGCGCCAGTGCCTCCTACAGACAATGCACTTGGATTTATTGCGCTATCTGTAATAGCACCCGAGATATCACCAGATATATATTGGATTTTACCCTGACCCTGAGTGTCCGGCCCCATGAGACGGTGGT
Source organism: Nomia melanderi (assembly GCF_051020985.1). NCBI lineage: Eukaryota > Metazoa > Arthropoda > Insecta > Hymenoptera > Halictidae > Nomia > Nomia melanderi. The sequence continues at coordinate 6,317,075 of NW_027475130.1, forward strand.
TGTCTCGGCCCCTGGTGGTCCGAGGTCGTTCCCGCTGCACAGATTCATGCGCCAAGGCCTCCTACAGACAATGCACTTTGGTTTATTGCGCTATCTGTAATAGGACCCGAGATATCACCATATATGTATTGGATTTTTCCCTGACCCTGAGTGTTCGGCCCCATGAGACGGTGGTTTTTTCGGCCCCTAGTGGTCCGAGGTCGTTTCCGCTGCACAGATTCATGCGCCAGGGCCTCCTACAGACAATGCACGTTGATTTATTGCGCTATCTATAATAGCACCCGAGATATCACCATATATATATTGGATTTTCCACTGACCCTGAGTGCCCGGCACCATGAGACGGTGGTTTTCTCGGCCCCTGGTGGTCCGAGGTCGTTCCCGCTGCACAGATTCATGCGCCAGGGCCCCCTGCAGATAATTCACTTTGATTTATTGGCCTATCTCTAATAGCACCCGAGATATCACCAGATATATATTGGATTTTTCCCTGACCCAGACAGTCCGGCCCGATGAGACGGTGATTTTCTCGGCCCCTGGTGGTCCGAGGTCGATCCCGCTGCACAGATTCATGCGCCAGGGCCTCCTACAGACAATGCACTTTGATTTATTGCAGTATCTGTAATAGCACCCGAGATATCACCATATATATATTGGATTTTCCCCTGACCCTGAGTGCCCGGCCCCACGAGACGTTGGTTTTCTCGGCCCCTGGTGGTCCGAGGTCGATCCCGCTGCACAGATTCATGCGCCAGGGCCCCCTGCATATAATTCACTTTGATTTATTGCGCTATCTCTAACAGCACCCGAGATATCACCAGATATATATTGCATTTTCCCCAGACCCTGAGTGTCCGGTCCCATGAGACTGTGGTTTTCTCGGCCCCTGGTGGTCCGAGGTCGTTCCCGCTGGCCAGATTCATGCGCCAGGGCCTCCTACAGACAATGCACTTTGATTTATTGCGCTATCTGTAAGAGCACCAAAGATATCACCAGATATATATTGGATTTTTCCCTGACCCTGAGTGTCCGGCCCCATGAGACTGTGGTTTTCTCGGCCCCTGGTGGTCCGAGGTCGTTCCCGCTGCGCAGATTCATGCGCCACGGCCTCCTACAGACAATGCACTTTGGTTTAATGCGCTATCTGTAATAGCACCCGAGATATCACCAGATATATATTGGATTTTTCAATGACCCTGAGTGTCCGGCCCCATGAGACGGTGGTTTTCTCGGCCCCTGGTGGTCCGAGGTCGTTCCCGCTGTACAGATTCATGCGCCAGGGCCTCCTATAGACAATGCACTTTGATTTATTGCGCTATATGTAATAGCACCCGAGATATCACCAGATATATATTGGATTTTACCCTGACCCTGAGTGTCCGGCCCCATGAGACGGTGGTTGTCTCGGCCCCTGGTGGTCCGAGGTCGTTCCCGCTGCACAGATTCATGCGCCAGGGCCTCCTACAGACAATGCACTTTGGTTTAATGCGCTATCTGTAATAGCACCCGAGATATCACCAGATATATATTGGATTTTCCCCTGACCCTGAGTGTCCGGTCCCATGAGACTGTGGTTTTCTCGGCCCCTGGTGGTCCGAGGTCGTTCCCGCTGGCCAGATTCATGCGCCAGGGCCTCCTACAGACAATGCACTTGGATTTATTGCGCTATCTGTAATAGCACCCGAGATATCACCAGATATATATTGGATTTTTCCCTGACCCTGAGTGTTCGGCCCCATGAGACGGTGGTTTTTTCGTCCCCTGGTGGTCCGAGGTCGTTCCCGCTGCACAGATTCATGCGCCAGGGCCTCCTACAGACAATGCACGTTGATTTATTGCGCTATCTATAATAGCACCCGAGATATCACCATATATATATTGGATTTTCCACTGACCCTGAGTGCCCGGCCCCATGAGACGGTGGTTTTCTCGGCCCCTGGTGTTCCGAGGTCGTTCCCGCTGCACAGATTCATGCGCCAGGGCCTCCTACAGACAATGCACTTTGGTTTAATGCGCTATCTGTAATAGCACCCGAGATATCACCAGATATATATTGGATTTTTCCCTGACCCAGACAGTCCGGCCCGATGAGACGGTGATTTTCTCGGCCCCTGGTGGTCCGAGGTCGATCCCGCTGCACAGATTCATGCGCCAGGGCCTCCTACAGACAATGCACTTTGATTTATTGCAGTATCTGTAATAGCACCCGAGATATCACCATATATATATTGGATTTTCCCCTGACCCTGAGTGCCCGGCTCCATGAGACGTTGGTTTTCTCGGCCCCTGGTGGTCCGAGGTCGATCCCGCTGCACAGATTCATGCGCCAGGGCCCCCTGCATATAATTCACTTTGATTTATTGCGCTATCTCTAATAGCACCCTAGATATCAGCAGATATATATTGGATTTTTCCCTGACCCTGACAGTCCGGCCCCATGAGACGGTGATTTTCTCGGCCCCCGGTGGTCCGAGGTCGATCCCGCTGCACAGATTCGTGCGCCAGGGCCTCCTACAGACAATGCACTTTGATTTATTGCCCTATCTGTAATAGCACCCGAGATATCACCAGATATATATTGGATTTTCCCCTGACGCTGAGTGTCGGGCCCCATGAGACGGTGGTTTTCTCGGCCCCTGGTGGTCCGAGGTCGTTCCCGCTGCACAGATTCATGCGCCAGGGCCTCCTACAGACAATGCACTTTTATCTATTGCGCTATCTGTAATAGCACCCGAGATATCACCAGATAAATATTGGATTTTTCCCTGACCCTGAGTGTCCGACCCCATGAGACGGAGGTTTTCTCGGCCCCTGCTGGTCCGAGGTCGTTCCCGCTGCACAGATTCATGCGCCAGGGCCACCTGCAGACAATGCCCTATGATTTATTGCGCTATCTCTAATATCACCCGAGATATCACCAGATATATATTGGATTTTCCCCTGACACTGAGTGTCCGGCCCCATTTGACGGTGGTTTTCTCGACCCCTGGGGGTCCGAGGTCGTTCCCGCTGCATAGATTCATGCGCCAGGGCCTCCTACAGACAATGCACTTTGATTTATTGCGCTATCTCTAATAGCACCCGAGATATCACCAGATATATATTGGATTTTTCCCTGACCCTGAGTGTCCGGCCCCATGAGACGGTGGTTTTCTCGGCCCCTGGTGTTCCGAGGTCGTTGCCGTTGCACAGATTCATGCGCCAGTGCCTCCTGCAGATAATTCACTTTGGTTTAATGCGCTATCTGTAATAGGACCCGAGATATCACCATATATATATTGGATTTTTCCCTGACCCTGAGTGTTCGGCCCCATGAGACGGTGGTTTTTTCGGCCCCTAGTTGTCCGAGGTCGTTTCCGCTGCACAGATTCATGCGCCAGGGCCTCCTACAGACAATGCACGTTGATTTATTGCGCTATCTATAATAGCACCCGAGATATCACCATATATATATTGGATTTTCCACTGACCCTGAGTGCCCGGCACCATGAGACGGTGGTTTTCTCGGCCCCTGGTGGTCCGAGGTCGTTCCCGCTGCACAGATTCATGCGCCAGGGCCCCCTGCAGATAATTCACTTTGATTTATTGGCCTATCTCTAATAGCACCCGAGATATCACCAGATATATATTGGATTTTTCCCTGACCCAGACAGTCCGGCCCGATGAGACGGTGATTTTCTCGGCCCCTGGTGGTCCGAGGTCGATCCCGCTGCACAGATTCATGCGCCAGGGCCTCCTACAGACAATGCACTTTGATTTATTGCAGTATCTGTAATAGCACCCGAGATATCACCATATATATATTGGATTTTCCCCTGACCCTGAGTGCCCGGCCCCATGAGACGTTGGTTTTCTCGGCCCCTGGTGGTCCGAGGTCGTTCCCGCTGCACAGATTCATGCGCCAGGGCCCCCTGCAGATAATTCACTTTGATTTATTGGCCTATCTCTAATAGCACCCGAGATATCACCAGATATATATTGGATTTTTCCCTGACCCAGACAGTCCGGCCCGATGAGACGGTGATTTTCTCGGCCCCTGGTGGTCCGAGGTCGATCCCGCTGCACAGATTCATGCGCCAGGGCCTCCTACAGACAATGCACTTTGATTTATTGCAGTATCTGTAATAGCACCCGAGATATCACCATATATATATTGGATTTTCCCCTGACCCTGAGTGCCCGGCCCCACGAGACGTTGGTTTTCTCGGCCCCTGGTGGTCCGAGGTCGATCCCGCTGCACAGATTCATGCGCCAGGGCCCCCTGCATATAATTCACTTTGATTTATTGCGCTATCTCTAACAGCACCCGAGATATCACCAGATATATATTGCATTTTCCCCAGACCCTGAGTGTCCGGTCCCATGAGACTGTGGTTTTCTCGGCCCCTGGTGGTCCGAGGTCGTTCCCGCTGGCCAGATTCATGCGCCAGGGCCTCCTACAGACAATGCACTTTGATTTATTGCGCTATCTGTAAGAGCACCAAAGATATCACCAGATATATATTGGATTTTTCCCTGACCCTGAGTGTCCGGCCCCATGAGACTGTGGTTTTCTCGGCCCCTGGTGGTCCGAGGTCGTTCCCGCTGCGCAGATTCATGCGCCACGGCCTCCTACAGACAATGCACTTTGGTTTAATGCGCTATCTGTAATAGCACCCGAGATATCACCAGATATATATTGGATTTTTCAATGACCCTGAGTGTCCGGCCCCATGAGACGGTGGTTTTCTCGGCCCCTGGTGGTCCGAGGTCGTTCCCGCTGTACAGATTCATGCGCCAGGGCCTCCTATAGACAATGCACGTTGATTTATTGCGCTATATGTAATAGCACCCGAGATATCACCATATATATATTGGATTTTCCACTGACCCTGAGTGCCCGGCCCCATGAGACGGTGGTTTTCTCGGCCCCTGGTGTTCCGAGGTCGTTCCCGCTGCACAGATTCATGCGCCAGGGCCTCCTACAGACAATGCACTTTGGTTTAATGCGCTATCTGTAATAGCACCCGAGATATCACCAGATATATATTGGATTTTTCCCTGACCCAGACAGTCCGGCCCGATGAGACGGTGATTTTCTCGGCCCCTGGTGGTCCGAGGTCGATCCCGCTGCACAGATTCATGCGCCAGGGCCTCCTACAGACAATGCACTTTGATTTATTGCAGTATCTGTAATAGCACCCGAGATATCACCATATATATATTGGATTTTCCCCTGACCCTGAGTGCCCGGCTCCATGAGACGTTGGTTTTCTCGGCCCCTGGTGGTCCGAGGTCGATCCCGCTGCACAGATTCATGCGCCAGGGCCCCCTGCATATAATTCACTTTGATTTATTGCGCTATCTCTAATAGCACCCTAGATATCAGCAGATATATATTGGATTTTTCCCTGACCCTGACAGTCCGGCCCCATGAGACGGTGATTTTCTCGGCCCCCGGTGGTCCGAGGTCGATCCCGCTGCACAGATTCGTGCGCCAGGGCCTCCTACAGACAATGCACTTTGATTTATTGCCCTATCTGTAATAGCACCCGAGATATCACCAGATATATATTGGATTTTCCCCTGACGCTGAGTGTCGGGCCCCATGAGACGGTGGTTTTCTCGGCCCCTGGTGGTCCGAGGTCGTTCCCGCTGCACAGATTCATGCGCCAGGGCCTCCTACAGACAATGCACTTTTATCTATTGCGCTATCTGTAATAGCACCCGAGATATCACCAGATAAATATTGGATTTTTCCCTGACCCTGAGTGTCCGACCCCATGAGACGGAGGTTTTCTCGGCCCCTGCTGGTCCGAGGTCGTTCCCGCTGCACAGATTCATGCGCCAGGGCCACCTGCAGACAATGCCCTATGATTTATTGCGCTATCTCTAATATCACCCGAGATATCACCAGATATATATTGGATTTTCCCCTGACACTGAGTGTCCGGCCCCATTTGACGGTGGTTTTCTCGACCCCTGGGGGTCCGAGGTCGTTCCCGCTGCATAGATTCATGCGCCAGGGCCTCCTACAGACAATGCACTTTGATTTATTGCGCTATCTCTAATAGCACCCGAGATATCACCAGATATATATTGGATTTTTCCCTGACCCTGAGTGTCCGGCCCCATGAGACGGTGGTTTTCTCGGCCCCTGGTGTTCCGAGGTCGTTGCCGTTGCACAGATTCATGCGCCAGTGCCTCCTGCAGATAATTCACTTTGGTTTAATGCGCTATCTGTAATAGGACCCGAGATATCACCATATATATATTGGATTTTTCCCTGACCCTGAGTGTTCGGCCCCATGAGACGGTGGTTTTTTCGGCCCCTAGTTGTCCGAGGTCGTTTCCGCTGCACAGATTCATGCGCCAGGGCCTCCTACAGACAATGCACGTTGATTTATTGCGCTATCTATAATAGCACCCGAGATATCACCATATATATATTGGATTTTCCACTGACCCTGAGTGCCCGGCACCATGAGACGGTGGTTTTCTCGGCCCCTGGTGGTCCGAGGTCGTTCCCGCTGCACAGATTCATGCGCCAGGGCCCCCTGCAGATAATTCACTTTGATTTATTGGCCTATCTCTAATAGCACCCGAGATATCACCAGATATATATTGGATTTTTCCCTGACCCAGACAGTCCGGCCCGATGAGACGGTGATTTTCTCGGCCCCTGGTGGTCCGAGGTCGATCCCGCTGCACAGATTCATGCGCCAGGGCCTCCTACAGACAATGCACTTTGATTTATTGCAGTATCTGTAATAGCACCCGAGATATCACCATATATATATTGGATTTTCCCCTGACCCTGAGTGCCCGGCCCCATGAGACGTTGGTTTTCTCGGCCCCTGGTGGTCCGAGGTCGATCCCGCTGCACAGATTCATGCGCCAGGGCCCCCTGCATATAATTCACTTTGATTTATTGCGCTATCTCTAATAGCACCCTAGATATCAGCAGATATATATTGGATTTTTCCCTGACCCTGACAGTCCGGCCCCATGAGACGGTGATTTTCTCGGCCCCCGGTGGTCCGAGGTCGATCCCGCTGCACAGATTCATGCGCCAGGGCCTCCTACAGACAATGCACTTTGATTTATTGCCCTATCTGTAATAGCACCCGAGATATCACCAGATATATATTGGATTTTCCCCTGACGCTGAGTGTCGGGCCCCATGAGACGGTGGTTTTCTCGGCCCCTGGTGGTCCGAGGTCGTTCCCGCTGTACAGATTCATGCGCCAGGGCCTCCTACAGACAATGCACTTTGATTTATTGCGCTATCTGTAATAGCACCCGAGATATCACCAGATATATATTGGATTTTCCCCTGACCCTGGGTGTCCGGCCCCATGAGACTGTGGTTTACTCGGCCCATGGCGGTCCGAGGTCGTTCCCGTTGCACCCGATTCATGCGCCAGGGCCTCCTGCAGATAATTCACTTTGATTTATTGCGCTATCTGTAATAGCACCCGAGATATCACCAGATATATGCTGGATTTTTACATGACCCTGAGAGTCCGGCCCCATGTGTCGGTGGTTTTCTCGGCCCCTGGTGGTGAGAGGTCGTTCCGGCTGTACAGATTCATGCGCCAGGGCCTCCTGCAGATAATTCACTTTGGTTTATTGCGCTATCTCTAACAGCACCCGAGATATCACCAGATATATATTGCATTTTCCCCAGACCCTGAGTGTCCGGTCCCATGAGACTGTGGTTTTCTCGGCCCCTGGTGGTCCGAGGTCGTTCCCGCTGGCCAGATTCATGCGCCAGGGCCTCCTACAGACAATGCACTTGGATTTATTGCGCTATCTGTAATAGCACCCGAGATATCACCAGATATATATTGGATTTTTCCGTGACCCTTAGTGTCCGGCCCCATGTGACGGTGGTTTTCTCGGCCCGTGGTGGTCCGAGGTCGTTCCCGCTGCACAGATTCATGCGCCAGGGCCTCCTGCAGATAATTCACTTTGGTTTATTGCCCTATCTCTAATAGCACCCGAGATATCACCAGATATATATTGGATTTTCCCCTGACCCTGAGAGTCCGGCCCCATGAGACTGTGGTTTTCTCGGCCCCTCGTGGACCGAGGTCGTTCCCGCTGCTCAGATTCTTGCGCCAGGGACTCCTGCAGACAATGCACTTTGGTTTATTGCGCTATCTGTAATAGGACCCGAGATATCACCATATATATATTGGATTTTTCCCTGACCCTGAGTGTTCGGCCCCATGAGACGGTGGTTTTTTCGGCCCCTGGTGGTCCGAGGTCGTTCCCGCTGCACAGATTCATGCGCCAGGGCCTCCTACAGACAATGCACGTTGATTTATTGCGCTATCTATAATAGCACCCGAGATATCACCATATATATATTGGATTTTCCACTGACCCTGAGTGCCCGGCACCATGAGACGGTGGTTTTCTCGGCCCATGGTGGTCCGAGGTCGTTCCCGCTGCACAGATTCATGCGCCAGGGCCTCCTACAGACAATGCACTTTGATTTATTGCGCTATCTCTAATAGCACCCGAGATATCACCAGATATATATTGGATTTTTCCCTGACCCTGAGTGTCCGGCCCCATGAGACGGTGGTTTTCTCGGCCCCTGGTGTTCCGAGGTCGTTCCCGCTGCACAGATTCATGCGCCAGGGCCTCCTACAGACAATGCACTTTGATTTATTGCGCTATCTCTAATAGCACCCGAGATATCACCAGATATATATTGGATTTTTCCCTGACCCTGAGTGTCCGGCCCCATGAGACGGTGGTTTTCTCGGCCCCTGGTGGTCCGAGGTCGTTCCCGCTGTACAGATTCATGCGCCAGGGCCTCCTACAGACAATGCACTTTGATTTATTGCGCTATCTGTAATAGCACCCGAGATATCACCAGATATATATTGGATTTTTCGCTGACCCTGAGTGTCCGGCCCGATGGGACGGTGGTTGTCTCGGCCCCTGGTGGTCGGAGGTCGTTCCCGCTGCACAGATGCATGCGCCAGGGCCTCCTACAGACAATGCACTTTGATTTATTGCGCTTTCTGTAATAGCACCCGAGATATCACCAGATATATATTGGATTTTCCCCTGACCCTGAGTGTCCGGCCCCATAAGACTGTGGATTTCTCGGCCCCTGGTGGTCCGAGGTCGTTCCCGCTGCACAGATTCATGCGCCAGGGCCTCCTGCAGATAATTCACTTTGGTTTATTGCGCTATCTCTAATAGCATCCGAGATATCACCAGATATATATTGCATTTTCCCCAGACCCTGAGTGTCCGGCCCCATGAGACTGTGGTTTTCTCGACCCCTGGTGGTCCGAGGTCGTTCCCGCTGGCCCGATTCATGCGCCAGGGCCTCCTACAGACAATGCACGTTGATTTATTGCGCTATCTCTAATAGCACCCGAGATATCACCAGATATATGCTGGATTTTTACATGACCCTGAGTGTCCGGCCCCATGTGTCGGTGGTTTTCTCGGCCCCTGGTGGTGAGAGGACGTTCCGGCTTCACAGATTCATGCGCCAGGGCCTCCTGCAGATAATTCACTTTGGTTTATTGCGCTATCTCTAACAGCACCCGAGATATCACCAGATATATATTGCATTTTCCACTGACCCTGAGTGTCCGGCCCCTTGAGACTGTCGTTTTCTCGGCCCCTGGTGGTCCGAGGTCGTTCCCGTTGCACAGATTCATGCGCCAGGGCCTCCTGCAGATAATTCACTTTGGTTTATTGCGCTATCTCTAATAGCACCCGAGATATCACCAGATATATATTGGATTTTTCCCTTACCCTGAGTGTCCGGCCCCATGAGACGGTGGTTTTCTCGGCCCCTGGTGGTCCAAGGTCGGTCCCGCTGCACAGATGCATGCGCCAGGGCCTACTGCAGATAATTCCCTTTGGCTTATTGCGTTATCTCTAATAGCACTCGAGATATCACCAGATATATATTGGATTTTCCCCAGACCCTGAGTGTCCGGCCCCATGAGACTGTGGTTTTCTCGGCCCCTGGTGGTCCGAGGTCGTTCCCGCTGGCCAGATTCATACGCCATGGCCTCCTACAGACAATGCACTTTGATTTATTGCGCTATCTGTAATAGCACCCGAGATATCACCAGATATATATTGGATTTTTCCGTGACCCTTAGTGTCCGGCCCCATGTGACGGTGGTTTTCTCGGCCCGTGGTGGTCCGAGGTCGTTCCCGCTGCACAGATTCATGCGCCAGGGCCTCCTGCAGATAATTCACTTTGGTTTATTGCGCTATCTCCAATAGCACCCGAGATATACCCAGATATATATTGGATTTTTCCCTAACCCTGAGTGTCCGGCCCGATGGGACGGTGGTTGTCTCGGCCCCTGGTGGTCGGAGGTCGTTCCCGCTGCACAGATGCATGCGCCAGGGCCTCCTACAGACAATGCACTTTGATTTATTGCGCTTTCTGTAATAGCACCCGAGATATCACCAGATATATATTGGATTTTCCCCTGACCCTGAGTGTCCGGCCCCATAAGACTGTGGATTTCTCGGCCCCTGGTGGTCCGAGGTCGTTCCCGCTGCACAGATTCATGCGCCAGGGCCTCCTCGAGATAATTCACTTTGGTTTATTGCGCTATCTCTAATAGCATCCGAGATATCACCAGATATATAATGGATTTTTCCCCGACCCTGAGTGTCCGGCCCCATGAGACGGTTGTTTTCTCGGCCGCTGGTGGTCCGAAGTCGTTCCCGCTGCACAGATTCATGCGCCAGGGCTTCCTGCAGACAATGCAATTTGATGTATTGCGCTATCTCTAATAGCACCCGAGATATCACCAGATATATGCTGGATTTTTACATGACCCTGAGAGTCCGGCCCCATGTGTCGGTGGTTTTCTCGGCCCCTGGTGGTGAGAGGTCGTTCCGGCTGCACAGATTCAGGCGCCAGGGCCTCCTGCAGATAATTCACTTTGGTTTATTGCGCTATCTCTAACAGCACCCGAGATATCACCAGATATATATTGCATTTTCCCCAGACCCTGAGTGTCCGGCCCCATGAGACTGTGGTTTTCTCGACCCCTGGTGGTCCGAAGTCGTTCCCGCTGCACAGATTCATGCGCCAGGGCCTCCTGCAGATAATTCACTTTGATTTATTGGGCTATCTCTAATAGCACCCGAGATATCACCAGATATATATTGGATTTTTCCCTGACCCAGACAGTCCGGCCCGATGAGACGGTGATTTTCTCGGCCCCTGGTGGTCCGAAGTCGATCCCGCTGCACAGATTCATGCGCCAGGGCCTCCTACAGAAAAGGAACTTTGATTTATTGAGCTATCTCTAATAGCACCCAAGATATCACCATATATATATTGCATTTTTCCCTGACCCTGAGTGTCCGGCCCCATGAGACGGTGGTTTTCTCGGCCCCTGGTGGTCCGAGGTCGTTCCCGCTGCACAGATTCATGCGCCAGGGCCCCCTGCAGATAATTCACCTTGATTTAATGCGCTATCTCTAATAGCACCCGAGATATCACCAGATATATATTGGATTTTCCCCTGACGCTGAGTGTCGGGCCCCATGAGACGGTGGTTTTCTCGGCCCCTGGTGGTCCGAGGTCGTTCCCGCTGCACAGCTTCATGCGCCAGGGTCTCCTACAGACAATGCACTTTGATCTATTGCGCTATCTGTAATAGCACCCGAGATATCACCAGATAAATATTGGATTTTTCCCTGACCCTGAGTGTCCGACCCCATGAGACGGAGGTTTTCTCGGCCCCTGCTGGTCCGAGGTCGTTCCCGCTGCACAGATTCATGCGCCAGGGCCACCTGCAGACAATGCCCTATGATTTATTGCGCTATCTCTAATATCACCCGAGATATCACCAGATATATATTGGATTTTCCCCTGACACTGAGTGTCCGGCCCCATTAGACGGTGGTTCTCTCGACCTCTGGTCGTCCGAGGTCGTTCCCGCTGCACAGATTCATGCGCCAGGGCCTCCTACAGACAATGCACTTTGATTTATTGCGCTATCTCTAATAGCACCCGAGATATCACCAGATATATATTGGATTTTTCCCTGACCCTGAGTGTCCGGCCCCATGAGACGGTGGTTTTCTCGGCCCCTGGTGGTCCGAGGTCGTTCCCGCTGTACAGATTCATGCGCCAGGGCCTCCTACAGACAATGCACTTTGATTTATTGCGCTATCTGTAATAGCACCCGAGATATCACCAGATATATATTGGATTTTCCCCTGACCCTGGGTGTCCGGCCCCATGAGACTGTGGTTTACTCGGCCCATGGCGGTCCGAGGTCGTTCCCGTTGCACAGATTCATGCGCCAGGGCCTCCTGCAGATAATTCACTTTGATTTATTGCGCAATCTGTAATAGCACCCGAGATATCACCAGATATATGCTGGATTTTTACATGACCCTGAGAGTCCGGCCCCATGTGTCGGTGGTTTTCTCGGCCCCTGGTGGTGAGAGGTCGTTCCGGCTGTACAGATTCATGCGCCAGGGCCTCCTGCAGATAATTCACTTTGGTTTATTGCGCTATCTCTAACAGCACCCGAGATATCACCAGATATATATTGCATTTTCCCCAGACCCTGAGTGTCCGGTCCCATGAGACTGTGGTTTTCTCGGCCCCTGGTGGTCCGAGGTCGTTCCCGCTGGCCAGATTCATGCGCCAGGGCCTCCTACAGACAATGCACTTGGATTTATTGCGCTATCTGTAATAGCACCCGAGATATCACCAGATATATATTGGATTTTTCCGTGACCCTTAGTGTCCGGCCCCATGTGACGGTGGTTTTCTCGGCCCGTGGTGGTCCGAGGTCGTTCCCGCTGCACAGATTCATGCGCCAGGGCCTCCTGCAGATAATTCACTTTGGTTTATTGCCCTATCTCTAATAGCACCCGAGATATCACCAGATATATATTGGATTTTCCCCTGACCCTGAGAGTCCGGCCCCATGAGACTGTGGTTTTCTCGGCCCCTGGTGGTCCGAGGTCGTTCCCGCTGCACAGATTCTTGCGCCAGGGACTCCTGCAGACAATGCACTTTGGTTTATTGCGCTATCTGTAATAGGACCCGAGATATCACCATATATATATTGGATTTTTCCCTGACCCTGAGTGTTCGGCCCCATGAGACGGTGGTTTTTTCGGCCCCTGGTGGTCCGAGGTCGTTCCCGCTGCACAGATTCATGCGCCAGGGCCTCCTACAGACAATGCACGTTGATTTATTGCGCTATCTATAATAGCACCCGAGATATCACCATATATATATTGGATTTTCCACTGAACCTGAGTGCCCGGCCCCATGAGACGGTGGTTTTCTCGGCCCCTGGTGGTCCGAGGTCGTTCCCGCTGCACAGATTCATGCGCCAGGGCCCCCTGCAGATAATTCACTTTGATTTATTGGGCTATCTCTAATAGCACCCGAGATATCACCAGATATATATTGGATTTTTCCCTGACCCAGACAGTCCGGCCCGATGAGACGGTGATTTTCTCGGCCCCTGGTGGTCCGAGGTCTATCCCGCTGCACAGATTCATGCGCCAGGGCCTCCTACAGACAATGCACTTTGATTTATTGCGCTATCTGTAATAGCACCCGAGATATCACCAGATATATATTGGATTTTTCCTTGACCCTGACAGTCCGGCCCCATGTGTCGATGGTTTTCTCGGTCCCTCGTGGTCCGTGGTCGATCCCGCTGCACAGATTCATGCGCCAGGGCCCCCTGCAGATAATTCACTTTGATTTATTGCGGTATCTCTAATAGCACCCGAGATATCGCCAGATATATATTGGATTTTTCCCTGACCCGGACAGTCCGGCCCCATGAGACGGTGATTTTCTCGGCCCCTGGTGGTCCGAAGTCGATCCCGCTGCACAGATTCATGCGCCAGGGCCTCCTACAGAAAAGGAACTTTGATTTATTGCGCTATCTCTAATAGCACCCGAGATATCATCAGATACATCCTGGGTTTTTACATGACCTTGGGAGTGCGGCCCCATGTGTCGGTGGTTTTCTCGGCCCCTGGTGGTCCGAGGTCGTTCCCGCTGCACAGATTCTTGCGCCAGGGCCTCCTGCAGATAAATCGCATTGGTTTATTGCGCTATCTCCAATAGCACCCGAGATATCACCAGATATATATTGGATTTTCCCCTGACCCTGAGTGTCCGGCCCCTTGAGACTGTCGTTTTCTCGGCCCCTGGTGGTCCGAGGTCGTTCCCGTTGCACAGATTCATGCGCCAGGGCCTCCTGCAGATAATTCACTTTGGTTTATTGCGCTATCTCTAATAGCACCCGAGATATCACCAGATATATATTGGATTTTTCCCTTACCCTGAGTGTCCGGCCCCATGAGACGGTGGTTTTCTCGGCCCCTGGTGGTCCAAGGTCGGTCCCGCTGCACAGATGCATGCGCCAGGGCCTACTGCAGATAATTCCCTTTGGCTTATTGCGTTATCTCTAATAGCACTCGAGATATCACCAGATATATATTGGATTTTCCCCAGACCCTGAGTGTCCGGCCCCATGAGACTGTGGTTTTCTCGGCCCCTGGTGGTCCGAGGTCGTTCCCGCTGGCCAGATTCATACGCCATGGCCTCCTACAGACAATGCACTTTGATTTATTGCGCTATCTGTAATAGCACCCGAGATATCACCAGATATATATTGGATTTTTCCGTGACCCTTAGTGTCCGGCCCCATGTGACGGTGGTTTTCTCGGCCCGTGGTGGTCCGAGGTCGTTCCCGCTGCACAGATTCATGCGCCAGGGCCTCCTGCAGATAATTCACTTTGGTTTATTGCCCTATCTCTAATAGCACCCGAGATATCACCAGATATATATTGGATTTTCCCCTGACCCTGAGAGTCCGGCCCCATGAGACTGTGGTTTTCTCGGCCCCTGGTGGTCCGAGGTCGTTCCCGCTGCACAGATTCTTGCGCCAGGGACTCCTGCAGACAATGCACTTTGGTTTATTGCGCTATCTGTAATAGGACCCGAGATATCACCATATATATATTGGATTTTTCCCTGACCCTGAGTGTTCGGCCCCATGAGACGGTGGTTTTTTCGGCCCCTGGTGGTCCGAGGTCGTTCCCGCTGCACAGATTCATGCGCCAGGGCCTCCTACAGACAATGCACGTTGATTTATTGCGCTATCTATAATAGCACCCGAGATATCACCATATATATATTGGATTTTCCACTGAACCTGAGTGCCCGGCCCCATGAGACGGTGGTTTTCTCGGCCCCTGGTGGTCCGAGGTCGTTCCCGCTGCACAGATTCATGCGCCAGGGCCCCCTGCAGATAATTCACTTTGATTTATTGGGCTATCTCTAATAGCACCCGAGATATCACCAGATATATATTGGATTTTTCCCTGACCCAGACAGTCCGGCCCGATGAGACGGTGATTTTCTCGGCCCCTGGTGGTCCGAGGTCTATCCCGCTGCACAGATTCATGCGCCAGGGCCTCCTACAGACAATGCACTTTGATTTATTGCGCTATCTGTAATAGCACCCGAGATATCACCAGATATATATTGGATTTTTCCTTGACCCTGACAGTCCGGCCCCATGTGTCGATGGTTTTCTCGGTCCCTCGTGGTCCGTGGTCGATCCCGCTGCACAGATTCAGGCGCCAGGGCCCCCTGCAGATAATTCACTTTGATTTATTGCGGTATCTCTAATAGCACCCGAGATATCGCCAGATATATATTGGATTTTTCCCTGACCCGGACAGTCCGGCCCCATGAGACGGTGATTTTCTCGGCCCCTGGTGGTCCGAAGTCGATCCCGCTGCACAGATTCATGCGCCAGGGCCTCCTACAGAAAAGGAACTTTGATTTATTGCGCTATCTCTAATAGCACCCGAGATATCATCAGATACATCCTGGGTTTTTACATGACCTTGGGAGTGCGGCCCCATGTGTCGGTGGTTTTCTCGGCCCCTGGTGGTCCGAGGTCGTTCCCGCTGCACAGATTCTTGCGCCAGGGCCTCCTGCAGATAAATCGCATTGGTTTATTGCGCTATCTCCAATAGCACCCGAGATATCACCAGATATATATTGGATTTTCCCCTGACCCTGAGTGTCCGGCCCCTTGAGACTGTCGTTTTCTCGGCCCCTGGTGGTCCGAGGTCGTTCCCGTTGCACAGATTCATGCGCCAGGGCCTCCTGCAGATAATTCACTTTGGTTTATTGCGCTATCTCTAATAGCACCCGAGATATCACCAGATATATATTGGATTTTTCCCTTACCCTGAGTGTCCGGCCCCATGAGACGGTGGTTTTCTCGGCCCCTGGTGGTCCAAGGTCGGTCCCGCTGCACAGATGCATGCGCCAGGGCCTACTGCAGATAATTCCCTTTGGCTTATTGCGTTATCTCTAATAGCACTCGAGATATCACCAGATATATATTGGATTTTCCCCAGACCCTGAGTGTCCGGCCCCATGAGACTGTGGTTTTCTCGGCCCCTGGTGGTCCGAGGTCGTTCCCGCTGGCCAGATTCATACGCCATGGCCTCCTACAGACAATGCACTTTGATTTATTGCGCTATCTGTAATAGCACCCGAGATATCACCAGATATATATTGGATTTTTCCGTGACCCTTAGTGTCCGGCCCCATGTGACGGTGGTTTTCTCGGCCCGTGGTGGTCCGAGATCGTTCCCGCTGGCCAGATTCATGCGCCAGGGTCTCCTACAGACCATGCACTTTGATTTATTGCGCTATCTGTAATAGCACCCGAGATATCACCAGATATATATTGGATTTTTCCCTGACCCTGAGTGTCCGGCCCCATGAGACGGTGGTTTTCTCGGCCCGTGGTGGTCCGAGGTCGTTCCCGCTGCACAGATTCATGCGCCAGGGCCCCCTGCAGATAATTCACTTTGGTTTATTGCGCTATCTCCAATAGCACCCGAGATATCCCCAGATATATATTGGATTTTTCCCTAACCCTGCGTGTCCGGCCCGATGGGACGGTGGTTGTCTCGGCCCCTGGTGGTCGGAGGTCGTTCCCGCTGCACAGATGCATGCGCCAGGGCCTCCTACAGACAATGCACTTTGATTTAGTGCGCTATATGTAATAGCACCCGAGATATCACCCGATATATATTGGATTTTACCCTGACCGTGAGTGTCCGGCCCCATGAGACTGTGGTTTTCTCGGCCCCTGGTGGTCCGAGGTCGTTCCCGCTGCACAGATTCATGCGCCACGGCCTCCTACAGACAATGCACTTTCATTTATTGCGCTATCTTTAATAGCACCCGAGATATCACGAGATATATATTGGATTTTTCACTGACCCTGAGTGTCCGGCCCCATGAGACGGTGGTTTTCTCGGCCCCTGGTGGTCCGAGGTCGTTCCCGCTGCACAGATTCGTGCGCCAGGGCCTCCTGCAGATAATTCACTTTGGTTTATTGCTCTATCTCTAATAGCACCCGAGATATCACCAGATATATATTGGATTTTTCCCTGACCCTGAGTGTCCGGCCCCATGAGACTGTGGTTTTCTCGGCCCCTGGTGGTTCGAGGTCGTTCCCGCTGGCCAGATTCAGGCGCCAGGGCCTCCTACTGACAATGCACTTTGATTTATTGCGCTATCTGTAATAGCACCCGAGATATCACCAGATATATATTGGATTTTTCCGTGACCCTTAGTGTCCGTCCCCATGAGACGGTGGTTTTCTCGGTCCGTGGTGGTCCGAGGTCGTTCCCGCTGGCCAGATTCATGCGCCAGGGCCTCCTACAGACTATGCACTTTGGTTTATTGCGCTATCTCTAATAGCACCCGAGTTATCACCAGATATATATTGAATTTTCCCCTGACACTGAGTGTCCGGCCCCATGAGACGGTGGTTGTCTCGGCCCCTGGTGGTCGGAGGTCGTTCCCGCTGCACAGATGCATGCGCCAGGGCCTCCTACAGATAATTCACTTTGGTTTATTGCGCTATCTCTAATAGCACCCAAGATATCACCAGATATATATTGGATTTTTCCCTGACCATGACCGTAAGGTCCCATGAGACTGTGGTTTTCTCGGCCCCTGGTGGTCCGAAGTCGTTCCCGCTGCACAGATTCATGCGCCAGGGCCTCCTACAGACAAGGCACTTTGATTTATTGCGCTATGTGTAATAGCACCCGAGATATCACCAGATATATATTGGATTTTTCCGTGACCCTTAGTGTCCGTCCCCATGAGACGGTGGTTTTCTCGGTCCGTGGTGGTCCGAGGTCGTTCCCGCTGGCCAGATTCATGCGACAGGGCCTCCTACAGACAATGCACTTTGGTTTATTGCGCTATCTCTAATAGCACCCGAGTTATCACCAGATACATATTGAATTTTCCCCTGACACTGAGTGTCCGGCCCCATGAGACGGTGGTTGTCTCGGCCCCTGGTGGTCGGAGGTCGTTCCCGCTGCACAGATGCATGCGCCAGGGCCTCCTACAGATAATTCACTTTGGTTTATTGCGCTATCTCTAATAGCACCCGAGATATCACCAGATATATACTGGATTTTTCCCTAAACCTGAGTGTCCGGCCCGATGGGACGGTGGTTGTCTCGGCCCCTGGTGGTCGGAGGTCGTACCCGTTGCACAGATTCATGCGCCAGGGCCTCCTGCAGATAATTCACTTTGGTTTATTGCGCTATCTCTACTAGCACCCGAGATATCACCAGATATATATTGGATTTTCCCCTGACTCTGTGTGTCCGGCCACATGAGACGGTGGTTTTCTCGGCCCCTGGTGGTCCGAGGTCGTTCCCGCTGCACAGATTCATGCACCAGGGCCTCTTGCAGACAATTCACTTTGGTTTATTGCGCTATCACTAATAGCAACCGAGATATCACCAGATATATATTGGATTTTTCCCTGACCATGACCGTAAGGTCCCATGAGACGGTGGTTTTATCGGCCCCTGGTGGTCCGAGGTTGTTCCCGCTGCACAGATTCATGCGCGAGGGCCTCCTACAGACAATGCACTTTGATTTATTGCGCTATGTGTAATAGCACCCGAGATATCACCAGATATAAATTGGATTTTCCCCAGACCCTGAGTGTCCGGCCGAATGAGACTGTAGTTTTCTCGGTCCCTGGTGGTCCGAGGGCGATCCTGCTGCACAGATTCATCCGGCAGGGCCGCCTACAGGCAATGCACTTTGATTTATTGCGTTATCTGTAATAGGACCCGAGATATCACCAGATATAAATTGGATTTTCCCCAGACCCTGAGTGTCCGGCCGAATGAGACTGTAGTTTTCTCGGTCCCTGGTGGTCCGAGGGCGATCCTGCTGCACAGATTCATCCGGCAGGGCAGCCTACAGGCAATGCACTTTGATTTATTGCGCTATCTGTAATAGCACCCGAGATATCACCAGATATATATTGGATTTTCCCCTGACCCTGAGAGTCCGGCCCCATGAGACTGTGGTTTTCTAGGCCCCTGGTGGTCCGAGGTCGTTCCCGCTGCACAGATTCATGCGCCAGGGCCTCCTGCAGATAATTCACTTTGGTTTATTGCGCTATCTGTAATAGCACCCGAGATATCACCAGATATATATTGGATTTTCCCCTGACCCTGAGTGTCCGGCCCCTCGGGACGGTGGTTTTCTCGGCCCCTGGTGGTCCGAGGGCGTTCCTGCTGCACAGATTCATCCGGCAGGGCCGCCTACAGGCAATGCACTTTCATTTATTGCGCTATCTGTAATAGCACCCGAGATATCACCAGATATATATTGGATTTTCCCCTGACCCTGAGTGTCCTGCCCCATGAGATTGTGGTTTTCTCGGCCCCTGGTGGTCCGAGGTCGTTCCCGCTGCACAGATTCATGCGCCAGGGCCTCCTACAGACAATGCACTTTGATTTATTGCGCTATCTGTAATAGCACCCGAGATATCACCAGATATATATAGGATTTTTCACTGTCCCTGAGTGTCCGGCCCCATGAGACGGTGGTTTTCTCGGCCCCTGGTGGTCCGAGGTATTTCCCGCTGCACACATTCATGCGCCAGGGCCTCCTACAGACAATGCACTTTGATTTATTGCGCTATCTGTAATAGCACCCGGGATATCACCAGATATATATTGGATTTTTCCCTGACCCTGAGTGTCCGGCCCCATGAGACGGTGGTTGTCTCGGCCCCTGGTGGTCCGAGGTCGTTCCCGCTGCACAGATTCTTGCGCCAGGGCCTCCTACAGACAATGCACTTTGATTTATTGCGCAATCTGTAATAGCACCCGAGATATCACCAGATAAATATTGGATTTTCCCCTGACCCTGAGTTTCCGGCCCCATGAGACGGAGGTTTTCTCGGCCCCTGGTGGTCCGAGGTCGTTCCCGCTGGCCACATTTATGCGCCAGGGCCTCCTACAGACAATGCACTTTGATTTATTGCGCTATCTGTAATAGCACCCGAGATATCACCAGATATATATTGGATTTTCCCCTGACCCTGAGCGTCCTGCCCCATGAGACTGCGGTTTTCTCGGCCCCTGGTGGTCCGAGGTCGTTCCCGTTACACAGTTTCATGCGCCAGGGCCTCCTGCAGATAATTCACTTTGGTTTATTGCGCTATCTCTAATAGCACCCGAGATATCACCAGATATATATTGGATTTTCCCCTGACCCTGAGAGTCCGGCCCCATGAGACTGTGGTTTTCTAGGCCCCTGGTGGTCCGAGGTCGTTCCCGCTGCACAGATTCATGCGCCAGGGCCTCCTGCAGATAATTCACTTTGGTTTATTGCGCTATCTGTAATAGCACCCGAGATATCACCAGATATATATTGGATTTTCCCCTGACCCTGAGTGTCCGGCCCCATGAGACTGTGGTTTTCTCGGCCCCTGGTGGTCCGAGGTCGTTCCCGCTGCACAGATTCAGGCGCCAGGGCCTCCTACAGACAATGCACTTTGATTTATTGCGCTATCTGTAATAGCTCCCGAGATATCACCAGATATATATTGGATTTTTCACTGACCCTAAGTGTCCGGCCCCTCGGGACGGTGGTTTTCACGGCCTCCGGTGGACCGAGGTCGTTCCCGCTGCTCAGATTCATGCGCCAGGGCCTCCTGCAGATAATTCACTTTGGTTTATTGCGCTATCTCTAATAGCACCCAAGATATGGCCAGATATATATTGGATTTTTCCCTGACCCTGAGTGTCCGGCCCCATGAGACTGTGGTTTTCTCGGCCCCTGGTGGTCCGAGGTCGTTCCCGTTGCACAGATTCATGAGCCAGGGCCACCTACAGACAATGCACTTTGATTTAGTGCGCTATATGTAATAGCACCCGAGATATCACCCGATATATATTGGATTTTACCCTGACCGTGAGTGTCCGGCCCCATGAGACTGTGGTTTTCTCGGCCCCTGGTGGTCCGAGTTCGTTCCCGCTGCACAGATTCATGCGCCACGGCCTCCTACAGACAATGCACTTTCATTTATTGCGCTATCTTTAATAGCACCCGAGATATCACCAGATATATATTGGATTTTTCACTGACCCTGAGTGTCCGGCCCCATGAGACGGAGGTTTGCTCGGCCCCTGGTGGTCCGAGGTCGTTCCCGCTGGCCACATTTATGCGCCAGGGCCTCCTACAGACAACGCACTTTGATTTATTGCGCTATCTGTAATAGCACCCGGGATATCACCAGATATATATTGGATTTTCCCCTGACCCTGAGTGTCCGGCCCCATGAGACGGTGGTTTTCTCGGCCCCTGGTGGTCCGAGGTCGTTCCCGCTGCACAGATTCATGCGCCAGGGCCTGCTATATATAATTCACATTGGATTATTGCGCTATCTCTAATAGCACCCGAGATATCACCAGATATATGTTGGATTTTTCCCTGACCCTGGGTGTCTGGCCCCATGAGACGGTAGTTTTCTCGGCCCCTGGTGGTCCGAGGACGTTCCCGCTGCACAGAATCATGCGCCATGGCTTCCTGCAGACAATGCACTTTGATTTATTGCGCTATCTCTAATAGCACCCGAGATATCACCAGATATATATTGGATTTTCCCCTGACCCTGAGTGTCAGGCCCCATGAGACTTTGGTTTCCTCGGCCCCTGGTTATCCGAGGTCGTTCCCGCTGCACAGTTTCATGCGCCAGGGACCGCTACAGACAATGCACTTTGATTTATTGCGCTATCTCTAATAGCACCCGAGATATCACCAGATATATATTGGATTTTCCCCTGACCCTGAGTGTCGGGCCCCATGAGACTGTGGTTTTCTCGGCCCCTGGTGGTCCGAGGACGTTCCCGCTGCACAGATTCATGCGCCAGTGCCTCCTGCAGATAATTCACTTTGGTTTACTGCGCTATCTCTAATAGTACCCGAGATATCACCAGATATATATTGGATTTTTCCCTGACCCTGAGTGTCCGACCCCATGAGACTGTGGTTTTCTCTCCCGATGGTGGTCCGAGGACGTTCCCGTTGCACAGATTCATGCGCCAGGGCCTCCTGCAGATAATTCACTTTGATTTACTGCGCTATCTCTAATAGCACCCGAGATATCACCAGATATATATTGGATTTTCCCCTGACCCTGAGTGTCCGGCCCCATGAGACTGTGGTTTTCTCGGCCCCTGGTGGTCCGAGGTCGTTCCCGCTCCACAGATTCATGCGCCAGGGCCTCCTACAGACAATGCACTTTGATTTATTGCGCTATCTGTAATAGCACCCGAGATATCACCAGATATATATTGGATTTTCCCCTGACCCTGTGTGACCGGCCCCATGAGACTGTGGTTTTCTCGGCCCCTGGTGTTCCGAGGACGTTCCCGCTGCACAGATTCATGCGCCAGTGCCTCCTGCAGATAGTTCACTTTGGTTTACTGCGCTATCTCTAATAGTACCCGAGATATCACCAGATATATATTGGATTTTTCCCTGACCCTGAGTGTCCGGCCTCATGAGACTGTGGTTTTCTCGTCCCCTGGTTGTCCGAGGTCGTTCCCACTGCACAGATTCAGGCGCCAGGGCCTCCTACAAGCAATGCATTTTGATTTATTGCGCTATCTGTAATAGCACCCGAGATATCACCAGATATATGCTGGATTTTTACATGACCTTGGGTGACGGATTCCGAACATCAGTTATTTTCTCGGCCCCTGGTGGTCCGAGGTCGATCCCGCTGCACAGATTCATGCGCCAGGGCCTCCTACAGACAATGCACGTAGGTTTATTGCGCTATCTGTAATAGCACCCGAGATATCACCAGATATATATTGGATTTTTGCCTGACCCTGAGTTCTCGGCCCCACGAGACTGTGGTTTTCTCGGCCCCTGGTGGTCCGAGGTCGTTCCCATTGCACAGATTCAGGTGTCAGGGCCTCCGGCAGACAATGCACTTTGATTTATCGCGCTATCTCTAATGGCACCCGATACATCACCAGATATATAATGGATTTTTCCCTGACCCTGAGTGTCCGGCCCCATGAGACGTTGGTTTTCTCGGCCCCTGGTCGTCCGAGGTCGTTCCCGCTGCGCAGAATCATGCGCCACGGCTTCCTGCAGATAATTCACTTTGTTTTATTGCGCTATCCCTAATGGCACCCGAGATATCACCAGATGTATATTGGATTTTTCCCCGACCCTGAGTGTCCGGCCCCATGAGACGGTGGTTTTCTCGGCCCTGGTGGTCCGAGGTCGTCCCCGCTGCACAGAATCATGCGCCAGGGCTTCCTGCAGACAATGCACTTTGGTTTATTGCGCTATCTCTAATAGCACCCGAGATATCACCAGATATATATTGGATTTTCCGCTGACCCTGAGTGTCCGGCCCCATGAGACGGTGGTTTTCTCGGCCCCTGGAGGTCCGAGGTCGTTCCCGCTGCACAGATTCATGCGCCAGGGCCTGCCATATATAATTCACATTGGATTATTGCGCTATCTCTAATAGCACCCGAGATATCACCAGATATATGTTGGATTTTTCCCTGACCCTGGGTGTCTGGCCCCATGAGACGGTAGTTTTCTCGGCCCCTGGTGGTCCGAGGTCGTTCCCGCTGCACAGATTCATGCGCCAGGGCCTCCTACAGACAATGCACTTTGATTTATTGCGCTATCTGTAATAGCACCCGAGATATCACCAGATATATGTTGGATTTTTCCCTGACCCTGGGTGTCTGGCCCCATGAGACGGTAGTTTTCTCGGCCCCTGGTGGTCCGAGGTCGTTCCCGCTGCACAGATTCATGCGCCAGGGCCTCCTACAGACAATGCACTTTGATTTATTGCGCTATCTGTAATAGCACCCGAGATATCACCACATATATATTGGATTTTTCCCCTGACCC
Organism: Nomia melanderi; assembly: GCF_051020985.1. Classification (NCBI taxonomy): domain Eukaryota; kingdom Metazoa; phylum Arthropoda; class Insecta; order Hymenoptera; family Halictidae; genus Nomia; species Nomia melanderi. The sequence continues at coordinate 6,341,373 of NW_027475130.1, forward strand.
TGAGTGTCCGGCCCCATGAGACGGTGGTTTTCTCGGCCCCTGGAGGTCCGAGGTCGTTCCCGCTACACAGATTCATGCGCCAGGGCCTGCTATATATAATTCACTTTGGTTTATTGCGCTATCTCTAATAGCACCCGAGATATCACCAGATATATGTTGGATTTTTCCCTGACCCTGACAGTCCGGCCCCATGAGACAGTAGTTTTCTCGGTCCATCGTGGTGCGAGGTCGATCCCGCTGAAGAGATTCAAGCGCCAGGGCTTCCTGCAGTCAATTCGCTATGGTTTATTGCGCTATCTGTAATAGCACCCGAGATGTCACCAGATATATGCTGGATTTTTACATGACCTTGTGTGACGGATTCCGAATATCTGTAATTTTCTCAACGCCTGGTGGTCCGAGGTCGTTCCTGCTACACAGATTCATGCGCCAGGGCCTCCTGCAGACAATTCACTTTGATTTATTGCGCTATCTGTAATAGCACCCGAGATATCACCAGATATATATTGGATTTTCCCCTGACCCTGAGTGTCGGGCCCCATGAGACTGTGGTTTTCTCGGCCCCTGGTGGTCCGAGGTCGTTCCCGTTGCACAGATTCATGCGCCAGGGCCTCCTGCAGATAATTCACTTTGGTTTATTGCGCTGTATCTAATAGCACCCGAGATATCACCAGATATATATTGGATTTTCCCCTGACCCTGAGTGTCCGGCCCCATGAGACTGTGGTTTTTTCGGCCCCCGGTGGTCCGAGGTCGATCCCGCTACACAGATCCATGCGCCAGGGCCTCCTACAGACAATGCACTTTGATTTATTGCGCTATCTGTAATAGCACCCGAGATATCACCAGATATATATTGGATTTTCCCCTGACGCTGAGTGTCGGGCCCCATGAGACGGTGGTTTTCTCGGCCCCTTGTGGTCCGAGGTCGTTACCGCTGCACAGATACACGCGCCAGGGCCTCCTACAGACAATGCACATTGATTTATTGCGCTGTCTGTAATAGCACCCGAGATATCACCATATATATATTGGATTTTCCCCTGACCCTGAGTGTCCGGCCCCATGAGACGGTGGTTTTCTCGGTCCCTGGTGGTCCGAGGTCGATCCCGCTGCACAGATTCATGCGCCAGGGCACCCTGCATATAATTCACTTTGATTTATTGCGCTATCTCTAATAGCACCCGAGATATCAGCAGATATATATTGGATTTTTCCCTGACCCTGACAGTCCGGCCCCATGAGACGGTGATTTTCTCGGCCCCCGGTGGTCCGAGGTCGATCCCGCTACACAGATTCATGCGCCAGGGCCTCCTACAGACAATGCACTTTGATTTATTGCGTTATCTCTAATAGCACCCGAGGTATCACCAGATATATATTGGATTTTCCCCTGACGCTGAGTGTCGGGCCCCATGAGACGGTGGTTTTCTCGGCCCCTGGTGGTCCGAGGTCGTTCCCGCTGCACAGATTCATGCGCCAGGGCCACCTGCAGACAATGCACTATGATTTATTGCGCTATCTCTAATACCACCCGAGATATCACCAGATATATATTGGATTTTCCCCTGACCCTGAGTGTCCGGCCCCATGAGACGGTGGTTTTCTCGGCCCCTGGTGGTCCGAGGTCGTTCCCGCTGCACAGATTCATGCGCCAGGGCCTGCTATATATCATTCACATTGGATTATTGCGCTATCTCTAATAGCACCCGAGATATCACCAGATATATGTTGGATTTTTCCCTGACCCTGGGTGTCTGGCCCCATGAGACGGTAGTTTTCTCGGCCCCTGGTGGTCCGAGGACGTTCCCGCTGCACAGAATCATGCGCCATGGCTTCCTGCAGACAATGCACTTTGATTTATTGCGCTATCTCTAATAGCACCCGAGATATCACCATATATATGCTGGATTTTTACATGACCCTGAGAGTCCTGCCCCATGTGTCGGTGGTTTTTTCGGCCCCTGGTGGTCCGAGGTCGTTGCCGCTGCACAGATTCATGCGCCAGGGCCTCCTACAGACAATGCAATTTGATTTATTGCGCTATCTGTAATAGCACCCGAGATATCACCAGAAATATATAGGATTTTTCCCTGACCCTGTGTGTCCGGCCCCATGAGACGGTGGTTGTCTCGGCCCCTGGAGGTCCGAGGACGTTACCGTTGCACAGATTCATGCGCCAGGGCCTCCTGCAGATAATTCACTTTGATTTACTGCGCTGTCTCTAATAGCACCCGAGATATCACCAGATATATATTGGATTTTCCCCTGACCCTGAGTGTCCGGCCCCATGAGACTGTGGTTATCTCGGCCCCTGGTGGTCCGAGGTCGTTCCCGCTGCACAGATTCATGCGCCAGTGCCTCCTGCAGATAATTCACTTTGGTTTACTGCGCTATCTGTAATAGCACCAGAGATATCACCAGATATATATTGGATTTTACCCTGACCCTGAGTGTCCGACCCCATGAGACTGTGGTTTTCTCTGCCGATGGCGTTCCGAGGTCGTTCCCGCTGCACGGATTCATGCACCAGGGCCTCCTACAGACAATGCACTTTGATTTATTGCGCTATCTCTAATAGCACCCGAGATATCACCAGATATATATTGGATTTTCCCCTGACCCTGAGTGTCCGGCCCCATGAGACTTTGGTTTCCTCGGCCCCTGGTTATCCGAGGTCGTTCCCGCTGCACAGGTTCATGCGCCAGGGACCGCTACAGACAATGCACTTTGATTTATTGCGCTATCTCTAATAGCACCCGAGATATCACCAGATATATATTGGATTTTCCCCTGACCCTGAGTGTCGGGCCCCATGAGACTGTGGTTTTCTCGGCCCCTGGTGGTCCGAGGTCGTTCCCGTTGCACAGATTCATGCGCCAGGGCCTCCTGCAGATAATTCACTTTGGTTTATTGCGCTGTATCTAATAGCACCCGAGATATCACCAGATATATATTGGATTTTCCCCTGACCCTGAGTGTCCGGCCCCATGAGACTGTGGTTTTTTCGGACCCTGGTGGTCCGAGGTCGTTCCCGCTGCACAGATTCAGGCGCCAGGGCCTCCTGCAGATAACTCACTTGGTTTATTGCGCTATCTCTAATAGCACCCGAGATATCACCAGATATATATTGGATATTTCCCTCACCCTGAGTGTCCAGCCCCATGAGACGGTGGTTTTCTCGGCCCCTGGTGGTCCGAGGTCGTTCCCGCTGCACTGATTCATGCGCCAGGGCCTCCTGCAGATAATTCACTTTCGTTTATTGCGCTATCTCTAGTAGCACCCGAAATATCACCAGATATATATTGGATTTTCCCCTGACCCTGAGTGTCCGGCCCCATGAGACGGTGGTTTTCTCGGCCCCTGGTGGTCCGAGGTCGTTCCCGCTGCACAGATTCATGCGTCAGGGCCTCCTGCAGATAATTCACTTTGGTTTATTGCGCTATCACTAATAGCACCCGAGATATCACCAGATATATATTGGATCTTCCCCTGACCCTGAGTGTCCGGCCCCATGAGACTGTGGTTTTCTCGGCCCCTGGTGGTCCGAGGTCGTTCCCGTTTCACAGATTCATGCGTCAGGGCCTCTTGCAGACAAATCACTTTGGTTTATTGCGCTATCACTAATAGCACCCGAGATATCACCAGATATATATTGGATATTTCCCTCACCCTGAGTGTCCAGCCCCATGAAACGTTGTTTTTCTCGGCCCCTGGTGGTCCGAGGTCGTTCCCGCTTCCCAGATTCATGCGCCAGGGCCTCCTGCAGATAATTCACTTTGGTTTATTGCGCTGTATCTAATAGCACCCGAGATATCACCAGACATATATTGGATTTTCCCCTGACCCTGAGTGTCCGGCCCCATGAGACTGTGGTTTTTTCGGACCCTGGTGGTCCGAGGTCGTTCCCGCTGCACAGATTCAGGCGCCAGGGCCTCCTGCAGATAACTCACTTGGTTTCTTGCGCTATCTCTAATAGCATCCGAGATATCACCAGATATATATTGGATTTTCCCCTGACCCTGAGTGTCCGGCCCCATGAGACGGTGGTTTTCTCGGCCCCTGGTGGTCCGAGGTCGTTCCCGCTGCACAGATTCATGCGCCAGGGCCTCCTACAGACAATGCACTTTGATTCATTGCGCTATCTGTAATAGCACCCGAGATATCACCAGATATATATTGGATATTTCCCTCACCCTGAGTGTCCAGCCCCATGAGACGGTGGTTTTCTCGGCCCCTGGTGGACCGAGGTCGTTCCCGCTGCACAGATTCATGCGCCAGGGCCTCCTGCAGATAATTCGCTTTGCTTTATTTCGCTATCTCTAATAGCACCCGAGATATCAACAGATATATATTGGATATTTCCCTCACCCTGAGTGTCCAGCCCCATGAGACTGCGGTTTTCTCGGCCCCTGGTGGTCCGAGGTCGTTCCCGTTGCACAGATTCATGCGCCAGGGCCTCCTGCAGATAATTCACTTTGGTTTATTGCGCTGTATCTAATAGCACCCGAGATATCACCAGATATATATTGGATTTTCCCCTCACCCTGAGTGTCCAGCCCCATGAGACGGTGGTTTTCTCGGCCCCTGGTGGTCCGAGGTCGTTCCCGCTGCACTGATTCATGCGCCAGGGCCTCCTGCAGATAATTCACTTTCGTTTTTTGCGCTATCTCTAATAGCACCCGAAATATCACCAGATATATATTGGATTTTCCCCTGACCCTGAGTGTCCGGCCCCATGAGACGGTGGTTTTCTCGGCCCCTGGTGGTCCGAGGTCGTTCCCGCTGCACAGATTCAGGCGCCAGGGCCTCCTGCAGATAACTCACTTGGTTTATTGCGCTATCTCTAATAGCACCCGAGATATCACCAGATATATATTGGATATTTCCCTCACCCTGAGTGTCCAGCCCCATGAGACGTTGTTTTTCTCGGCCCCTGGTGGTCCGAGGTCGTTCCCGCTGCACTGATTCATGCGCCAGGGCCTCCTGCAGATAATTCACTTTCGTTTATTGCGCTATCTCTAATAGCACCCGAAATATCACCAGATATATATTGGATTTTCCCCTGACCCTGAGTGTCCGCCCCCATGAGACCGTAGTTTTCTCGGCCCCTGGTGGTCCGAGGTCGTTCCCGCTGCACAGGTTCATGCGCCAGGGCCTCCTACAGACAATGCACTTTGATTTAATGCGCTATCTCTAATAGCACCCGAGATATCACCAGATATTTATTGGATTTTCCCCTGACCCTGAGTGTCCGGCCCCATGAGACGGTGGTTTTCTCGGCTCCTGGTGGTCCGAGGTCGTTCCCGCTGCACAGATTCATGCGCCAGGGCCTCCTGCAGATAATTCACTTTCGTTTATTGCGCTATCTCTAATAGCACCCGAGATATCACCAGATATTTATTGGATTTTCCCCTGACTCTGAGTGTCCGGCCCCATGAGACGGTGGTTTTCTCGGCCCCTGGTGGTCCGAGGTCGTTCCCGCTTCCCAGATTCATGCGCCAGGGCCTCCTGCAGATAATTCACTTTGGTTTATTGCGCTGTATCTAATAGCACCCGAGATATCACCAGATATATATTGGATTTTCCCCTGACCCTGAGTGTCCGGCCCCATGAGACTGTGGTTTTTTCGGACCCTGATGGTCCGAGGTCGTTCCCGCTGCACAGATTCAGGCGCCGGGGCCTCCTGCAGATAACTCACTTGGTTTATTGCGCTATCTCTAATAGCACCCGAGATATCACCAGATATGTATTGGATATTTCCCTCACCCTGGGTGTCCAGCCCCATGAGACGGTGGTTTTCTCGGCCCCTGGTGGTCCGAGGTCGCTCCCGCTGCACTGATTCATGCGCCAGGGCCTCCTGCAGATAACTCACTTTGGTTTATTGCGCTATCTCTAATAGCACCCGAGATATCACCAGATATATATTGGATTTTTCCCTGACCCTGAGTGTCCGGCCCCATGAGACGGTGGTTTTCTCGGCTCCTGGTGGTCCGAGGTCGCTCCCGCTGCACAGATTCATGCGCCAGGGCCTCCTGCAGATAATTCGCTTTGGTTTATTTCGCTATCTGTAATAGGAACCGAGATATCACCAGATATATATTGGATTTTCCCCAGAACCTGAGTGTCCGCCCCCATGAGACTGTAGTTTTCTCGGCCCCTGGTGGTCCGAGGTCGTTCCCGCTGCACAGGTTCATGCGCCAGGGCCTCCTACAGACAATTCACTTTGATTTATTGCGCTATCTCTAATAGCTCCCGAGATATCACCAGATATATATTGGATTTTCCCCAGACCCTGAGTGTGCGGCCGCATAAGACTGTAGTTTTCTCGGCCCCTGGTGGTCCGAGGTCGTTCCCGCTGCACAGATTCATGCGCCCGGGCCTCCTACAGACAATGCACTTTGATTTATTGCGCTATCTGTAATAGCACCCGAGATATCACCACATATATATTGGATTTTCCCCAGACCCTGAGTGTCCGGCCGCATGAGACTGTAGTTTTCTCGGCCCCTGGTGGTCCGAGGTGGTTCCCGCTGCACAGATTCATGCGCCAGGTCCTCCTACAGACAATGCACTTTGATTTATTGCGCTATCTGTAATAGCACCCGAGATATCACCAGATATATATTGGATATTTCCCTCACCCTGAGTGTCCAGCCCCATGAGACGGTGGTTTTCTCGGCCCTGGTGGACCGAGGTCGTACCCGCTGCACAGATTCATGCGCCAGGGCCTTCTGCAGATAACTCACTTTGGTTTATTGCGCTATCTCTAATAGCACCCGAGATATCACCAGATATATATTGGATTTTCCCCTGGCCCTGAGTGTCCGGCCCCATGAGACTGTGGTTTTCTCGGCCCCTGGTGGTCCGAGGTTGTTCCCGCTGCGCAGAATCATGGGCCAGGTCCTCCTACAGACAATGCACTTTGATTTATTGCTCTATCTGTAATAGCACCCGAGATATCACCAGATATATATAGGATTTTCCCCTGACCCTGAGTGTCCGGCCCCATGACACTGCGGTTTTCTCGGCCCGTGGTGTTCCGAGGTCGTTCCCGCTGCACAGATACATGCGCCAGGGCCTCCTACAGACAATGCACTTTGATTTATTGCGCTATCTGTAATAGCACCCGAGATATCACCAGATATATATTGGATTTTCCCCTGACCCTGAGTGTCCGGCCCCATGAGACTGTGGTTTTCTCGGCCCCTGGTGGTCCGAGGTCGTTCCCGCTGCACAGATACATGCGCCAGGGCCTCCTACAGACAATGCACTTTGATTTATTGCGCTATCTGTAATAGCACCCGAGATATCACCAGATATATATTGGATTTTCCCCAGACCCTGAGTGTCTGGCCCCATGAGACTGTGGTTTTCTCGGCCCCTGGTGGTCCGAGGTCGTTCCCGTTGCACAGATTCATGCGCCAGGGCCTCCTGCAGATAATTCACTTTGGTTTATTGCGCTATCTCTAATAGCGCCCGAGATATCACCAGATATGTATTGGATTTTTCCCTGACCCTGAGTGTCCGGCCCCATGAGACTGCGGTTTTCTCGGCCCCTGGTGGTCCGAGGTCGTTCCCGCTGCACACATTCATGCGCCAGGGCCTCCTGCAGATAATTCACGTTGGTTTATTGCGCTATCTGTAATAGCACCCGAGATATCACCAGATATATATTGGATTTTTCCCTGACCATGAGAGTCCGGCCCCATGAGACGGTGGTTTTATCGGCCCCTGGTGGTCCGAGGTCGTTCCCGCTGCACAGATTCATGCGCCATGGCCTCCTACAGACAATGCGCGTTGGTTTATTGCCCTATCTGTAATAGCACCCGAGATATCACCAGATATATATTGGATTTTTGCCTGACCCTGAGTTCTCGGCCCCATGTGACTGTGGTTTTCTCGGCCCCTGGTTGTCCGAGGTCGTTCCCGTTGCACAGATTCATGCGCCAGGGCCTCCTGCAGATAATTCACTTTGGTTTATTGGGCTATCTCTAATAGCACCCAAGATATCACTAGATATATATTGGATTTTTCCCTGACCCTGAGTGTCCGGCCCCATGAGACTGTGGTTTTCTCGGCCCCTGCTGGTCCGAGGTCGTTCCCCTTTCACAGATTCATGCGCCAGGGCCTCCTGCAGATAATTCACTTTGATTTATTGCGCTATCTGTAATAGCACCCGAGATATCACCATATAAATATTGGATTTTCCCCTGACCCTGAGTGTCCGGCCCCATGAGACGGTCGTTTTCTCGGCCCCTGGTGGTCCGAGGTCGTTCCCGCTGCACAGATTCATGCACCAGGGCCTCCTGCAGATAATTCACTTTGGTTTATTGCGCTATCTCTAATAGCACCCGAGATATCAGCAGATATATATTGGATTTTTCACTGACAGTGAGTGTCCGGCCCCATGAGACGGTCGTTTTCTCGGCCCCTGGTGGTCCGAGGTCGTTCCCGCTGCACAGATTCATGCGCCAGGGCCTCCTGCAGATAATTCACTTTGGTTTATTGCGCTATCTCTAATAGCACCCGAGATATCACCAGATATATATTGGATTTTTCCCTGACCCTGAGTGAACGGCCCCATGAGACTGTGGTTTTCTCGGCCCCTGGTGGTCCGAGGTCGTTCCCGCTGCACAGGTTCATGCGCCAGGGTCTCCTACAGACAATGCACTTTCATTTATTGCGCTATCTGTAATAGCACCCGAGATATCACCACCTATATATTGGTTTTTTCCCTGACCCTGAGCGCCCGGCCCCATGAGACGGTCGTTTTCTCGGCCCCTGGTGGTCCGAGGTCGTTCCCGCTGCACAGGTTCATGCGCCAGGGTCTCCTACAGACAATGCACTTTGATTTATTGCGGTATCTGTAATAGCACCCGAGATATCACCATATATATATTGGATTTTCCACTGACCCTGAGTGTCCGGCCCCATGAGACTGTGGTTTTCTCGGCCCCTGGTGGTCCGAGGTCGTTCCCGTTGCACAGATTCATGCGCCAGGGCCTCCTGCAGATAATTCACTTTGGTTTATTGCGCTATCTCTAATAGCACCCGAGATATCACCAGATATATATTGGATTTTCCCCTGACCCTGAGTGTCCGGCCCCATGAGACTGTGGTTTTCTCGGCCCCTGGTCGTCCGAGGTCGTTCCCGCTGAACAGATTCATGCGCCAGGGCCTCCTACAGACAATGCACTTTGATTTATTGCGCTATCTGTAATAGCACCCGAGATATCACCAGATATATATTGGATTTTACCCTGACCCTGAGTGTCCGGCCCCATGAGACGGTAGTTTTCTCGGCCCCTGGTGGTCCGAGGTCGTTCCCGCTGCACAGATGCATGCGCCAGGGCCTCCTGCAGATAATTCCCTTTGGCTTATTGCGCTATCTCTAATAGCACACGAGATATCACCAGATATATATTGGATTTTCCCCTTACCCTGAGTGGCCGGCCCCATGATACGGTGGTCTTCTCGGCCCCTGGTGGTCCGAGGTCGTTCCCGCTGCCCAGATTCAAGCGCCAGGGCCTCCTACTGACAATGCACTTTGATTTATTGCGCTATCTGTAATAGCACCCGAGATATCACCAGATATATATTGGATATTTCCCTCACCCTGAGTGTCCAGCCCCATGAGACGGTGGTTTTCTCGGCCCCTGGTGGACCGAGGTCGTTCCCGCTGCACAGATTCATGCGCCCGGGCCTCCTGCAGATAATTCACTTTGGTTTATTGTGCTATCTCTAATAGCGCCCGAGATATCACCAGATATGTATTGGATTTTGCCCTGACCCTGAGTGTCCGGCCCCATGAGACTGTGGTTTTCTCGGCCCCTGGTGGTCCGAGGTCGTTCCCGCTGCCCAGATTCATGCGCCAGGGCATCCTACTGACAATGCACTTTGATTTATTGCGCTATCTGTAATAGTACCCGAGATATCACCAGATATATATTTTATATTTCCCTCACCCTGAGTGTCCGGCCCCATGAGACTGCGGTTTTCTCGGCCCCTGGTGGTCCGAGGTCGTTCCCGCTGCACACATTCATGCGCCAGGGCCTCCTGCAGATAATTCACTTTGGTTTATTGCGCTATCTCTAATAGCACCCGAGATATCACCAGATATATATTGGATTTTCCCCTGACCCTGAGTGCCCGGCCCCATGAGACTGTGGTTTTCTCGGCCCCTGGTGGTCCGAGGTCGTTCCCGCTGCACAGATTCATGCGCCAGGGCCCGTTACAGACAGTGCACTTTGATTTATTGCGCTATCTGTAATAGCACCCGAGATATCACCAGATATATATTGGATTTTTCCCTGACCATGAGAGTCCGGCCCCATGAGACGGTGGTTTTATCGGCCCCTGGTGGTCCGAGGTCGTTCCCGCTGCACAGATTCATGCGCCATGGCCTCCTACAGACAATGCGCGTTGGTTTATTGCGCTATCTGTAATAGCACCCGAGATATCACCAGATATATATTGGATTTTTGCCTGACCCTGAGTTCTCGGCCCCATGTGACTGTGGTTTTCTCGGCCCCTGGTTGTCCGAGGTCGTTCCCGTTGCACAGATTCATGCGCCAGGGCCTCCTGCAGATAATTCACTTTGGTTTATTGGGCTATCTCTAATAGCACCCAAGATATCACTAGATATATATTGGATTTTTCCCTGACCCTGAGTGTCCGGCCCCATGAGACTGTGGTTTTCTCGGCCCCTGGTGGTCCGAGGTCGTTCCCCTTTCACAGATTCATGCGCCAGGGCCTCCTGCAGATAATTCACTTTGATTTATTGCGCTATCTGTAATAGCACCCGAGATATCACCATATAAATATTGGATTTTCCCCTGACCCTGAGTGTCCGGCCCCATGAGACGGTCGTTTTCTCGGCCCCTGGTGGTCCGAGGTCGTTCCCGCTGCACAGATTCATGCACCAGGGCCTCCTGCAGATAATTCACTTTGGTTTATTGCGCTATCTCTAATAGCACCCGAGATATCACCAGATATATATTGGATTTTTCCCTGACCCTGAGTGAACGGCCCCATGAGTCTGTGGTTTTCTCGGCCCCTGGTGGTCCGAGGTCGTTCCCGCTGCACAGGTTCATGCGCCAGGGTCTCCTACAGACAATGCACTTTCATTTATTGCGCTATCTGTAATAGCACCCGAGATATCACCACCTATATATTGGTTTTTTCCCTGACCCTGAGCGCCCGGCCCCATGAGACGGTCGTTTTCTCGGCCCCTGGTGGTCCGAGGTCGTTCCCGCTGCACAGGTTCATGCGCCAGGGTCTCCTACAGACAATGCACTTTGATTTATTGCGGTATCTGTAATAGCACCCGAGATATCACCATATATATATTGGATTTTCCACTGACCCTGAGTGTCCGGCCCCATGAGACTGTGGTTTTCTCGGCCCCTGGTGGTCCGAGGTCGTTCCCGTTGCACAGATTCATGCGCCAGGGCCTCCTGCAGATAATTCACTTCGGTTTATTGCGCTATCTCTAATAGCACCCGAGATATCACCAGATATATATTGGATTTTCCCCTGACCCTGAGTGTCCGGCCCCATGAGACTGTGGTTTTCTCGGCCCCTGGTCGTCCGAGGTCGTTCCCGCTGAACAGATTCATGCGCCAGGGCCTCCTACAGACAATGCACTTTGATTTATTGCGCTATCTGTAATAGCACCCGAGATATCACCAGATATATATTGGATTTTACCCTGACCCTGAGTGTCCGGCCCCATGAGACGGTCGTTGTCTCGGCCCCTGGAGGTCCGAGGACGTTCCCGCTGCACAGATTCATGCGCCAGGGCCTCCTGCAGATAATTCACTTTGGTTTATTGCGGTATCTCTAATAGCACCCGAGATATCACCAGATATATATTGGATTTTTCCCTGACCCTGAGTGAACGGCCGCATGAGACTGTGGTTTTCTCGGCCCCTGGTGGTCCGAGGTCGTTCCCGCTGCACAGGTTCATGCGCCAGGGTCTCCTACAGACAATGCACTTTGACTTATTGCGCTATCTGTAATAGCACCCGAGATATCACCACCTATATATTGTATTTTTCCCTGACCCTGAGTGTCCGGCCCCATGAGACTGTGGTTTTCTCGGCCCCTGGAGGTCCGAGGACGTTCCCGCTGCACAGATTCATGCGCCAGGGCCTCCTACAGGTAATGCACTTTGATTTATTGCGCTATCTGTAATAGGACCCGAGATATCACCAGATATATATTGGATTTTTCCCTGACCCTGAGTGTCCGGCCCCATGAGAAGGTGGTTGTCTCGCCCCTGGTGCTCCGAGGTCGTTCCCGCTGCACAGATTCATGCGCCAGGGCCTCCTACAGACAATGCACTTTGATTTATTGCGCTATCTGTAATAGCACCCGAGATATCACCAGATATATATTGGATTTTTCACTGACCCTAAGTGTCCGGCCCCTCGGGACGGTGGTTTTCTCGGCCCCTGGTGGTCCGAGGTCGTTCCCGCTGCACAGATTCTTGCGCCAGGGCCTCCTACAGATAACTCACTTTGGTTTATTGCGCTATCTATAATAGCACCCGAGATATCACCAGATATATATTGGATTTTTCCCTGACCCTGAGTGTCCGGCCCCATGAGACGGTAGTTTTCTCGGCCCCTGGTGGTCCGAGGTCGTTCCCGTTGCACAGATTCATCCGCCATGGCCTCCTGCAGATAACTCACTTGGTTTATTGCGCTATCTCTAATAGCACCCGAGATATCGCCAGATATATATTGGATTTTCCCCTGACCCTGAGTGTCCGGCCCCATGAGACTGTTGTTTTCTCGGCCCCTGGTGGTCCGAGGTCGTTCCCGTTGCACCGATTCATGCGGCAGGGCCTCCTGCAGATAATTCACTTTGGTTTATTGCGCTATCTCTAATAGCGCCCGAGTTATCACCAGATATATATTGGATTGTCCCTTGACCCTGAGTGTCCGGCCCCATGCGACTGTGGTTTTCTCGGCCCCTGGTCGTCCGAGGTCGTTCCCGCTGCACAGATTCATGCGCCAGGGCCTCCTACAGACAATGCACTTTGATTTATTGCGCTATCTGTAATAGCAGCCGAGATATCACCAGATATATATTGGATTTTTCACTGACCCTGAGTGTCCGGCCCCATGAGACGGTCGTTTTCTCGGCCCCTGGTGGTCCGAGGTCGTTCCCGCTGCACACATTCATGCGCCAGGGCCTCCTGCAGATAATTCCCTTTGGCTTATTGCGCTATCTCTAATAGCACCCGAGATATCACCAGATATATATTGGATTTTTCCCTGACCCTGAGTGTCCGGCCCCATGAGACTGTGGTTTTTTCGGCCCCTGGTGGTCCGAGGTCGTTCCCGTTGCACAGATTCATGCGCCAGGGCCTCCTGCAGATAATTCACTTTGATTTATTGCGCTATCTGTAATAGCACCCGAGATATCACCAGATATATATTGGATTTTTCACTGACCCTAAGTGTCCGGCCCCTCGGGACGGTGGTTTTCTCGGCCCCTGGTGGCCCGAGGTCGTTCCCGCTGCACAGATTCTTGCGCCAGGGCCTCCTACAGATAACTCACTTTGGTTTATTGCGCTATCTATAATAGCACCCGAGATATCACCAGATATATATTGGATTTTTCCCTGACCCTGAGTGTCCGGCCCCATGAGACGGTAGTTTTCTCGGCCCCTGGTGGTCCGAGGTCGTTCCCGTTGCACAGATTCGTGCGCCAGGGCCTCCTGCAGATAATTCACTTTGGTTTATTGCGCTATCTCTAATAGCACCCGAGATATCGCCAGATATATATTGGATTTTCCCCTGACCCTGAGTGTCCGGCCCCATGAGACTGTGGTTTTTTCGGCCCCTGGTGGTCCGAGGTCGTTCCCGCTGCACAGGTTCATGCGCCAGGGTCTCCTACAGACAATGCACTTTGATTTATTGCGGTATCTCTAATAGCACCCGAGATATCACCAGATATATATTGGATTTTCCCCTGACCCTGAGTGTCCGGCCCCATGAGACTGTGGTTTTCTCGGCCCCTGGTGGCCCGAGGTCGTTCCCGCTGCACAGATTCTTGCGCCAGGGCCTCCTACAGATAACTCACTTTGGTTTATTGCTCTATCTATAATAGCACCCGAGATATCACCAGATATATATTGGATTTTTCCCTGACCCTGAGTGTCCGGCCCCATGAGACGGTAGTTTTCTCGGCCCCTGGTGGTCCGAGGTCGTTCCCGTTGCACAGATTCATGCGCCAGGGCCTCCTGCAGATAATTCACTTTGGTTTATTGCGCTATCTCTAATAGCACCCGAGATATCGCCAGATATATATTGGATTTTCCCCTGACCCTGAGTGTCCGGCCCCATGAGACGGTGGTTTTCTCGGCCGCTGGTGGTCCGAGGTCGTTCCCGCTGGCCAGATTCATGCGCCAGGGCCACCTACAGACAATGCACTTTGATTTATTGCGCTATCTGTAATAGCACCCGAGATATCACCAGATATATATTGGATTTTTACCTGACCCTAAGTGTCCGGCCCCTCGGGACGGTGGTTTTCTCGGCCCCTGGTGGTCCGAGGTCGTTCCCGCTGCACAGATTCATGCGCCAGGGCCTCCTACAGACAATGCACTTTGAATTATTGCGCTATCTGTAATAGCACCCGAGATATCACCAGATATATATTGGATTTTTCCCTGACCCAGAGTGTCCGGCCCCATGAGACGGTGGTTGTCTCGGCCCCTGGTGGTCCGAGGTCGTTCCCGCTGCACAGATTCATGCGCCAGGGCCTCCTGCAGATAAGTCACTTTGGTTTATTGCGCTATCTGTAATAGCACCCGAGATATCACCAGATATATATTGGATTTTTCCCTGACCCTGAGAGTCCGGCCCCATGAGAAGGTGGTTGTCTCATCCCTGGAGGTCCGAGGTCGTTCCCGCTGCACAGATTCATGCGCCAGGGCCTCCTACAGACAATGCACTTTGATTTATTGCGCTATCTGTAATAGCAATCGAGATATCACCAGATATATATTGGATTTTTCACTGACCCTGAGTGTCCGGCCCCATGAGGCGGTCGTTTTCTCGGCCCCTGGTGGTCCGAGGTCGTTCCCGCTGCACAGGTTCATGCGCCAGGGTCTCCTACAGACAATGCACTTTGATTTATTGCGGTATCTCTAATAGCACCCGAGATATCACCAGATATATATTGGATTTTCCCCTGACCCTGAGTGTCCGGCCCCATGAGACTGTGGTTTTCTCGGCCCCTGGTTGTCCGAGGTCGTTCCCGTTGCACAGATTCATGCGCCAGGGCCTCCTGCAGATAATTCACTTTGGTTTATTGCGCTATCTCTAATAGCACCCAAGATATCACCAGATATATATTGGATTTTTCCCTGACCCTGAGTGTCCGGCCCCATGAGACTGTGGTTTTCTCGGCCCCTGGTGGTCGGAGGTCGTTCCCCTTTCACAGATTCATGCGCCAGGGCCTCCTGCAGATAATTCACTTTGATTTATTGCGGTATCTGTAATAGCACCCGAGATATCACCATATATATATTGGATTTTCCCCTGACCCTGAGTGTCCGGCCCCATGAGACTGTGGTTTTCTCGGCCCCTGGTGGTCCGAGGTCGTTCCCGTTGCACAGATTCATGCGCCAGGGCCTCCTGCAGATAATTCACTTTGGTTTATTGCGCTATCTCTAATAGCACCCGAGATATCACCAGATATATATTGGATTTTCCCCTGACCCTGAGTGTCCGGCCCCATGAGACTGTGGTTTTCTAGGCCCCTGGTCGTCCGAGGTCGTTCCCGCTGAACAGATTCATGCGCCAGGGCCTCCTACAGACAATGCACTTTGATTTATTGCGCTATCTGTAATAGCACCCGAGATATCACCAGATATATATTGGATTTTTCACTGACCCTAAGTGTCCGGCCCCTCGGGACGGTGGTTTTCTCGGCCCCTGGTGGTCCGAGGTCGTTCCCGCTGCACAGATTCATGCGCCAGGGCCTCCTGCAGATAATTCACTTTGGTTTATTGCGCTATCTGTAATAGCACCCGAGATATCACCAGATCTATATTGGATTTTCCACTGACCCTGAGTGTCCGGCCCCATGAGACTGTGGTTTTCTCGGCCCCTGGAGGTCCGAGGACGTTCCCGCTGCACAGATTCATGCGCCAGGGCCTCCTACAGGTAATGCACTTTGATTTATTGCGCTATCTGTAATAGGACCCGAGATATCACCAGATATATATTGGATTTTTCCCTGACCCTGAGTGTCCGGCCCCATGAGAAGGTGGTTGTCTCGCCCCTGGTGCTCCGAGGTCGTTCCCGCTGCACAGATTCATGCACCAGGGCCTCCTGCAGATAATTCACTTTGGTTTATTGCGCTATCTCTAATAGCACCCGAGATATCAGCAGATATATATTGGATTTTTCACTGACAGTGAGTGTCCGGCCCCATGAGACGGTCGTTTTCTCGGCCCCTGGTGGTCCGAGGTCGTTCCCGCTGCACAGATTCATGCACCAGGGCCTCCTACAGGTAATGCACTTTGATTTATTGCGCTATCTGTAATAGCACCCGAGATATCACCAGATATATATTGGATTTTACCCTGACCCTGAGTGTCCGGCCCCATGAGACTGTGGTTTTTTCGGCCCCTGGTGGTCCGACGTCTTTCCCGCTGCACAAATTCATGCGCCAGGGCCTCCTGCAGACAATTCACTTTGGTTTATTGCGCTATCTCTAATAGCACCCGAGATATCACCAGATATATATTGGATTTTACCCTGACCCTGAGTGTCCGGCCCCATGAGACGGTCGTTGTCTCGGCCCCTGGAGGTCCGAGGACGTTCCCGCTGCACAGATTCATGCGCCAGGGCCTCCTACAGGTAATGCACTTTGATTTATTGCGCTATCTGTAATAGCACCCGAGATA
Organism: Nomia melanderi; assembly: GCF_051020985.1. Taxonomy (NCBI): domain Eukaryota; kingdom Metazoa; phylum Arthropoda; class Insecta; order Hymenoptera; family Halictidae; genus Nomia; species Nomia melanderi. Next base: position 6,358,306 of record NW_027475130.1, read on the forward strand.
TCACCAGATATATATTGGATTTTTCCCTGACCCTGAGAGTCCGGCCCCATGAGAAGGTGGTTGTCTCATCCCTGGAGGTCCGAGGTCGTTCCCGCTGCACAGATGCATGCGCCAGGGCCTCCTACAGACAATGCACTTTGATTTATTGCGCTATCTGTAATAGCAATCGAGATATCACCAGATATATATTGGATTTTTCACTGACCCTGAGTGTCCGGCCCCATGAGACGGTAGTTTTCTCGGCCCCTGGTGGTCCGAGGTCGTTCCCGTTGCACAGATTCGTGCGCCAGGGCCTCCTGCAGATAATTCACTTTGGTTTATTGCGCTATCTCTAATAGCACCCGAGATATCGCCAGATATATATTGGATTTTCCCCTGACCCTGAGTGTCCGGCCCCATGAGACTGTGGTTTTCTCGGCCGCTGGTGGTCCGAGGTCGTTCCCGCTGGCCAGATTCATGCGCCAGGGCCACCTACAGACAATGCACTTTGATTTATTGCGCTATCTGTAATAGCACCCGAGATATCACCAGATATATATTGGATTTTTCCCTGACCCTAAGTGTCCGGCCCCTCGGGACGGTGGTTTTCTCGGCCCCTGGTGGTCCGAGGTCGTTCCCGCTGCACAGATTCATGCGCCAGGGCCTCCTACAGACAATGCACTTTGAATTATTGCGCTATCTGTAATAGCACCCGAGATATCACCAGATATATATTGGATTTTTCCCTGACCCAGAGTGTCCGGCCCCATGAGACGGTGGTTGTCTCGGCCCCTGGTGGTCCGAGGTGGTTCCCGCTGCACAGATTCATGCGCCAGGGCCTCCTGCAGATAAGTCACTTTGGTTTATTGCGCTATCTCTAATAGCACCCGAGATATCACCAGATATATATTGGATTTTTCCCTGACCCTGAGAGTCCGGCCCCATGAGAAGGTGGTTGTCTCATCCCTGGAGGTCCGAGGTCGTTCCCGCTGCACAGATTCATGCGCCAGGGCCTCCTACAGACAATGCACTTTGATTTATTGCGCTATCTGTAATAGCAATCGAGATATCACCAGATATATATTGGATTTTTCACTGACCCTGAGTGTCCGGCCCCATGAGGCGGTCGTTTTCTCGGCCCCTGGTGGTCCGAGGTCGTTCCCGCTGCACAGGTTCATGCGCCAGGGTCTCCTACAGACAATGCACTTTGATTTATTGCGGTATCTCTAATAGCACCCGAGATATCACCAGATATATATTGGATTTTCCCCTGACCCTGAGTGTCCGGCCCCATGAGACTGTGGTTTTCTCGGCCCCTGGTGGCCCGAGGTCGTTCCCGCTGCACAGATTCTTGCGCCAGGGCCTCCTACAGATAACTCACTTTGGTTTATTGCTCTATCTATAATAGCACCCGAGATATCACCAGATATATATTGGATTTTTCCCTGACCCTGAGTGTCCGGCCCCATGAGACGGTAGTTTTCTCGGCCCCTGGTGGTCCGAGGTCGTTCCCGTTGCACAGATTCATGCGCCAGGGCCTCCTGCAGATAATTCACTTTGGTTTATTGCGCTATCTCTAATAGCACCCGAGATATCGCCAGATATATATTGGATTTTCCCCTGACCCTGAGTGTCCGGCCCCATGCGACTGTGGTTTTCTCGGCCCCTGGTCGTCCGAGGTCGTTCCCGCTGCACAGATTCATGCGCCAGGGCCACCTACAGACAATGCACTTTGATTTATTGCGCTATCTGTAATAGCACCCGAGATATCACCAGATATATATTGGATTTTTCCCTGACCCTAAGTGTCCGGCCCCTCGGGACGGTGGTTTTCTCGGCCCCTGGTGGTCCGAGGTCGTTCCCGCTGCACAGATTCATGCGCCAGGGCCTCCTACAGACAATGCACTTTGAATTATTGCGCTATCTGTAATAGCACCCGAGATATCACCAGATATATATTGGATTTTTCCCTGACCCAGAGTGTCCGGCCCCATGAGACGGTGGTTGTCTCGGCCCCTGGTGGTCCGAGGTCGTTCCCGCTGCACAGATTCATGCGCCAGGGCCTCCTGCAGATAAGTCACTTTGGTTTATTGCGCTATCTGTAATAGCACCCGAGATATCACCAGATATATATTGGATTTTTCCCTGACCCTGAGAGTCCGGCCCCATGAGAAGGTGGTTGTCTCATCCCTGGAGGTCCGAGGTCGTTCCCGCTGCACAGATACATGCGCCAGGGCCTCCTACAGACAATGCACTTTGATTTATTGCGCTATCTGTAATAGCAATCGAGATATCACCAGATATATATTGGATTTTTCACTGACCCTGAGTGTCCGGCCCCATGAGGCGGTCGTTTTCTCGGCCCCTGGTGGTCCGAGGTCGTTCCCGCTGCACAGGTTCATGCGCCAGGGTCTCCTACAGACAATGCACTTTGATTTATTGCGGTATCTCTAATAGCACCCGAGATATCACCAGATATATATTGGATTTTCCCCTGACCCTGAGTGTCCGGCCCCATGAGACTGTGGTTTTCTCGGCCCCTGGTTGTCCGAGGTCGTTCCCGTTGCACAGATTCATGCGCCAGGGCCTCCTGCAGATAATTCACTTTGGTTTATTGCGCTATCTCTAATAGCACCCAAGATATCACCAGATATATATTGGATTTTTCCCTGACCCTGAGTGTCCGGCCCCATGAGACTGTGGTTTTCTCGGCCCCTGGTGGTCGGAGGTCGTTCCCCTTTCACAGATTCATGCGCCAGGGCCTCCTGCAGATAATTCACTTTGATTTATTGCGGTATCTGTAATAGCACCCGAGATATCACCATATATATATTGGATTTTCCCCTGACCCTGAGTGTCCGGCCCCATGAGACTGTGGTTTTCTCGGCCCCTGGTGGTCCGAGGTCGTTCCCGTTGCACAGATTCATGCGCCAGGGCCTCCTGCAGATAATTCACTTTGGTTTATTGCGCTATCTCTAATAGCACCCGAGATATCACCAGATATATATTGGATTTTCCCCTGACCCTGAGTGTCCGGCCCCATGAGACTGTGGTTTTCTCGGCCCCTGGTCGTCCGAGGTCGTTCCCGCTGAACAGATTCATGCGCCAGGGCCTCCTACAGACAATGCACTTTGATTTATTGCGCTATCTGTAATAGCACCCGAGATATCACCAGATATATATTGGATTTTTCACTGACCCTAAGTGTCCGGCCCCTCGGGACGGTGGTTTTCTCGGCCCCTGGTGGTCCGAGGTCGTTCCCGCTGCACAGATTCATGCGCCAGGGCCTCCTGCAGATAATTCACTTTGGTTTATTGCGCTATCTGTAATAGCACCCGAAATATCACCAGATCTATATTGGATTTTCCACTGACCCTGAGTGTCCGGCCCCATGAGACTGTGGTTTTCTCGGCCCCTGGAGGTCCGAGGACGTTCCCGCTGCACAGATTCATGCGCCAGGGCCTCCTACAGGTAATGCACTTTGATTTATTGCGCTATCTGTAATAGGACCCGAGATATCACCAGATATATATTGGATTTTTCCCTGACCCTGAGTGTCCGGCCCCATGAGAAGGTGGTTGTCTCGCCCCTGGTGCTCCGAGGTCGTTCCCGCTGCGCAGATTCATGCACCAGGGCCTCCTGCAGATAATTCACTTTGGTTTATTGCGCTATCTCTAATAGCACCCGAGATATCAGCAGATATATATTGGATTTTTCACTGACAGTGAGTGTCCGGCCCCATGAGACGGTCGTTTTCTCGGCCCCTGGTGGTCCGAGGTCGTTCCCGCTGCACAGATTCATGCGCCAGGGCCTCCTGCAGACAATGCACTTTGATTTATTGCGCTATCTCTAATAGCACCCGAGATATCACCAGGTATATATTGGATTTTCCCCTGACCCTGAGTGTCCGGCCCCATGAGACTGTGGTTTTCTCGGCCCCTGGTGGTCCGAGGTCGTTCCCGTTGCACAGATTCATGCGCCAGGGCCTCCTACAGACAGTGCACTTTGATTTATTGCGCTATCTGTAATAGCACCCGAGATATCACCAGATTTATATTGGATTTTACCCTGACCCTGAGTGTCCGGCCCCATGAGACTGTGGTTTTTTCGGCCCCTGGTGGTCCGAGGTCGTTCCCGCTGCACAGATTCATGCGCCAGGGCCTCCTGCAGACAATTCACTTTGGTTTATTGCGCTATCTCTAATAGCACCCGAGATATCACCAGATGTATATTGGATTTTACCCTGACCCTGAGTGTCCGGCCCCATGAGACGGTCGTTGTCTCGGCCCCTGGAGGTCCGAGGACGTTCCCGCTTCACAGTTTCATGCGCCAGGGCCTCCTACAGACAATGCACTTTGGTTTATTGCGCTATCTCTAATAGCACCCGAGATATCACCAGGTATATATTGGATTTTCCCCTGACCCTGAGTGTCCGGCCCCATGAGACTGTGGTTTTCTCGGCCCCTGGTGGTCCGAGGTCGTTCCCGTTGCACAGATTCATGCGCCAGGGCCTCCTACAGACAATGCACTTTGATTTATTGCGCTATCTCTAATAGCACCCGAGATATCACCAGATATATATTGGATTTTCCCCTGACCCTGAGTGTCCGGCCCCATGAGACTGTGGTTTTGTCGGCCCCTGGTCGTCCGAGGTCGTTCCCGCTGCACAGATTCATGCGCCAGGGCCTCCTGCAGATAATTCACTTTGGTTTATTGCGCTATCTGTAATAGCACCCGAGATATCACCAGATCTATATTGGATTTTCCACTGACCCTGAGTGTCCGGCCCCATGAGACTGTGGTTTTCTCGGCCCCTGGAGGTCCGAGGACGTTCCCGCTGCACAGATTCATGCGCCAGGGCCTCCTACAGGTAATGCACTTTGATTTATTGCGCTATCTCTAATAGCACCCGAGATATCACCAGATATATATTGGATTTTCCCCTGACCCTGAGTGTCCGGCCCCATGAGACTGTGGTTTTGTCGGCCCCTGGTCGTCCGAGGTCGTTCCCGCTGAACAGATTCATGCGCCAGGGCCTCCTACAGACAATGCACTTTGATTTATTGCGCTATCTGTAATAGCACCCGAGATATCAGCAGATATATATTGGATTTTTCACTGACAGTGAGTGTCCGGCCCCATGAGACGGTCGTTTTCTCGGCCCCTGGTGGTCCGAGGTCGTTCCCGCTGCACAGATTCATGCGCCAGGGCCTCCTGCAGATAATTCACTTTGGTTTATTGCGCTATCTCTAATAGCACCCGAGATATCACCAGATATATATTGGATTTTTCCCTGACCCTGAGTGAACGGCCCCATGAGACTGTGGTTTTCTCGGCCCCTGGTGGTCCGAG